>NC_054473.1:80254047-80558735 GCF_017639515.1 Carcharodon carcharias
AGGACATACAAGCAAAAGCTGACTGCGACTGTAAAGTAACCATTTTATGGAAACTTCCTATGTGGATTATACTTGACCAACTAGTCCAGAGAGACCCTGGAATATTGCACCAAAAAAGGTGTTGAGGCCCACTTCAGACAGAGATATTTGAAAGGATGAAGTGAAATGCAAAACACTGAACTTTAGTCTCCTGTGGTTGCAGAGACAATGGAGACTGATTACCAGCTCAGCAGAAAACATTTCCTGTTATTATGTCTCAGAATGTGGACAAGATCTGCGTTGAAAGAAAGCATATTCTAGGTGAAAGACATATTTGTTTTTTCCCTTCCAGGAATACACAAGAAAAGAGGTTAAAAAACTAGCTTCCAACATTATTGGTATGTTCGAGCCCTGGTGTGCTAGTGTGTGCTATGAAGGTCACAGCAGAAGAATAGCAACTAGACATCCATGCAGTTTTCAAGTAAAAGACTCTCTGTGGCTGGAGACAAGTCAGCAAAGCCACAGACATAAAGGAAACAGGACAACTCCTTCAGTTAACCTGCAGAAGCAATTGTCTCAAAACCAACTGCTCATCTGCCAAAGTCAGCTCTACCGAATCACCCAACTTAATGGCCACAACGTTTCGCCATCTACTTCTCGCAGACAAGCCAAAGACTGATTCATATATATTTTTAAACTTTTATTTTTGGATTTAACTTCTCGTTTTTGATCTGTATGTTGCATTCTTATAACTTTTTTCTTGGGTTTAATAATGAATAAACTCACTCTTTCTTTGACTCAAGAAAGCCTGGTTAAATTGGCTCCTTCTAAAATATAAATACACTTGGGCTGGGATGAGGTATTCATGAAGGAAGGGATCCTTTTTAAATGAACCTTGTTGCAACCAACTGAGGGGGTGTTGAATAAGGAGGGGGAAGCCAGCTCATTCCTTCTCACCTGGGAGCATATCAAAATTGGGGTCCCGTTCAGGAAGTTAACAATTTGGGGTCTCGTCCAGAAACACAGTAAATTGGGGCCCTCGCCCAGGGACTCGTCATAACAATACATGCCATTACAAAGTGAATGCTGGCTGAATAGATATGGAAGTGCTATGATTTAGCATGGAGGGTATGAAGGGCCATTGGGGATGGATGAGGGAGCATAAGTTGGCATGGGGGCACAAGGGGCCATTGGGGGTGTGTGGGGGGATAGGTTGGCATGGTGGGTATCGGGCCAATAGGGGGAGGTAAGAGGGCATGATTTGGCATGGGTAAAGCCTTTTAAAGTTTTCTTTCAAAATGTTACCTCATCCAGACTATGGTTTATGACATCTCTGAGATAGCATGAACCTTGAAAAGCTGGCCTGAATACATGAAAGCTGTAGAGGCTAAGACATGCCAACCCCCACAATGGAGCCAGCCAGGTAAAGAATGCAGAGTGCAGGCTCACTGCTCACAACTTTCTCTCATGCTGGTGAAAATTGGGGGCGCCAGGAATGGCGGGGGCGGGGGGGGGGGGGGCGGAATCCCAGGATCAGGTCCACCATTTTTGAAGGTCTGCAGAGTCTCCCCGATTCCATGAAAATCCACCCCCATATCTCCAAATAGTGAGTAGGAACCTTAGCTCAACTTTTCCTTCCTTAGCCCAAAGTTGTCCTAGTTGATCCAAAGTCCCAGCTCCCAAACGAGTATTGCATTAAAGTTAGATTTGTATTGACAGAGTCTGCTGGATACAGAGACCATTGCCGTGTAATTTTAAAGAAAGTTCCAGAGAAAATATGCCTATGGATGCTGCAAAACAGACTGATAAGTTCACATGAAAAATGGTGGCCATTTCAGACATCATTTTTTCTTTAAAAAATAAGAAACAAACCCACCTTGAAATCAAAATCTGCTTCTGTGAAGTTCTTGTGCAATGCAGGAGACAGGTATTGGACTGTTGTAACAATAATACTGCAAAATAAATGACCAAAAGTAAGTATAAGGTCAATCAGATCACATGGAATCTGAGTAATCAGACCACAGGAGATGGCCGTTTGCCTGTTGCGTCTGTGTTGCTTTTAACTCCACAACTGGAGCCATATAATATCATCTCATTTCCCTAATTGCCTTTATATTAATTTTCAAATATGTATTCCAATTCCTTCTTAGTAATGTTATAACCTCTGTCTCAATCCTCACTAACGGTAAAGTATTTTTATTCTAATAACACTCAGTGTAAAAGTAAATTGCTTTTTCTTCTCCCTTGGTTATTAATCCTGAAGTCACATAACAGTGCTGTGAGAAACAAAATGTTGGAATTGCATGGCAGATAGATCAGTATCAGGTGGAAAAAGATAGTTGTGATAAAAGATCCCATCTGAAATAATAACCTGCCTTTTCTCTTTCAGATACTGTTGAACCTGAACTACATTTCCTTTGCTTTTCATTTTTGCTTCAGATTTCCAGCATTCATGGGTTTTCAACTTATCACTATGCATCAGCCCTACAAAAAGGAAGAGAGTAAATCTTGCATTTCTAGAGTGTATTTCACAAATTCAGGATGTCCCAAAGTAATTTAAATATTTTTTTGGAATGTAGTCACATTGTAATGTAGGAAAATCAGCAACAAATTTATACATAGCAAGACCAAGGTCCCATAAAAAGCAATGTGATAATGACCAGATCATACGTTTTGGTGGCATTGTTTTTTGGAGAACTGCCCTGCTATCCTTTGAATAATGCTGTGGGATCTTTTCTGCCCACCTCAGAGGGCGACCGGAGTCTTATTTTAAAATCTCATCTGACAGATGCCACCTTTCACAGTATAGCATTCATTCAGGACTGCAATGAAGTGTTAGTCTAGATTTTTTAAGGTAGTTCTTCAAACAAACAGCAAGGCAGTGTCAATAAGTTCTTTATGACAATAGTTTGTATTTTTAAGTAGAACAGTTTTGTTCTAGGACCTAAATACTCCCTGTGATTTGCTGAAGACCCACTTTGAGGACGAGAGTATTCATAATTGCACAGCCACCAGGATCAAGAGATAATAAACAGAGAAGCTGTCAGTTTGTTGGCCGTCTTTTACATCTCAGCTGCCAGAGGGCACCTGGTTTACCATCTTAATTGAAGGTCATAATCTCCGATAATGCAGTAATTTCTCAGAATTGCATTGCTGTGTCAGCTTGGATTGTGTGCTCAGTATGGATGCAAAACCAAATTTCTTTTTTGACAGAGTTCTATAAGGTATAGGAAGAAGATGCACGCATCCCAGAGCAGTTCTACTAATCTTTATAGGGCCCAGCCTGTGAACCATCTGACTCTGGAAGGTCTCCCTTGGATAAGCTGACAGCTGTCTGTAGTTGGTAACAATTTTTGACCAGGCAGTAGACAGGAGGGAAGGTACCACGGTGTGGGGAGGGACAGGGTGATTTGGAAGATCTTATGTGTGATAAGATTTCTTCCCATTTCATTTAATTTATTTTGTGTTTGGCTTGTGAACTAGAAAGGTGATTTGTAAATTAACTCATTGAGGCTTGTCATCCTGATCAGTCTGTTGTTCCCAGGGGTTGGACACTGATGCATGATTCTGAGTGCCTCCCAGCATCTACAATACTGCTTCCTGTGAGAGATGCTCAGCCAAATAGTTAGTTTCCTGTTTTTATATACTTTAGAACCACTATGAACTCCAACTTTATAGGAAACTTAGAAGATGGAAGTTTTCTTCATAGTGCACATTGTGTTAAAGACTCATCTCCCAACTGCCTCAATGGACCAGCTGGCTAATATAGTGAATTGTTGTGCCATGCATACCAGAAGGTCCTAGGTTCCATTCTCAGTCTGCACAAAGTTAGTTGGTCCTAGCCATGGTGGGAGTAGATATGTTACAATTGATCTTAAGGTCCCTGGGCTAGGAAAGGAAGGAGCAGCTAAAGTTTTCCCTCCTGATGGCTAGCCAATTATGTGTGTGTGTGCATAGATGTGAACATGTATCTGTTCATGTATACATGGGTTGAATTTTACACTGCTCGGCGACAGGTGGGAGTCTGACTTGGAAGTGCATGGATCGCTGACTCCTACCTTATAAAGCCACTAAATAAAGTGTCTTGAGGCCAATTAACGGCTGCCTGGCAGGATGCTGGCCAACTGCTGAAGAGAATAGTGGGCAGTGTGCTCAATTGGAGAGGAAAGGCGGACGTCAGGGGAGAAAGGGGGCAGGCTGTGAACCGGAAGTCGGCCATTTAAAGGCATCCTTAGCATAGGACTGTGGAAGCTGCAGTAGAATATTTATTTGGAGGCGAAGTCTTTACAACACTGTTAAATCCATTGAACTATTGCAGTCCCAGCAGGTATAATCTTGGCTTTAATTGTTGTTGACAATTGTGCTAGCAGCAAATCATTCAGAACAAATGCCAGGGAGGAAAGAACATTTGAATGTAGTTGATCCATTCCCCTTACAAATATAAATTGTTTAGAAAAAGACTCAAACTCAACCCTTTAACTCTCTTTCTTTCTTCACAGATAGAGGAGAGAACAGAGTCACGAACTGCAGAGGGACTCAGCCAATGATGGCCCCATGGTTTGTTGATGAGTCTTGACTTTCCAGACTTTCAAGAGGTCCTTCATGCCAGCAGATGAGAAGAGAAGATCTCTCGGCCAAAGTAAAGCAGCCTGATGGAGGTCACAGAGGACATCAGCAGCCGTGGGATCCAAAGAAGGCAGTGCCAAAAAAGGCTGAATGACCTCTGGAGATCTGTCACAGTATGTGTGTAACCATTTCGGAGATGGACCTATATGGAAAGGTGTGAGGGTGTTACGTGGATCGATTGTGGGATTGCCTCGTTTCTTACCCAAGTGTAGAAGGTGGGATGACACAGACATGCCATTCTGCACGGCAATGGAGGTTGTCAGGAAGTCTCTGAGCTGCAATACCTGTAGTTGGCAAGGAGCATTGAGAAATGTTGACTGCCAACAAAGGGCACATTGGTTAGACATTTGAAGGTATGATGCAGCATAGCATATTCATTACAATGTCCCTTTTTATTTGCAGGAAAAGAGGGCACATCATGCTCGAGAGAGGGCCAAGACTGGAGGTGCACCTGCATACCTGGCCATTCTCACCTCCGTTGAGGAAGTGGTCCTGCAGATGGCAGCCAATGAATGGAGTCAAGCCACAGGGTGAAGCAAGATTGCAGGACAGCCCAAGGTGGTGATATTCCAAGGGCATGTATCTCTCTCTACTGCAAACAGTGCTGAAGGGGGTGGGATGGGAGAGTTGCTGGGGAAGCTGACAGGAAGGTAGCATTGATGGCTTTTGACTTTGGAGGCTTGCAGGATTCAGGAAGAAAGGTGTGTCTCAATGTTGAAGGAAGTAAGGTTCAAATGCTGGCCTTGTGTGTTTTTAGGAAGTGTGTCTCTCTGAACTCACCTCAAATGATGATGGTACCCCTCATTCTCCTTGCTTTCTCCCCCACAGGACAAACATCGGCAGTTGTAGCCACTTGCCCCAAGGGAGCATCGATAACCTCTGAGCAGGGGGAAGAGGAAGCCTCAGAGGGTGCATCGTCACATCCTTGCTACTCACACAGCACCAGCTCAGATAGATGCATCTCAGTGGGTATGTGCAAGTTAGCTGTAAGGGGTCCACACACTGGTGAGAGCACATCACCAGCTGTTAGAGACTGAGATGGAACAAGCCTCTGGCACTTGGAAGAATGTTGGAGTCAACATAAATGCTGAGCCCCAAGTCTGATGAAGAACCTCTTGAGTTGTCTATCAGGTGGCAGATGCTGGACATACAGCCTGAGATTTATGGAGCTTTGACAGAGATTGCAGAGGGGCTGTGCGCACTACCACAGACATTGGAGGAGTCCTTCCAGGTCATGGGGGCTGCAATAACCCACTCTTCAGACCACATGGCTTCCTCCATTGAGAGTCTGGCAACCTGTCATGCAGGGCCAAATCTGATGGGATACTGGATGCATGCTCCCCTGCACTCCATTGCCTTGCAGCTGAGCTCCAGTGCCCAGAGCCAGGTTTAGAGGGGGATGAGGAGCCTGGAGTCACATCCAGGTCCTGGTTCCTCTAAGGAAAGCAGGGAGGGCCAAATGGACCTCACAGCAGTGGATGAGCAGCTGCTGGCGCAACCAGGGAGCACCTCTCAGGGCACTTCTGAAGGGCACAGCCTCTCTTCCGCTCTTCTGCCATTGACACAAATGTCTCCAAGTGCTGCAGTGACAGGTGAGCCACCTGCCACTATGCAGGAGACTCCAGCCTGGCAGAGCCCTCATGGCCTCAGGTGACCAGAGTGGCCTGCCAGTCAGCCAAAAGGGCATAGGGTCAGCAGCCTGTCTCCAGCACAGCTGGCAGCAAGGGGGAGGCATCACACCCTAGCACATGTAACAGGACTAAAAATGACACATTAGTCACACATGGGTTCACATGGATGATTTTGATATTTGTGAATTAGAAGAATGTTGATTAATTGTATAACTAAATGATTGTTCTTTTCAGATGATGTGCTTCAGCTGCATTTATGCATTATCTATATGTGATGTGATGGTTTTGGATTGGATAGACTAGATGCTGTTATGGGAATTTTGTTCATGTGGGTCCATCTCCTTGGCATTATTTGAAGACTTTACATTGCCCATTTGCAGATGTGGTCCTGGTGTTCATGAGAGGGAGGAAGCTGGTAAAGGTGACAACAGCCAAGAAGGTGTGGTTGAGCTGGATTTGCTATTGGAATCTTTGTAATATTAGGGAATCTCAAGTCTCCCAGGCATTCAGAGCCTCCCACTGACTGGTGTGTGCAGCCAGCTGGCAAGGCTCATCCTCCTCATCATCAGACTTTTCATCAAAGGATGGGGCTATCTCCATCAAATCATCCTCTGCCAGGACTTCCCCTCTCTGGAGTGCTAGGTTGTGCAAGGCACAGTAGGAAGTGACCATAAATGAAACAATAGAAGATGCATATTGCAGAGCACCATCTCATTTGTCCAAACATCTAAAGAGCACTTTGAGCAAACCATTTATCTGTTCAATGATGGCCATGGTGAATATGTGGCTATCATTATACCTCTTCTCAGGCTCAGTGAATGGATTCCTTACTGGTGCCATCAGCCACCTTCTTAGAGGGTATCTTTTATTTCTGAAAAGCTAGTCATCCAAAGGTTCTGGGCCAGTGAACATCACTGACATCTGGGAGTGTCTAAGGATGTATGTGTAATGACTACTATCCGGATAACACGCAAACACCTGCATTATTCTTTGATTATGGGCATTGATGGAGTGATATCCTTTTCTGTTTATAAATGCCCCTGGCTATCCAGATGGAGCTTCTATTGCAATGAATTAGCTGCAATGAATTACCCCTTGAACTCTTGGAAATCCAGCAATGGCTGCGAAGCCTCTGGCTCTTTCTGCTTGACTGGCATTGTCACTGGTAAAGGACATATAATGATGGGCACACCAAAACAAAGCATCTGTGAAAACCTTATTGCAGTGATGGGCTGCAGACTGGGAAATTCCACATGCTGCCTGGAATAGCCCAGAGGTGAAGAAGTTCAATGTCACAGTGACTTTTAATGCCACAGGCATCAAATGGCCACCCACATAATTGGAGACTATCTACTGGGAAAACATGTAAAAAAGGGATGTGACTGTCTCCCTTCAGAGATGCAGGTCATCATTTTTCTGCCCCGTTGGCATCGGGAGTCATGATAGGCCAGGGGCAGAACAATATGGCGAGAAGGCCAAAAATGTGTCTTATGCTTTGGGAAACTAATTTGCATCAATTTGCAATTGATGGTCCACCTTCAATGGCGGTCCACATTTCCCACGTTTTTGGGGGCAGCAGAGCAATTGGTCAACTGGACAAGTTGTACAATCCCTTGCGAGCGGTGGCCATGGCACAGTCACTGGTGGATGCACCCACAGCCCCTTGCAATGTCTTTATTAAGGTTTGGGACAGTATCCATTATGGATCAAGCTAACAGCACAGCATTGCAGTGTGGGTTAGGAGAATGCCCTTGCCTGAGTTGAGAGCACAGCATGCAGTCCAATGACCGAAGCTGTCGCTAACCGGTCAAGTGGAGTGGGGCAGAGCTGGATGGAGTTTCAGACAGCCAATGAGCACACTATATAGTAGCCATCCAAGAAGTGACCAGCAGTCTCCTGCACACATGAAGAGGCCTTCAGACTTAACCAAGAAAGGTTCTTTGTATACCCATGCTAACCCATGCATTTCTCTCTTTGGCCTGCAGGAGAAGAATATCAGGATAATGGAGCCTTGTGATTTAGCAGTATGCCTCATGGCTCACAGAGACTAGAGAAGAAGAAGAAGAGCGCGATGGAGGCGCCTGGCTCAGCAAAGGGAAGAGCATCTCCCTCAGATGAAGGTGCAGCAGGGCTTGCTGTGCACGCAGCTGAAGATCCACAGCAAGCTGTTGCTCGTAGGTGCCTTGCTAGACCCAGGGTCTATAGACGGTGCCTAGCATTCCTGCAGATGACTGAGAACCAGTGCTGTCAAAGACTGCGCATGTCTAGCTAACTGGCTGGTCACATATGCCACCTGTTACAGGATTTGGTGCCACATGGGATATGGAGGGCATCCAGTGGCCATGAAAGTGACCGTGGCACTCAATTTTAACACCAGTGGCTCCTTCCGGGGCTCCATAGGTGACCTATGTGGGATCTCGCAAGTATCCACGCACAGGTGTATCCAAGAGGTCACGGACGCCATCTTCATGAAGGCACAGAACTTTGTGCATTTCACTCGCGACCAGGAAAGCCAGGAAGCAAGAGTGCTGGGATTTGTGCAGATCTCAGGTTTTCCACAGATGCAGAGTGCCATCAACTGCACTCACGTGGCACTTAGATCTTCGTAGCAACAAGGGCTTCCACTCGCTGAAGTTTCAGCTGGTGTGCAACCACTGTAAACACATTCTGCAGGTCTGCGCAAAATTCACAGGGAGTGTCCATGACTCCTACATCCTTAGCAGGTCTCAGATCCCTGACATCTTCCAGGGTCCAGAGACACTGCAGGGTTGACTCCTCGGGGACAAGAGCTACCTCCAGAGGATGCGACTGATGACATCCATGCGGCAGCCTTAGACTGCAGCAGTGCCATGGTACAATGCGGATCATACTGTGAGCCGAACTTTGGTGGAACAAACTGTATGTATTTTGAAAAGGAGGCTCCGATGCCTTGACAGGTCCAGTGGAGCACAGCAATACACCCAGAGGGTATTGCACATCATCACTTGCTGCATGCTTCACAACCTGGAGCTGCAAAGTGGGGAGGACCTGGCTGAGGAAGAGACGGAGGAGCTGCACGTCTCCTCCGATGAGGGGGATATCGAAGGGGATGATGATAATGAGGTCCTCAAAGACAAGCATGCTGGCGATGAGGCCAATGCACTGACCAAGCAAGGAGGCCCTCCTAGCTGCAAGATTCATGGAGGATGATGACGAGATGCAGTAAGGTCAGTCCTGACATCCTCACCTTGTATTTGTGAACGTTTGACTGCTGTATGGCTGATGGCAGCTCACATACCCTGAGTGCTCAGGCTCATGTCATTGCGATGCAGCAGAGGCCCTAATAGTTGCCAGATAACAGGAGGATGATGACAATATGCAGTGAGGGCATGCCACAGGTCTTCACATTGCCTCTGTGAATGTCTGACTCCTGTCTGGTTGAGGGCAGCTCAGTTGAGCTCTGTGATCAGAGTCACATCATAGAGATGCAGCCATGAAACTTTAAATGCACCTGATCCTTTGTCCGCCTTCAGCACCTGACCCCTTCAGCACAGAGTCACTGGTCACTGGTCACAGGTGCAGAAGAGATGGGGGTCCAGCCCAGAAAGAATGACGCAACTCTGTGATGCCTGCCCACGACATTCCGGCAGCAATGAAAAGTGCCATCAAGGTGCAGATATCACTAATGTGTCCAGTGAGTGTGAAGCCGGACCATCACTTTGGTCTGAATGTTACACACTGCACAGGAAAGAGGTCCTGGATTGAGACACCTGCCTTTATCTTATGCAGGAATGAAGGTTTTGCATCTCAGTAACATGAACATTGATCATCATAACAAGCAGCCATAGGCAACGAGACATTCTTGGGAGTTTATTTACAATAGTGAACATTATGTACAAGTGATTAACACCCGTGACCAGCCTGTGTAGCTACATCTTCTTAACTTTCTGAACCCTGCTGCTATATCTTGGTGCTCCCCTGACATCTACAGCAGAGGTGGTGGCTGCCTGCAGACTGAGACGCCCTGCCTGTGATGACCTTGATACCTGGAGGGCCCCAGCCTGCTTTTGGGGTCCTGCAGTGTGACAATGGCACCCCTCTCAGCCTGTGGACCTGGAGCTGCTGGGGTCACAGGAAGAGGAAATTCGGATGGGCCAGATGGTCTCTGAATCACCTGGGTGGATGGCCCAGGGGTGTGCAGCTGCTGATCCTCCTCCCTTTGAGTGCCCAAGCTGACTCCTTGACTCCTTCCAGGGGAAGCTGGAGTAAGGTTGAGCTGCCCCGCACCCCTCTCACATTGACGCTGAAGGAGGCCAACTATGGCATCAGCGATAGCGTTCACAGCAGTGCAGGACAGATGTCCTGAAACAAGGTCTTCTTGGCAGCTGCCATCCTACCAGTGTTGACCTTGGTGCGATGGCATATCGGCGCTATTACCTCAGACTGAAAGTGGATGGGCTCCTCCATTGTGCCCTGTAATCTGAGGAGTGCAGCAGACATCCCTTCCTGATGTTCCCGAGCTTGCCTTTGCAGCTCCAGCAACTGTGACATGACTGAGTCCAGAAGCTCGTCATCTGACTTGGACTCAGCAATTTCTGGCCTCCAGCCATACTCCGAGTGCTGGAAACCTGGGAAGTCCCTGCCTTCGCCTGCTGTGGATCAGACAGTGCGATGTGCTCAAGAGATTGTGACCCCAAGGCTACTCTTGAACTAGGTCCCACCAAAGTGTGTCTCTCTGAGCTGGAGGAGGGCGTGGGTGAGTGCTGTGACGGGACTTCAGTTAGAGTGTCACTGGATTCTTCTTCCGAGGTGCCTTCAGGGCTTGAGTCGAGGACCTTGGTTGTGGGCCTGTTCGGCTTCCCAAATGTGCCTGCGAAAGCAAGGAGAGATAATTAGTGTGTGGCAGGAGACTATGGAACAGTGGAACTCACTCACAGCATGGTTGTCTGATGGATGTTGCACTGCTGGATGCTCACTTGGTTGAGCACCACTGACCTCACCATCAGCACAGGAATGGTCCAGATTATCATCAGCCAGCTGGATGACTCTATTTTCAAAGTCTGTGAGAACTTTGATGTCAGGTATTCCTCCACCAGGCTGCAACCTCTCCCTTTTGTTGTGTGCCAGCTTGCCGGATATAGTGTAAGCAGGACCCTTGCCAGGCCAAATGAGAAGGATGTCTGGCATGTGCAGGTGGTGAGTGGTGCCATGAATGGGATAAGGACATGATCTGCAAGGCAGATGAAGGTGTGTGTGAGAGAGTGGTGATGCCCCTTGAACTGGCAGTGAGTGAGATCCTTGCAGATGTGCAATGGGTTTGTGAGTGTGAGTTGAGAGTGATGAGAAGAGTGACTTATCTTGGCGGAACGGAGGAGGTCATTCATCCTCTTTCAGCACTGGGTGGTTGTCCTCTTTTGCAGGGCGTTGATCCTGACCACCGTTGCCACCGACTCCCATGCTAGATTTGTGACCTTACATACTGGTCTTCGCCTAGAGCAGGGGTAGAGGACTTCACAGCAGGCTTCCACAGCATCCAGTCGGTGCCCGAGGGAGGCGTCACTAAACTTGGAGGCAGCATGTTCCCTCCCTTTGGCAGCCATGACTTTGTAGCAGCTTCTGATGCCTTAGAGATGGCTGGCTCTCTGCAGAGGCACCCTTTAAATATGGCACCCGGATTACTGAAGGCCTGAGGTGACAGTGGGAAGGTGAATCAGAGGCTGCCCCACCTGCGACCCAGGGTGTTTCCTCAGAATGCAATATCAATGAGGCGAGACATGCCAGGACTGGGACGATGTGGAGCAAAAAGCCGCCACTGCAGCTGGTGGGTAAAACACCTTTTTTCCCACTTGCTACCGCACTTTGTGCAAATCTGGGACGATTCCACCTACAGTCTTTGGAGGCACTGTCGTTCCAGCATCTGCAGGTAAGACATCCAGACTCTGTAGACACAGTTGGTAGGGTAGTGCCTTCTCTTACCCCTGCTCCCCTGATGTTGTTGTTCCCCTCCGCAGTCCCTTGCTCAGCAGCAGGTTTCCCACTTTGCTGGACCTCATGGTGCACCTGCCCCTCACCAGCTGCCCTCCTCCTTCTCCTCTGCTCCTCCTCGCTACAGGAGGAGCCTTCAACAGAATGGACAATTCCCGTAGGGAGCAGTGATGTACAAATGCTGTTGTGCATAACGCCGATTGGAGCACTCCTTGTCGCCCCCTACCCTGCAGAAATGCCCAAATGAAGGTTGAAATTAATGAAAAACAGAATTAACAACACTAGCAAATTCTCCCAGCTTCAGCAGCAGACTCTTCTACTAAAGTCAACAATAGTCCCACTTGCAGTCTTTATATTTGCCTTTGCAACACTTGATAAAAAAATGTGGCTCCCTTAAAGCATGTTTCCGATACACCCATTGCGTTATGGCGTGGGCAAGTTATTATTCGGATGTACTGGCTTATAAACAAGTTTAATAGCGTCTTAACTGGTTTTTTAAAAATGGCGATTTCCGCACCTGCCCGACTTTCATGTTATTGGCATGTCGATGTCAAGTTAGCAACCCAACATCATTTCACTGGATTTTATGCTTGCATGGGATGGCAGCAGTCCTGATTTCTGAATGTAAAACTCCTTCGCCATGTGTATGTACACACGTATCTACATGGGATCCAGACAGGGTTGGATTCTGAGGACCTCATAGCCTGCCAACATTCAGTGCCTAGTCTTGCATGTGAAGAATGGCCACTTCAATAAAGTACTTGAGGGTGAGCTGCCCATGGAGTTCAGCAAGGGTTAACATCTACTGGAAAGGAGTGGGTGGCTAGGTGGGGGAGAGGTGGTTAGAGGAAGACAATTTCAATTTCAATATTTTACTTTAGCACTAATGGGGTACAGTGGGATAGATTTGTGCCCAGATACATTTGGGTCACTCTACAACATGAGTGTTCCTGAACTGGTAAGGGCAACTTACTTGCTGGTTAGAAGTCTCATCACCATCCAGTCACGTGGGTAGACACTCAGCTTCATTAAATTACGGAACACACAGAATATTTTTAATAAGAAATCCTAAGAAAGAAAGGAATACAAAAAGTAACTTGATGAGTTAACGCTAAAGTATCACTTTGCTTACCCCTTTGCTAAGCAGTTAGTTTTATTTTGTAGGAGTTTTGGTATGGTCAGTGCGATAAGAATTCAGTAGGCAGCAAACCAGATAGCCTTAAGTTAACTCAGGAATGTGGCCTGCAAATCATTAAACAGGGGCTTGTTTAGTCTCTTGGGAGGTCAATGATACTGTTAAAGCATTGGGATTACACAGGCAGAGTGAGACACATAGGGGTACACCCAACCATGCAATAAGCTAATAATACAGTAATGTGCATGACAGCACACAGAGTTGCACACAAGGCAGCACTCTCATTTTGTAGGGAGGCCAACTGATCAGAATAATTGACTGACCCAATTAGATGATTTTCAATATTTACTTTTCTGGTGAGCTGTTTGACTAGAAAGCAATGCTCCACTAAGTTTTACATCAACAGAAAAAAAAAACACCACCATTAAAAGCACCAGGTTTAACAGGCCATCAGGGAGGAAAATTTGAGCAGTGCTTCAGGAGGAGAATCTGACAGCAAATAAATCAGATAATTATGGTTTGACTGTTCAATACTACAGTCATCAAGTCATTCTCAAGATCCATGGACTCAACATTAACCATAAAACTGTTTGCAGTTACAACTGAGGATTTCACCTTTAACACTGGGAAAAAATGGTCACCATAAATGATCTATACTGATCCTGGAAAGTTGTTAATATTCCTGTGTTGTAGAGCTTGTCTGTTATGAGTGACTAATTGTTACATTTGGTGATTGGTACAGTCATAATTTATTGTATTGTAAACTATTCAATAGCATCTGGACAGTACAGGCATTATAAAAATGCAGAGGGATACCACTACTCTGGTAGTAGGTTTTTATTATTTTGAACAGCACTACAGCTGGGCAAATAGGCAAGGCATCAGACATATAGGGGGCATCATCAACCATGAAATCAGTGGTATTATATGAGCACCATTAAAACTTGGAGAACACAGCTCTCTCAGCTGCAGGTAAGGTAATATTGAGGTACTTTACAAGATTTGTCCTTTGTCTAAACTTGGGGTGTCATTGTGACTATTTGTAAGCTCTATGGACCATACAAAAAATACATCAGTAAGCTATCAAATCTTTTTCTCGAGGATGTGTCCTCTATATTGGTTTTTTCCAGCCCTCCCTAATGTCAGTTAACAACAGTAATCATCTCAAAGGTCTAGGAGTGCACACTAGTACACCTTTATAGCATGTGGTGGGACGTCCTTTATGAGATCTTTGACTTTCCTGAGGGTGGGTTGGGGGGGGGGTGGTTAATGTCAATGCTGAAGAATGCAACAATTTAGCGTCTTTGCTACTGATATCACATTCTGAAGGCCAGGCATATCCCTGGCCAGATACAGAGCAAAGTTCTCTCTGATAATATGGGCTGAATTTTCCCATCGGCGAGCGGGGGCAAGGCCCGCTAGCTGATGCATAAAATGACATGTGGTGACATCGGGCGTGTGTCCCGACGTCACTGCGTGTCATTTAGATTGTCAGTTCGGTGGGTACACAGAACTGTCAAAGGTCTATTAGGGTTATTATTAAACTAATTATAGTTGTTAAGAATGCTGCCCGTCCAACCTTAAGGTTGGCGGGCAGGCAAAGTGCCCTGGCAGACTTCACACTTTTCATGAAACCTCATCCACGGGCGGGATGAGGTTTCATAAAGGGTTTGTAAATTAAATAAAAAGTTTTGAAAAAATTAATGGACATGTCCCAGCTCATGCGACAGTTTCACATGAGGGGACATGTACTTAAATTTTTTTCAGCCTTTATTAAATTTTCCACAACTTAAACCAATCTTCCTGAGGCACCTTGAGATTTCTGCACTCTTTCGCACACATGCGTGTGAAAGAGTGCAAGCCCCGACTCAGGGAATCCCCCCATCCACACAGGGAGCGCATGTAAAATGGCAGCACGCACCCAATTGGGGCGATCGGATTTGCACTCGCTCCTGCCTGCCCCCGCACAACCCCCCCGACGGGGGACAATTCTTCCCTATGGGGAGAATTGTCCTCATGTTGGGCGGGCCAATTGGGACCGGGTGTGGGTGAGCGTGGAGCCGATCGCCACCTGCGATCGGCTCCATGTTGTCATTTTGCTTGGGCGGGCCAATTAAAGCCCGCCCAGCGTGACGTCCATACGGAAGCGCTATGCACTCCCTGTGCGGGCAGGGAGGGAATCCCAAAATCGAGAGTGCGCCCTTTTGCGCATGTGCATGAAAGAGCGCATTCATCTCCCTGAGGCAAAGTGCAGCCTCAGGGTGATCGGCTGTAAATGTAAAAAAGATAAAAATAGAAAAATAAAATTTCCCTAACGTCCCCTCATGTAACGAGGTGGATGAGGTTTCATGTTTTTTCTAGTTCCCGCCAGGTTGGATGGGCAGGTCCTTTAATTACTTAATTGACCCTGTCAATGGCTTCAATTGGCCTTTGACAGGTCGATGGACATGCAGCTGATTTTGCTGCGCTCCCGCCTTCCTGAAAAGTTCCCCCCACGTCACTGGGCGTCATTTTACATGTCGGCGTGTCAGGCCCACCCCCCGTACGCCGACATCAAAATTCTGGCCTATGACTCTATTCTGTTTCTCAACAACTGTCCTTAATTCCAAACTTATGGCAGTTCGCAGAGCCCTGCTGTGACTGCTTAATTTCACAAAAGCCAATTATGACATTTCTGAATGCAAGTGACAACTTTGTGCAAATTTCTAGGCATTTTTTTTTACTGTGGATATATGTCCACTTTAGGAACTGGGTTCAGACTATTCAAGTTCTTCTTTATAGCCAGTTAAGAGAGAAAACATTATTTTTTTATATTTGTTCATGGGATGTGGGCGTCGCTGACTAGGCCAGCATTTATTGCCCATCCTTAACTGCCTTTGAGAAGGCGGTGGTATATTACAGTCAGACAAATGGTTCTCCAATGTTGTCTGCACTACTTCATGGGAATAACCTGGCATTCAAGGAACCAATAAGAAGATAGGTGTAAGAATATGTGACTATGAATCTGGTATCTGCTTATGGTCAAATGTAAGAAGCTTGCTCCCTAACTTGCTCTCAACAGCAGTTATATTACACAGAGAATGACACACAATGGGAACAATATAAAAGGAGACAGCAGCCTGGTCAGGATTTTATGGCCCATCCTGCCCGGCAGGATATTATGGCCCCGCCAAACTGAATGGAGATTTAAATGGCTCACCACATCTGCTGGGGGAAGACACGCCGCGGTGGAGCTGTAAAATCCTGGCCAATGGTTGGGTGTGTGAAAACAGCTCAATACTTTCTGCTGGATCAGAGCTCATTCCAAGGGGCTATGGAGAACAGTGGTCTGCCCTTTCTAATACCTATATTTTCACTTTTGTTAGTCATAGGAGGACAATAGTCAAGCTATTTTTACCTTGAGCTCCTCCTTGCTCTGGAAATTATCCAGTAATTGTTGGTAGTGGTTATCTGCCATTTGCCGAAGCAGGGACAGTAGGCAGGTGACGTACTCCCCCTAAAGAACCAAAGCAAAATGCAACCATCAGTGACACAGGTCATGACACAGTATATGGCACACTCAGTCAAAGGGGTTGAAATGACAGTATCAGGGTGACAACGCACTCAAACAGATATGGATTTGTTATGTAATTGCACATCATAACTGCATTACAAATTGCATTGGCATACAATACAGATTGCGTATTCTTTATCCATAAATCTGAAAACCAAATACATCTAAAAACACAATTTTTTTGAACCTCATTGACCTGTAGCGCAGGAAGTCAAGTTGGTTGTCTGCATTATTTACCTTGTAATTTTTGTGGTGAACATGTCAAAAAGAAACTTATTACAGGTAGCCTGTATTTATTATTCAGTGATACAGAATCACAGTGTAGAAGAGGCCCTTCGGCTCATCAAGCCTGCACCGTTCCGTGAGAAACACCTGACCTACCTACCTAATCCCATTTACCAGCACTTGGCCCATAGCCTTGAATGTTATGACATGCCAAGTGCTCATCCAGGTACTTTTTAAAAGGATGTGAGGCAACCCACCTCCACCACCCTCCCAGGCAGTGCAATCCAGACCGTCACCACCCTTTGGGTAAAAAAGATTTTCCTCACATCCCCCCTAAACCTCCTGCCCCTCACCTTGAACTTATGCCCCCTTGTGATTGACCCTTCAACTAAGGGGAACAGCTGCTTCCTATCCACCCTGTCCATGCCCCTCATAATCTTGTACACCTTGATCAGGTCGCCCTTCAGTCTTCTCTGCTCTAACGAAAACAACCCAAGTCTATCCAACCTCTCTTCATAACTTAAATGTTTCATTCCAGGCAACATCCTGGTGAATCTCCTCTGCACCCCTTCCAGTGCAATCACATCCTTCCTATAATGTGGCGACCAGAACTGTACACAGTACTCCAGCTGTGGCCTCACCAAGGTTCTATACAACTCCAATACATCTTACTTTTCTAGCCATTTTATTTACTTTAGACTATAGCTAGACTAGACTTAGGCTATTGTAATGTAAGGTTATATATGGTATCCGAAAACCAAAGCTATCTGAAATCCAAAATGCAGTCAGCCCCAAGGATTTCAGATGAAGGGTACTTGACCTGTATAGGCTATTTAGTAAGACAAAAGGACCCCAGGTCAACTGGCATTTCAGCCTGTGGAGAGTTAGTGTTCCTTATTACACAACTCTCCAATCCAAGCCTCCATGGTCCGGTGGGAGTTTACGAGCAAGAGCTCCTTCTTGTCTGAGGGAAAGGAAGAAAGAAGAGATTGGATATTGAAGGATAAGTTAACAAACCTCAAGCCAGCAAACAGTCTGTCAAAGGGGAACTAACATGCTTTCATTTATTTCATTTAACTTGTTTTACTGTTTAGTAATGCCTATTATTCTTAAGCTCCCCACTGGTCCGGCTTAACACAAAGCCATATAGAACAGATGGGTCCAAAATTCAATCTGATGTTTGTGCTGAGTTAGCTGACTGTTGCCAAGGTAGCAGTCAGAGTACTGTAATTGGTTTTAGAAGCCCTGGGCTAAGAAAGGGAAAAATAAGGGGATAGTAGATTTCTATGGAAGGGTCAGCTAATTGGGTTGAGTGGTTTCCCGCATCTATTCTATTCTTTGTGACCTTTATAAAATCAGCCAACCTGCAATTTTTGCTTATCCCAATCTTACATAAATTGCTCAGCTATCAATTAACACATTAGGTATGGCGAATAACAGGAAGCCAATTATGAAATCAATGGCAAAATTTTATCCAACTATAGCAACAGTGAATTTATCAATAGATTTTGAGGAAGTCTGCTGCATGTTATGGAAATGTTCTTTTAATTTTTATAGATGAATTATCACTTAAAGAGGCATCAATTTGCCCATTGAGGGATCACTAATCGTATAAGAACACCCAGGCATCACTGATTTAAAACAATAACCATGTCCTTAATATATTTGGAGTATAAAGATTCCAGTAAAAATAATTTAAAGAATATCAGGTTGAAACAGAAAAAGGTTTCCCATTATTAACTACCCTATCACATGAAAGAAACCATGCCTGCTTAAATGCAAAGATCGTGTCTTAACTCACTGGAGTCCTGTCAGATAAAAATGCCTCTTTAAGGATTGGAATGCAGACAACCTAAACATACCTAAATATGGAAGGGAGTGCAGATAAGGTATAAGCATGAGAATTTGAATTCATACACGATGTTGCACCATAAAGCAGGTGGAGAGACTTGTGATTTGGGGGGGGTAGATGGGTTTGGGGGAATCCATACATGGGTAAGGACTATTAAAAAGGAATGTTAGTTACTAACAGTTATCTCCGCTGTGCACTGTGGGCAGCGCTGTCCTCTTACCACCTCCGCCATCTGGGACTTATTCATGATAGCAAGCAGGGTCTGTAGTAGGACATCAAGAAGGCTTTCGACCATCATCTCTACCTCTTCTGACACTGAGCACTCCTGGACCACAGCACAATGGCACAGTTAATGCATCAGAAACATGTGTACAAGATTTGTAAAATAATGGTTCATAGCAAATTGTCTAGTATTATAACATTTAAGCTCTGTTAATAGAAAGGTTTACAATGAGAAAATCTTTGGCTTCATCAAATTTTGTTTGATAACGCTCCTGTGAAGTGCTTTGGGACATTTAACTATGTTAAAGGTGGTATATAAATGCAAGTTGTTATTGCTGTTGAACAGGTTAAATAGCTAAGGCTTATTATGGTGGCTGCTCCTTTGCTAATGGTAAACCAGAGGCACTCCATGTGCGATCCATGCAGGGCTGTTGGTCATAAATTAGGAAATAAGAGGTTCCATTTGATTGGGATCACCATGATTAAAATGGTAATCAGTGCATCTTGCACAGACCCATGTATTTCCAATTGCTTTCCTATGTTAACACATCTAGTTGAAACAAAGGAAAGGAATACAACTGTTACATGTGATTATGTCATTGTCCACATTCTGTTTGGTTGACTTCTTCAAGGAAAGGGATTTACCTCAAAGTCTGTCAGACAGATAAACATTTCAGGTCTGGCTGCTAATTTTTCAGCCCTGACAGAGGCATACTGAGCTCTGTGGGAATTTAAAGCTCATGCATTCTATGTGTACTAACTCATCCTGGAGGATATCCATTGAGACTGCATTCTGGTTATCAAGGAACATGAGAAGGCTGAGTCATCCAAAAATCAAAAAACACTGAAAGCAGCAATCTGAAAAGGATAGATTAACCCCTTATGTACTGTTGCCAGTCCGAACTGTCCAATATTTCTGCTTGCATTTTTTTGCTTCTATAGCTCTTGATTAGTTGTAAATAAGTTTAACAGTAGTTTAGCTAGCATATAAAAGTTTAATATAATGGTACTTAGCATCTTATGGTCCAGCAGATACTATGAGCAGCCTACGTATTTATAAAATTTGTTCCTGGGAAGTGGGTGACTCTGACAGGTGGCATTTATTACCAATTTGGTGGTGGATTGTTCCCTTGAGCTGCTGTTATCCAGGTGGCGTTTGGCAGAGAATTCCAAGATTTTAGCCTAACAATGATGAAGCAACATGAATATATCTAAGTCAGAATGGACTGTGACTTGTCCTTCTCAGTGGCAGGGGTCATGTAGCTGGGAAATGGTCTCCAAGTAAGCTTGGCATGTCGCTGCAGTGTATTGTGTAGACAACATACATTGCAGCCACAGTGTTGCTATGTTAGTAGGATTGGACATTGTGTTCAGCAGCCAGGAGCTCCAATCAAGTGGGCTGTTTGTCCCGAATGATGTTGTACATCTCGAGTATTGTTGCAGCTGCACCTATTCAAGAAAGTGGCAAGCATTTCATGACACTCCTGATTTGAGCCATGTAGATGCTGGAAAAACATTGAGAAATCAGAACCCACTCTGTGGCCATAGTATTGATTTAGTTGATTCAGTTATGTTTCCGGTCAATGACAACCCACAGCATGTAAATAGTGGGACCTCAGCAAAATGGCAGTGCCACTGAAGGTCATGTGGTTCCTTTTTTTGTTGCAAATGGTCATTGTCTGGCTTTTTGTGGTGCAAATGTCACTTTTCAGCCAAGCTTCAATGTTGTCTAAGTTTATTCGTAGGTTGGCATGGACTGTTTCATTATTGAAGGAGTTGTAAATGAAACCTAACACTGCAGAACTGTCTTCCCTGACTTTAAGATGGAGAGAAGGTCATTGCTGAAGCAGCTAAAGATAGCTGTTTCAAGAGCACTGCCATGAGAAACTCTGCAGTGATACTCTGTGGCTCTGATGACTGTTTTGCAACAAGTACAAGCAGCTTCCTGGTTGACAGCTCTAAATCCAGCCACTAAAGAGGTTTCCCATTGACCTCAGTTTTGCTAGGTCTCCATAGTATCACACCTGGTTAAACATTGATTTGGTATTAAGGATAGCTACTCACCTTTCATTTGATTTTTAGCACTTGTGTTCATGTTTTGATCTGCTGCCATATTCTAACTTGCATCAAGTCATGTTCATCTATCACCCCTGTGCTTGCTGACATACATTAGCTCCTGGTCCGGCAATACCTCAATTTTAAAATGATCACCTTTCAGTTCAATCCCTCCATGGCCTTGCCACTCCCATCCCTGTAATCTTCCCCAGCTCTACAACCTTCTGAGATCTCTGCTCTTCTCCAATTGTGACCTCTTGTGCACCTCCAATTTTCATGACTCCACCAAAGCTCTGGAATTCTCTCCCTAACCCTCTCTATCCCACTCTTCCTGCTTTTAAGTTGCTCTTTAAAATATACTTATTTGACAAAATCTTTGGTCATCTAAGTATCTCTCTTTGTGCAGCCATGTGTCAAATATTTTCTGATATTGCTCCCGTGAAGAGCTGTGAGTCATTTTTGCTACATTATTTGAGCTGATAATTGCAAGTTGTTGCTTTTCTTGATCAAGAAAGTGACAAGGTTTAGAGCTAAGCAATTCTGACAGAGCCTGAACTTATCATTGGCAAACCAGTTTTTGGCAAGTAGGTGTTACTTGATGACACTATTGATCACTGCTTGTCATAACTGGGAGGAAGCTGACTTGCTGGGTGAGGGTTGTCCTTTATGTGGCTAGGGAATACAACATTATTGGGTAGATGTCAATTCCATAGATGCTCTGGAATAGTTTGCCGAAGGGGCAACCTGGTGTTGATTGCATATTAATTAGATTTAGGTGTTTGGAGGTGATGGGTATCAACTTGTGCTCTATGATTAGGAACAACTCAAAACTGTGATTGTTGGGTTAAAGGTGTGGGCTTGTAATGGGCGTTCCAGATTGGCTCCAGTTCTATCCTTTACCAACTGGCTTTCTGGATTTTAATACGGCAGCAGAGAATGGATGCCTCAAGGTAAAGGTTGGAAACTAAGAAAAAAAAATCAGACAGAAAACTAAAGTCCCAGTGGCCATTGTGGGAAATGGCAGAAAGTAAGTGTAAATTGTCTGAATATGATTACCCTCCAATGCTCTCAGAGTCCAAACTGTATGACCGGTGGAAGAATAAAGTGGATATGTTAACAAAGGTTACATCCCTACCAAACAGGAAACAAGGTGCCACTTTGCCACTTCTTATAAGATGTAAAACCAGAAGTACTTTGTGAGATGGATGTCCGTTAATTGGATGGTGAAGAAGATTTGGACCTCATATTTGAGTTCTTGAAAAAAATCTACAAAAAAGCTAACCCTAACCCTATGAGGCACGGACAGGTTTAATAGATTTTGGAAAACAGATGTCCATTCCATGGGAAAATATATCATGAATTGTAACTGATTGTATAAAAGATTGACAAAATTCAATTTTCTCACTGACCTATCTATACTGCTTTCCTCCCTCAGCCTCTTCATTGAATGACTTCTCATCCATGGTGATTTCAACCTCCATCTTAACTCATCATGTTTTCTCTCTCTTCTCTGAGTTCACTTCCCTCTTACCCACACTAAATCTCTCCCTCCAAGTAAACTCCCCAACCCATATTTACAGACACCACCTTGACCTTTCCATCTCGCATGGCCTTGCTTATTCCATCATATCAATCACAGTTAGGGCCATCTCTGATCAATTCCTAGTATCACTCTCTACTCTACCCACATCCACCTTCCATGCCCCAACCCTACCTCCTTCTGTACCCGCTCCTGAAAAAAAACCCTGATTCACTCAAACTGTCAAAATCCCAATTGTCTAGCCTTTGCCTTTTGCTTGTCACAACATTTCTGCAGCTACTGATTTGCTTAACTGCACCCTCACTTTCACCTTTGATGACCTAATCCCCCCAAAAAACATTAGTCTCTCTTACACTGGCCATTTCCCTGGTATGGTCCTCATCTCCGTTCTCTAAAGTCCAAGGGAATAAAAGCATGTGGCAGGCAAGTGGTTTAGCCATCAACTACAGATCTGGCTGGAACACATATAAAGCACTATTGGGTCCTGCTCTCATCTGATAAAACTGCTCATGATTCCAGGATCATCCAAGAATGCAAAGATAACCCTTGGCTTCTTTTCTCTACTGCAAACCATTTTCTTAAACCCCTTTCCACGTCTCCTGCATCCTTACCTCCAACAATAAATGTGAGGAGCTCATTGGCTTCTTTTTCAAGACCATCCAATCAGCTGCCTTTGCAGTGTCCCTCTCTTGCATAAGCCCACCAAGCCAAACTTCCTCTAAAGTCCCACCACTGCCCTAGCCATGAACTCGCATCTTTCTCTAGTTTCTCTCTTATCTCCCCTCATGCACTCTCCTAGCTCCTCTTGTCCATGAGAACCACCTTCTGTTCCCTCAACTCTTCCTACTAAACTGCTGACCACCTAACCTCTACTCATTTGCTCCATGTTAGCTGATATTGTTAAAAGTTCGCTGTCTTCAGATGTTGACCCTCTCTCCTTTAAATCTGCCATCATTGCCCTCTTCTCAAAAGCCTACACTTAACTCCACAGTCCTTGCAAACAACCATCCCATTGCCAAACTCCTATCCTCCCCAAAGTCTTGAACATGTTGTCACTTCTCAACTCTGTTCCCATCTTTACCAGAACTCCATGTTTGAATTCCTCCAGTTTGGTTCTTGCCACAGTACTGAAACAGCTCTTCTCAAAGTCACAAATGCCTATCCCTCCTCATCCATCACGACCTGTTTGCAGCCTTTGACACTGCAACCACACCATCCTCCTCCAATGCTTCTCCACTGTCATCTATTTGGGGCGGGGGGTGGGGGGGGGGGGGTGCGAACTACTTACACCTTCTTCCATTCTTATCTATCTGATTATAACCAGAGTATTAAATGCAATGGTTTTTCTTCCTGCTCCCATACTTTTACCTCTGGTGTCCCCAAGGATCTATCCTTAGCTCCCTCCTATTTTTCATCTACATGCTGTCCCTCTGCAGCATCATCCAAAAGCACAAATGTTACTTTTCACATGTACGCTGAAGATGTCCAGCTCTATCTCATCACCGACTCCTCCATTGTTGCTGAATTATCAAACTGCTTCTCTGACATCCAATACTGGGTGAACAGAAATGTCCTCCGATGAAATGTTCTGAACACCAAAGCCATTGTTTTAGGTCACTGTTCCAATCTATAATTCCCTAGCTACCAACACCATCCCACTACTTGGCAACTGTCTGAGACTTAATCAGTCTGTATCCAACCTTGATGTCATATCTGACCTCGAGATGAACCACACATTCATACCATCACTTAGACTGTCTTTTTCCATCTCTGTAAGATCGTCTGACTTCTTCCCTGCCTCAGCCCATCTGCTAATGATTTATTTATTTGGGCCTTTGCTATGTCTAGACCCAACTATTCCTGGCTGGGCTCCCACATTCTACCCTGTGTAAATTTGAGGCCATCCAAAACTCTACTGCCCATTTCTTAACTCACACCAAGTCTGGTCCATCTATGCTCGCTGACCTACAATGGCTTCCAGGTCAAGCAATGTCATTGCTTTTAACAATTTTAATTTTAAATGATTTTAAATAATTTATATAATTTTAAATTTCTGATTCTTGCTTTCAAATCCTTCCATGGTCTCTCCCCTTCCTGTTTCCGTAATCCCTTCCACCTTTTGATATAGTCTGGCCTCTTCAGCATCCCCAATTTTAATCACTCCACCATTGGTGGCTGTGCTTTTAGTTGCCTTGGTCCTAAGCTATAGAGTTCCCTCCTTCAACCACTCCTCCTCTGTACCTCGCTTTTCTCCTTTAAGATGCTCCTTAAAACCTACCTCTTTCACAAAGCTTTTGGTCATCTAACCTAATATGGCTTGGTGTCATATTTTGATTTATAATGCTCCCAGGAAAGGCTTTGGGATGTTTCATTACATTAAAGGTTCTGTATAAATTTAAGTTGCTATTGTTATCAGAGTGGTAGACCAGTATTACTGACATCAGATGATAAAAATCAGAGCAAGAAAGAAAATTGTCTTGAAGTTACATGGACAATTTGCTCAACTTATATGTCAAAGGTTAGAAATCTTACTAAAAGATGCAGGTGTAGTTGATGAAAAGTATACAAAGCTGATAGAAGAGATTAGTGAGAAGTGTGAAACTTGTAAAAAGTATTGGAGGACGCCACATCATCCTCTTGTAAGATTTCCATTGGCATATATTTTTAACAAAGCAGTTGCCATGGATCTAAAGGTATGGGACAAAGCCAGAACTATATTTTATAGACCTAACAACCAGATTTAGTTTATAATAATATATAGTAAGGGCAAAAGGGTCATTTTGAATAAAATCATGGCAAGATGGGTAGGGACTGGACTTGGGACACCAGCTAACTGATGATGGAGAAGAATTTACTAAAAGCATGTTCAGGGACATGAAAATATGAACAGCATGGCCATGAATACTGCAACTGAAAGCCCTGTCAGCAACACACTTTGTGAAATAAATTACATGCTGATTGGCGAAATGCCACATGAAATTTTAGTTGATCAACCAGGTTGTAAGTTGAAATCATCCTGGCATGGGTCTATCACACAAAGAATTCACTCCAGGTGGTTGGAGGGCAAAATTCCAAAATACATTCTGTCCTGTGTGATAGTCCTCCTGCTCTAGAAGGTACTATAATTAACTCCTGTTTTACTGCATATTTGAATGCATTACATGCATGATGACAGGCTTTCATCAAGGCTGAGGTCTTGGAGCAAATTCGAAGAGTACTGAGGCATCATGTAAGGCCATCTGCGAATGGAGCTTAATTGAGGAGATTTGGTATCCTATAAAAGAGGGTCATAGGGAATCAAAAGGCCTTGCTAAGGTAATAGGTTATGATGGTAATACAGTTATTAATGGTTTGAAGTCCATGTTTCAAAATGTTCATTCCTCACAGTTAATTGGAATTACAAAATCTCAGACTCTAAGCAGCTGATAGAAGTAAACAAGGCACCTTGTACCACAAATGCTCATATGTTTTATGATGAAGATCCTGAGGAACAGAATACAATAGATCAGGGGCTGGATAATGGTAATATGAATAATCATGATACAGATGATAGAGCTATCGCAATCACAGTGTGACAAACTCTGTACTTGGCAAAAAGCTTTGTGATATATCCCTTTAAATCCAAAGTAAAACTAAGATGCTGTTGGAAAGAGGAATTTCTGGCTATGAGGTCATTACGCTTCTAAGAAATTAGCCTGACTTGGGGTTGCTAGAGAGATAGGGTTCAGATAGCCCCCAAGGAGCTGGCTTTGCTGAGTGTCATGGATAAGACTGGTTTGGTGGACTTTGCCAGGTGCCTGGTTTCCATCAGCCTCTCGTTGCTTCTGGTAGGGCAGCTAAGGCTCTGCGGGAGGCTGATTTCGTTGTTAGGTGAGCAATGAGAGTGAAGGCTCAGTCGAGCGGTCTGTTAATGAGTGGCTCTGTGCAGAGACTGGCATCTGAGCTTTTGAATGCAATGTTGCTCAGGGAGTACACCACACTAAATGCATAAACTACTTGGAACAGGAAGGGGTGATTGAATAGAGGTGTTGAGATAGCCAAAGTTAATCCAATGGTTTATTTCAAACCAAACCTTAGAGATTGAAATTATCTCAAATAAGATTAGACATTTTTGGACAAAGCACAAGAAATTAACATTTACAAAAAAGAAAATTGCATTTATATAGCACCTTTCACAACCTCAGGATGTCCCAACACTCTTTACAGCCTATGAATTACTTTTGATGCGTAGTCACTGTTGTCAGAAACAGTGACAATTAAGGTTACTTTGAACTGGAAAAAATAAACCTTATGGCCAATCTCACAATTTACCTTATTTCTCTAAGAGCCCTCTATATCTGTAACAGGTTCCCACACTAGGCTAATAATATACCCATCTCGGTGCTGATGTGCCTCAGTCAGTTTGTTACTGAGAATATGTGAAATAAGTTGACATTGAATAATAAACACAAGCCTCCTAACGTCATTACTAACTTTTAAAAAGGCATTGGCTAAAATTGATGAGAAAAGAAATGTTCAGGGTTATGGGAAAAGAGGAAGTGGGTGGGGCTAATTGGGTAGCTCTTCCACGTGCATGAACGGCTGAATGACCTCTTCCTTGCATTGTTGTAAGCGTAGGTATTGGTAGGTTCTGTCACCCTACCCACAAAGCATCAGCCACACTAATAATACGTTCTCCTCCTTTAGGCCATGTGCTGGTAAATAGGATTAGGGTCAGGTGTTTCTCATGTGTCGGTGCAGACTCAATGGGCTGAAGGGCCTCTTCTGTACTGTGTGATTCTGTGAAGAGGCAAAGCCATGAACTGGGCTGCCACATTGCTATGGAGATGGGAGCTTGCTAACCAGAAAGGATAAATAATTGCTAATTGGGGTACTAAGTTACAGCTTGTGGTGTGGATTCAGTTGCAGTAGAAAGGGAGACCAGAGAAGGTACATTTACAAGGTGCTGTGTGTGTGTGTGTGTGTGTGTGTGTGTGTGTGTGTGTGTGTGTGTGTGTGTGTGTGTGTAATACAGTTAAAAAGGACAGAAAGCTGAAGACAGATTTAGTGCAGAGATTGTGTGTGGGACAATTTTATTGCTACCGCTTCGTTTTTGCCAGAGCTGACCAGGCCGTTTTATGAGGTTTATTAAAGGGTTCAGATAATGGAGTATCTGGGGAATCTGTGCTATCAAGACTGTTTTGAAGCAGGCTCTGCAGGAGTGGGGTGTTTTGCATGTTAACCTTACCCAGGGACCTCAGATAGAATACGGTTGCCAGTGAAAGTGACTTGAGGGCCACATCCATTGAGTGGGAAAGTGAGAAATCCTATATCCTGGAAGGACTGAGATTGCACATCCGTGCGGGGAATGATGTGAGTACTTGTAATTGCGTGAGACACATCTTTGTGATATCAAATATTTACAGTGAAATTCACCTTTTCAAGTGGAATACCATTTGTCTGTTAATGCATGCTTAATTTAATGCTGATTTTGGGCCTGACTGTTACAGTGAAAGTTTCAAAAAGTGAAATCTTGTCCCATGATTCCTTTTTTAGGTGTCCTCTGGGGATTCCTTTCCTTTCAGGTTATTTGACTCTAAGAGGATTGTAACAGCAGGCCAGAGCAGGTCCTCAGATGACATGGCATCTAACAAATAGAAGAATGCAACAATTGTGGGGTGTGCAGAAAAAGCTATGTCAAGCTTAAACTTTGGTTGAATGTTCAGGATGATGGCCAAGAAGAGAGGACCATGGACTGGCAGAACAGGGTGAAAGAGTAGAGAGTCAGAAAATACAATGCAAGTACTGATAGTGAATCTGGAAGTAACTCTCATCAGAAAACAATCACAAACTCGAGAAAGAATCTGTGATAGTGCAAGAGGAAGATCCTACGGTAGTACTGCTTACAGACATAAGTGCAAGCAGGGGCCATAGATTGAATAGATCACACAATGAAATAAACAGAACACAGAACAGTCTCACAATGGACCTGGAAACAGAAATCTTCATGATTGTGAAGTTTTGATGGCTGCCAATGAAATAATGAAAGAGGCAAAAGAAAAAGGAATTAGATGATTGGAGAAAGTTTAGAGTTTATTCTGAGGTACCAAGTAAGGGTCAACCAACTTCGTTGTACTGAAAAAGTACTTGTAAATGGGGCTAATAATGATAAAATGAGGTTCATTGCTAGCGATTTTGAAGAGGGTCTATGCGATTACAGTTGGAAAAGTAATCTTATAAATCTTTTTAGCGCTTTTGACCACATATACATGGGAGGTCAATTGATATAAAAGTCGCATTTCTGTTGATGATGCTTTTCAGGGAGAAGTGTTTTGGAAAATGCCCAAAGAGGCAGCAGATGCAAAAGGAAAACTACGGAAACTAATGTGTTTATGGTCTGAACGATGCCTCCAGGGCATAGTATTTTTCAGTGAGACCTGTTTTGCTGAAAATTAGTTTTGTCAACTAAAAGCAGCTCCTACAATGTTTTGTGGGTATCATAAAAGGAAAACTTCCAGGCATCTTTATGATGCATGTTGATTATTTCTTATGGGGTGTTACTGTGGAATTTGAGAAATTTTTTAAGACTAGAGTGATATTTGGAATTGAGTGTTATGTTTTTGGGCTTTTAAATACATTAAAGTTCCATCGTTTGTGACTTCCTGGTTCACATTTACTCTTAACCATGCTTTGCACTTTGTACACAGAATCACACATCGCTTGAGCAATGTTCACTCATCTATGGTTTCTTCTCCCTCTCTCTTCTTTCCCCAGGGAGACAACAGCCATAATGGAGCAGAGTCCAGAATGGTTGCAACTGAAGTGCAGCCCGAACGAAGGGATTAACATGGAAATGTCTGAATCTTGCAGCAATAATGGCTGTGTTCATTTTGAAATCTTCACTGATGTATTGCTTAGAGGCTCCACTGTCTATTGGAAACAGGTACTATGCCACAATTTAGGGGAAAGTAACTGCCCAAACCAATGCTCCTCTCGCATGGCTGGAACCTGCCTAATTCAGCCCCATGGAAAAGCTTGTTCATTGTTCGCAATTTCGTTGTTTGCAAGGTTTTGTGGGAACGTAACCCCCACGAGCTGCAGGACTTTACTGTATTTCAGATTAGATATTAAGCAAATTAGGTCTGGAACAAGTTTAAATCAAAATCCTGTTTAGAGAGTTTACTCCCATTCTGATTAATTTCACTGGGTCATCACAGAAAGATGCTGTTATACCTAAAGAAGAGACAGAGGAATTGTGGAACTAGGTTGGTCAGTTGAACTGGTTGGGTTTAGGCCAGGTGCTTGTTTTGATGTGTTGGTACTATGATGAGACAGTCTGTTGTTGAGATTTCTTTTAAGGGTAATTAAAACATTAAGAAAGTTAATTAGTGCTCGCATCCCTTCCCTCCCTCTCAGAACCAAGATAGGGTTCCCCTTGTCTTCACCTTCCACCGCACCAGCCTCTATATTCAATGGATCATTTTCTGCCACCTACATCCAAATGACTGTTTGCTATGTGATACCCTGGCCCACTCCTCAAATACCTTAAACCATTCTCCCCTTCCCATGGCAACTTTCCATGCAAGCACAGATGCAACACCTTTCCATTTACCTCCTCGCTCCTCACTGTCCAAGGCCCCACACACTCCTTCCAGGTGAAACAATGATTTGCTTCTACTTCTTTTAGTCTAGTATACTAGGCCACGATGTGGTGCCCTCTACAATGGAAGACCAAATGAGAGTGGGTGGCTGCTTTGCAGAATGCCTCAGTTCAGTCTGCAATGGGATCCTAAACTTCAAATCCCCTGTCATTTTTATTCTCTACCTTCTCCCACTCTGACCTTTCTGTCCTGGGCCAGCTGCAGCGTTCCACTAAAGCTCAACTCAAGTTTGAGGAACAGTACTTCATCTTTACAACCTTCTAGATTCAACATTCAGTTCAACAATTATAGATTGTATCCACTGCCCCATTTTGTTTTGTTTTACTTTCCTGGTTTGGCTTTATTTCTGTAGTTTCTCTCATTTCCTTTACTTAACTTTTGAACAGCAGCAATTCAGGATCCTGCCATTCATACCTCCTCCAGACACAATTTTTGTTATTTTACTTGTCCCATTACCACTTATTTTGGCCTTGCACCATGAAACCTTTTATCATGTAAATTCCCCTATCCTCCACCTTATCACAGACCTCTGCTTTTGGTCTTCTTCCCACCCATGCCTCTTCCACTTGCTCAAAAGCTATTACATTTTTAACTTATCCCCAAGTTCTGACAAAAATTCACTGATCTGAAACATTATCTGCTTTTCTCTCCACAGATGTTGCCAGATCTGCTGAGTATTTCTGGAATTTTCTGTTGACTTTTCAGATTTTCAGCATTGGTAGTATTTTGCTTTTGTATTAAGAAAGTTAAATCTGAAAAATGTGTGCTTAAGTTGTTATCCATGGTTGGCCCCCAAAATATGAATATTTTAGTGATGCTTCACATGTTAATCTTTCTGATGGTTTTTCTAGTGCAGCTGGTTTCATGATATTTCTGACGGGTGAGAATGAGAAATGCTGTTCTCTAGTTTGGGTGGTATGAAAATAAAAAGGGTTTTTAAAAGTACTCTGGGTGCTGAAAGACTGGTTTTTGTCAAGGCGGTGGATATGGGATTCCATGTGTCAAAGATTTTTAAGTGAATGTGGCATATTCATTGAACCTTATGTAGTTAATTGTACCTTGTGGAATAATTTACACTCCATGAAAAGTTTGAGTGAGAAAGTGTTCTGGATTAACCTTGTTGGCTTGAAACAAATGCTGGAGAGAAAAAAATCTCTAAAATGAAATGGGTGGTTGCATGATAGTCCCACTGGGACCTGTCACCATTTATACTTGGGCTGTTTGTGTGGAGCCTGCTAGAAGCAGTCCTTTAAATGTGGAGGAATGTCTTCACACTACCATCACCCCCGATGCTGCTAACCTCCACCAGTGGCACTCCCCTAACGGTTACCCCTGGCTCACCCCCTCCACTGGCACCCTTGGCTCAACCCCTTTCCTGTGACTTTGCCTCCCCATCACCCTCCATCACCCATCTCCCCACCCTCCCCAGGTCACTAGTTCCGCTGATGTCACTTCAGAGCTGGTGATGTCATTGTCGGGGTACAGGGGTGTGAGCACTGACCGGGTGAAGTGAATGAGGATAGGAGGGTTGAGCAGCACCAGGGTTGTTGGTTGAGGTGGCGGAGGGTGGGCGGGGGGGGGTGGGTTAGAATAAAAAATTGATGAAAAGTTGACTTTGAAACACTTGGAAACACTGAACTGAAGGAAGACCTCAAGCTACATTACATTGATAACCCAATTAAGTCCAAGTGTAAGGGCATTAATTAAGGCATTAATTCTCACTTAAGGGCCCCATCCTGTCACTGCTGGTATTTAACCAGCGACAACCAGGGGAGTTGCCTCATAGGGAACCCAGGAGGGGGCAACTCTCATTGTCAGGTTCTCAGTGCCAAATTGAAGGACCAGGCCGGGTGGGGGGGGGGGGGGGGGGGGGGGGGCGCGCGGGTGTTGGAGGTGAGGGGGTGAGGTGCGGGGGGGGAGGGGTGATGGAGAGTAGAAGGTGGTTAAGTTTCTCCTTTCTTCCAAATGTCCCTGCCTCCTCTAGCCAGTGACCCCCTCCCTGTGCCCTGCATCCTACCCTCACTCACCTGTAGTCTGGGTCCCTCGTTGATCCTGGGCCTCTGGTAAGTGCATTGCCAGCAACTATCACCATTCCCTCAATGACGCTATGTGCAATGAGGAGAGGCTATCAGCTCTTGCAGAGTAGGATTTCTGCCCTAGGGGTCCTTGGTCCCATGCAAGGCCCACTTCTGGCTCCTTGAGTGCCTGACTGGCACTTAATCCGGTGGGTTTTCCCTGAAGAAGGCAACATAGGGCTCTCACTGGCTCTTTAGCTGGCTGGTGAGACCCCTATTATGTGGATTAAATTCTGCCCATTCTCTTTGCATCCATATTGTGGTGAGATTCAGTTAACACTTACCACAGTCTCCGATTCTAAATTATTCTTTCTCAGTACCACAGATCTGTGAAACTCAAGTCCTACTGCTCTGTCTTTTAAAGTCTCTTAAAATCTGAATTTGATGATATCCAATCACTACTTTCTGATTAATCTAATCTTTTTTTCTATTTTTTTCAATTTGTTGGTGCTTCTCACTGTAATTTTTCACCTAGATTTCTCATTTTAAGACAAATGTATTCACTGGAAATTAGTTCTGAAAAGACCAAATCTTAAACATCAGTTTTAATCTCATATTTCTTCCTAGCCTTCTGTGCTATACACATTCCTGGTCAAAAGGTTGGAGGACCACCCTATGCACAGGCCTCTGTCAATGTCTCTTTAAGTCATAATCGTCAAAGTATGAATGTGAGTATCCCTTTGCTCAGTTTTCTTCCTCCTCCTTTAGAGAAAGGAACATGGGATTCCTCAGACAGCCTGACTAAGATCAGGAACTCATCCTGTATAAAGTAAGGAAATGACCCATCATCGACCAAAAGTTTTACATTACAACAGTACATAGATGATATGCCACTGACATATTGGTTTTAATATGTTTAATGCAATTTTATTGATGAGAAACATATAAAATCGTCATTACTAGGTCTACCCCAATAATCAGTGCACACCCACCACTCTGCATTTGACGACTCTGAAGCTATCTGCAACACTTGTTGTACTGTTCAGATTTTCTATTAAAGTCCATGTAAATAGCAGCTTGGATTCTGTTTTGAAAATTCATCATTCAGCTCTAGGTGTACTAATGGGACAGCACCTTTTCTTGTCTAAAGACCATTGCTCCTTATGATCAGTTTGGAGCTGGTGCCATATTCAGGCAGATTGAACCTGGTTACCAAATCCTAAATTTGAACTGCAAAAATCCCACAGATATAAATGGCATATGACTAATAATACTTAGGGTAGCAGGGTCATTTGAGGGCTCCGAAAGTGATCATCTCTGCCCTGTTGCGAGATGAAGTACAGGAAGGGGTCAAAGTAGGAGGTCAATTGGCAAAGCTACTGAAATATCAAGGGCATCAAAAGACATCAAGGGATATTAAAGACATCAAGGTTTCTGATAATAGTGCAGGAAAATGACGTTGCCATTTGCTATTCTGTAAGCTTTCATCATTTAATTTATTCTATTCATTAGATCTTCTGTGCAGGCCACCAGGGCCTGGCTATATGCACATGGGAACACGTAACTTGGTGGGAATGTGAGTGGTGAGGAGGATGTTAAGAGGCTTCAAGATGATTTGGACAGGTTGAGTGAGTGGGCAAATACATGGCAGATGCAGTATAATGTGAATAAGTGGACAGACTGGACACAGGGATGATGTTACCTCTGGCTGGGGGGTCTAAAACAAGGGGTCACAGTCTCAGGATATGCGGTTGGCCATTTGCAGTAGAAGATCAGTTATGATCTAGTTGAATGGCAGAGCAGGCTCGAGAGGCTGAAAGGCTTACTCCTAACATAGAAACATAGAAAATAGGAGAGTAGGTCATTTAGCCCTTCAAGCCTGCTCCATCATTCAATATCATCAAGGCTGATCCTCTATCTCAATGCCATACTCCAGTTCTCTCCCCAAACGCCTTGATGCCTTTAGAGTCTAGAAATCTATTTCCTTTTTAAATATATTCAGTGACTTGGCCTCCACAGACTTCTGTGGTAGAGAATTCCACAGGTTCGCCACCCTCTGAATGAAGAAATTTCTCCTCATCTCAATCCTATATGGCCTACCCCATATCCTGACACTGTGACCCCTTGTTGTAGATCCTCCAGCCAGAGGAAACATCATCCCTGCATCCAATCTGTCCACTTATTCACATTATACTACATCTGCCATATATTTGCCCACTCACTCAACCTGTTCAAATCATCTTGAAGCCTCTTAACATCCTCCTCACCACTCACAGTTTCACCAAGTGACATGTTCCTATGTGCATACAGCCAGGCCCTAGTGGCTAACACAGAAGAAGATCTAATGAATAGAATAAATGAAGTGGTGAAAGCTTACAGAATTAAAATTAATGTAAAAAGATGAAAGTTGTGAAGTTTGAAAGAAATAATGGTGGGAAAGCAGAGTTCAACAGGTGGAACAAGATTTACAATTTAAGTAACTGGGAAGGATCTTGTCAGAAGATGGTGACAGAAGAAATCAGAGCCAGAAGAGCAATGGCAAAGAACGCATTCTCCAAACATAAAGGGCAGGATTTTTACCTCGTCAGGCAGGCATGGCGGGCGGGCCCGAGAGCAGTCGCAAAGTCAACTGCCGCTCGCGATCGGGCCCCGACATCAATTTCATGCTGGCTGGCCAACCAATGGCCAGCCAGCGCGAAACCCGCACTTCAGCACTGAGCACTGCCAGACGGGGGTGGGAGGAGGGTGAGTGTGGAAGTTTGCACATGCACATGGTGCGCGCAATGGAAGTTCCCTGAGGCACAGAGCTGCCTCAGGGAGCTGAAGATTTTTAAAATCAATAATGACAAACTCACAAATGTTAAAAACATGTCCCCTTATGTGACTCTGTCACGTGAGCAGGGACATGTTATAAATGACATTTCAACTTTTTTTAATTTTTAGTTTCTGTCGGAAACCTCACCCCACGGATGAAGTTTCATAAAAAATCCAAAGGCTGCTTAGCCGATTTGCCTGCCTGCCAACCTTAAGGTTGGATGGTGAGTGAAAAGTTGAATTCAATTAATACTTTAATGGCCTTAATAGGCCTGTTAATTGTTAGTGGGTACGCTGCTGACTCCCAAGCATGCCCGCTGATCAAAATATCGCGCAAGTGCGCAATGACATCAGGCTGCTCGCCTGACGTCATCGCACGTCATTTTACTCAAGCGCGCACCCTCCTGCTCAGTGAAAAATTCAGTCCCAAGGATTATTCGGCATAGGAATGAGTAGAGGTCTTAAGAAAATATTTGTCAAGGCTGAAATCTGGAGAGTCTTCTGTGAAACTGAAACATTGATCTTGAGAAAATCAGACATCCAAAATCTAGAAAGCTGTGAAATGTAGTTCTGGTAAAGGATGAACTGGATCAGTGGGCGAGAACACAAAAGAAATGAAGACGATCTCAGGATGGTGAAGGAAAAGGTCATTAATGAAAATCATCATGAAAAGGGAACAAGGTTGAATTGGTCATATTCTAAGGCATGATAATTTGCTAAAGTAGGTGGTTGAAGGAAGATTAGAGGGATGTAGACCAAGAAGGAGAAAGAGAATGATAATGTTCAACAATTTGAAATTGGAAATGGGAGGCTCCTACAAGCAACTGAAAAAGAAAGCCCAAGATCGCAAAGTGTGGAGAAATAAGCAGAGACTCTGCATTTGGCAGATCACTTTTACACATTGCACAGCTGCTCCAAGATATTTACAATTCATGTACAGTGAGATGTTGATCTAGATCATAATATCAGGTGACTGAGTTCTCTTTGAAGAGAATGGGTTAGAAAAAAATCAGTGTTTGTCATCCCAAGATTTGTTGGAGTCAGTTAAGGAGCACTCCTAGATATAGGCTATGTAACCACTTCCCAGTCAGGGGCTGGGAAGGCTGAAATAATCATAAAGGGAGAAAATACAGACCATCTTCACCCGCCCCTGCTCAAAAAGAATTATGGCAATTTCAAGTTAATAACATTTTTCTTATTTTACGATATCCTGCATCCTGTCATATGTACTGTAAGTTTCATCTGCACCCAATGGATATTAGTACAACTAATTACAAAATAGTCCTGGTAATCCTTATCTATATGCAAAGGATCAGAGTATCGGGCTGACTGTAAAATCATTGGTGCCGACCCAGTGAAACTAAATTATATTTTCAGATATATGGTCAGTAGGATAACCCAACTGAAATGGAACTGTTACAGAGATATGCCAAATTTTATCTTCATTGTAGAGAGGAAACAACAACTAGTTGCTACAAGAAGACTTTCTACTGGTCTATCATGAGTGCTGTTAAAATTTCTCCCTAGTCCAACTATTATGTATCTTCACCTCATTTCGCTAAATGGAAAATTGACATTGCAGAACAATTACATTCAAGGATGTAAGGATAACAATGCTGTCTTGGATTAAGTACACATTGCAATTTAGGGACCACCTATTGCTGGAACCATTTACTACATTGCTTGTCTAATTGATTCATGCCAATTCAATCTCTGTATTGCATTGCATTCGCAAATATCTAAGAATTAGGGCAAAGCTTTGGGCTTTAGGCTGAGGAATGCAAGTGGGGAAATAATTATTCTGGTTGGAATTTGGCCCATCTGAGCTCCTGCTGAACCATATCATGACCTTTTGATATGCATCTCAATAGAAATGGTGAAAAACTTCTTCAGAATTTAATAGAAGCCAACCAATTCATTCAAATGTTCAAAAGACATAAAAGTATGAGAAGGGAGAACGTAATGGCGGCATTGAGGACAATTAGGGATGGAGCAGAAGTTCTGTGAAGAGAAGCTTTGGAAGTAGAGAAGAAAGGTTCTGTGTCCAAAGAAATGTTGCCAGTTGTGAGAAATGCAAAGACAAAAGGAGAGACATTTATGGGCAGTACCCTGCATCTGGGATGCATATCTATCTCTGAATCCAGAAAGCGAGTTCCCAATCCTGGCCTTGTTTTAGGGGACCATACATTTGGATGGAATATGAAGAGTAGAAAATAGATGTGCCCATGGTAGCTCCCATGCATTTGACTGTATCTTGTTACAGGCTATGACTGGGGACAGGCTGCCTCCTTGCCTTGAATATAGAATGTGACACTAGGTGATCTGGGGAGGAAGATGAGAAATGGAGAATATATATAAATAAATTGAAAGCAGAAGGTGCCAGAAATACACAGCAACTCAGTCAGCATCTGAAAGAGAAGGGCTGATGTTAAAAGTATGGGTGGCCTTTCATCAGTACACCTTGAGAACTAATCTTTATCTTTCAGAGGCTGGCTGACCTGTGATGCATTTACAGAAGGCTTATTTTTTAATTTCAGACTTCCAACACTTGAAGTTTTCTTTTTATCTCTAAAATAAACACACATTAAATAAAAAGTAAACAAATGCTCTGTATAAAACTGGGAGAGAGTATTTTTCATGAGTTGTTGAGAGGGAGGAGGAGAGGCATTCCACATGAAATTCAACTGAAAGAATGAGGGAGTGACTGAGAACTGGCCTGACTTGAGACAGCAAGTAATTCTCTGTGAAATTATATTATCGCCAGCACTCCAATATATTCAACCGAAGCATACCAGGGAGCTTGACTTCATGATGGAAAAGATGCTGCTGAGGATTCCAGAGCAGATGAGCAACTCCTTCTGCTGCCGCAGGTGCAAATGAATGTGATGGAGAACCACGGGCAGCAGGATCCGACGGGAGTCTGTGAAAAGAAGAAACGTTGCACTGAGCCACACTTCTACTGCGTACTCTTTCAACATGAACCCATTAAGCTGTCAAAACAGATTCCCCACCGGAATCAGGTTCCATTTTGTAAAAAATACCATGCAAAGTGAAAATTGAAACAGGTGCACTTTCATAATAAACTCTGGCTGTCTGTCTATTGGAGGCTATAGGCCTGAAGCTCAAATGACACCATTTGAACTGAGGCAAAGCTTGTCCATAGATCATCACACTGACTCTGCTGTAAGCTTCAGGGTATGATAAACGAAATAATGAGGGCGATGCGGTTGTAGGGGAAGAGGTGGCATGGGGACCAGAAAATTCATGGAGATGGGGCAAAGAGTTAGTCAGCTACATGGATAAGCTGTTGTTTAAAGTGGAAACAGACAGGAAGGGGGGCAGCCAGGTTGAAGAAATGAATACCAAACTTCTGGGAGTCAGATCTGTATATCTTTGTAATGCAGATACGGCAGTATGTGGTGGACTATTTGTGATTAAGGACCAGGAGTCTGCCAAGAACTTGATGGAGGGAAATGGTTGTGGCTGTGAGTTTTACCTCCTTGAACTCGTTTGCTGTGCAGGATGTTTAATGATCTCACTACAGCAGCCAAAGTACTAGGAAAGTCAGAGGTGAAAGTGGGATCAGACAATAGGAAGTGAAGGCTTCCAAAACTACAGTCTTAGGTCTCTGGAGTAATCCTCTAAGAAGTGAGTTAAGCATCGCATTAACATGAATGCACTGAGGATCATCTCAATTGAATTGAGATAGCAGGGAGTAAGTGCAAATAAACTGCCACAACTTCTAAAATGCAGTGACTAATTAGGGAAGTGAGCAGGATGATGTGTCCATTCTGTCAAAGGAATAATTTCTGATTAAAGGGGCCACCTTCCTAAGCACCAACAGCAGCAGGAGCAACACCAGCAGCAGCACAAGTTGCCTTCTCCTCAGCCGCATGCCCCTTCACAGGGCAGAGGGAATGGACACTAAGATCCAACAGGAAGGTGATGAGAGCCCCAATACAGAGACCACAGTAGAAGATCAGCTCTCTCGACATGTCTGATCACCAGTGCCTCATGAGGCTCAAGATTTCATGGCAAGGTTGCTCGTGAGCCCTTGTAACCTTTGTGTTAGCATTGCTTCTGCTCTTGCCTCTCATGGGTGTAAGGTGCAGGTGCAGGTGCATAAGCTGCTTACATGCTGTGGTGAAGGCTTGAAGCAGGGAAGTGCAGCTGAAGGTGAATGGTGTGCAAGACAGGTGAAATGCCTTCCACCTGGAATCGCCTGTTAAAACAGCAGTGACAACACCCTGATTTGAACAGTAGACTCTCACCAGGCCATGGCTTAAGCTCTTCAATGAAACTGATCAAAACATTCCCAGGTTGTCAGTTTCACTGAAGAAACATACTTGCTTCTGTGATCTTAATGAGTTGCTGATGGTGTGTGGAATGGGTACCCTGTCCGAGGTCTTCCGGTCCCACCTGTGGCAGGGATCATCATGGGCAGGACCAGAAAATTTGGAGAGTGGTCAAAATCTGTTGACTTTCGGCAGGAATTTCTGGTCCCACTGCTAAATCCCGGCCCCCGGCTGGGATATTTAGAATTGATGGTTAAAAAGATCTTAAATGGTTTCTTAACTACCTTATCTACTTAATTTAGTTAACCTGACAGACCAAGGGGATTCCCCACTCACCTTCAATCCCACCCTGAAGAAACCAAGAGGGTGAGATGATGTTGGGATCCCGACCCAAAATTAATTTCAGGAGGTTTTAACTCTCCACGCACACATATCCTCCATCCCTTGCCTGGAAAAACATCCCCCTACAGCCGCGAAACAAATACACCAGTCCAGAAAAATAATGTAGCTGTCTCTAAACTTTATAAAAGTGTTATTTTTCTTTTTGCATAGCTTATTATTTACTGCCATCTCGAAACATACCTTACTAGTAGAGATGGTCTCGTATGGACCATACCTGTGTAATCCTGTCTCTTACCTGGATATGAAAAGAGACGGCTGTCTACTGTCCGTGCAATGGACTGCAGCTTGACTACATCCATAGACTGTCCGATGTGCACCGTGCTGGGCATGCTGCCCAGTGTTCCCCTCACAAACTCAGCCACCTCCTGCACTGTAAACATCTGCAGCAATTCGTCAAAGATTGCCGGGAAGGAATTGAGAAGAGCTGCCTACAACAGAAAAACAGAATGAAAAAGTTGCTAAATTCATATTTTTATATATATATATAATCCATAGGATTACTGGCAGTGTCAGAGTAAATGGAAATATTTAGCCATTCAGCATGTATGTATCTCGAACAGCACAGCTTGGAGTATCATTGCCAGGTACATGAGAAAACACTCCTGATTTTCAATTATTTATTCGCAGGAACGCTAAAAACATAAAATACTGATTTGACTGGCATGTGGCCAAGAATGAAATTGTTCGAACATAGAAGCAGTAAAAAATCTCAGACTCCTAACACTGATTTACAATGAGTTATCCCAGTTCAGCCTGGAGACAGAAAAAATCGCAAATCACCTTTGGCTACTAGAATCAGAAAAACATTTTATTTTACTGGTTTTGGTGTATGATGTACTTTTCGAGGTGAGCGATGCTACAGCCATGGAATGGAACCTTCAATTTCTGTCATCTAGTGTAATATCACATACTCTGATCATCAGGTACAACATAGGTCGGAGCACAATAAAGATACTTCTACGCTGCCCTAGTGTTCCTCAGCCATAACTTCAGGGAGCTTCCCTCATACACTAAGTGCTAAATTTTCTTATCTCCCTCATCCTGTGGACTGAATGAGGTTGCTAGTTCTGGGCTGATTTAGTTATGTGCATGAGGAACTGAGTTGAAACTGCCTAATCTCTTTTTAAATGGGATTCTTACAGCCAAGAAACAAAGGAGACTTTCATCCTATCAATCTAGGTTGAATTGAAACTAAAGCCTGAAAGGTGAAAAAATCAGCATCTTAAATCAACGCACTTTCCATTGATGCTGTTGAAACTGATATAGCTGTCTTGCCAGTGGGCTTGTTCCTGTCAGGTGTGATACTGCATTGGGCTTGGCTCTCTGAGATGTACTGCAATTACAGGACTAACCTGTGTGAAGATGAGGGTCTCAGAACTTCTGCTATCCAAACTCAGGACAAAACGGATGGACTGAAAGAGCTCCTGAACGCTGGCACGAAACTGCTCCTCTTCTATTCCACCAGTTGCTCTTGAATATAAGATCCGTGACTGCACAATAAACTTGAACAAATACTCCAAGGCCTGGAGAGAAAAGAAACACAAGTTCATAGGATAAATTCAAATAACAAAGGTTAATGACTCAGTTTAGCTCATCCATCCAGAGAGAACCTTCACTCTTCCCATTGCAGGTAATGTTTTAAAGCTGGCCTCACAGACACGTACTTTGGATGGCAGACTCCACAGTGATCCAAAGAGTTAAGTGAAAATGGTTATGGTACTGGATGAGCAATTCAATTTTACAGCTTGTTGTAAAATTGAATTGTCAGAAAACAATCAGAGAAGTTCCCTGATTGCCATCAAAAGAATGGTACACCATCAATCTTTTGGGAAGAGTAGGCAACTTATCGCGTCTATGGAGTATATGTGACTCCAAGCCCACATTATGTGGTTGACTGTTACTACCTGCAGGGATGCTAAGAATAACTTTCTAGTGTTCCCTCCATCCAACAAACAAAAAAAATCTCAAGTTCCTGTTCTTCCATCAATTTTCCTCCCTCGTCTTCTCAAGGCAATGACTGACAATGAGATACGATCAGTTTTCAATACTTCACTCAATGTCTTTTCTTCAAGTGTGAGTTTAGACAGTGTTATTTCAACTGTGAGGGTGCTATAGTTGAACATGATCTCACCCAATATCCACATCTGAACCTTTGCCAACAGGGGTCATTAGATAGAATCAATAGTTCAAACCTTGACTGAATTTCTCCCTCCTGAATCTGAAAGCATTGTGACTAACTTCAGCAGTCCCACCACTGCCCTGGCTACAATCAATGTCCAGCCCTTCTGCAGACCCACATCTTGCTTAAAACTGCATTTTGGAGCAGTAGACCTTTATGAGCAAATGCTGGGGAGTCATCCAGAAATGCACTAGAATGAAAGTCTTGTTATACTTTGCTAAGAAATTCATGCAGTGTAAATGCCAGTTATCAAGATAAATGCTGGCATTTATATGATAATGTTACAAAACAACACAATATTGGATTACTAGTAAATGAAGAAACTGTAACAGTCAGCAGCACTTTTAACTCCAGCATTTACAGCACAGTAAAAATGCAGTTGTCGTTAGCACTGGTATTTCAGAAATCTTTAGCTGACTATAGTGGACACTGTAAACACCATTTGTTCTGGAAGCAAAGCCAGATCTGGGAGTGGAAGCTGCATCTCCAGAGTGGTCTTTAACACACCAGGCTTGAGTGTGTTTACAAGTTTAACATCAGGGTCAAGCACTTTCTGGTTTTCAATTCACACTGATGCTAACCCTGTGTAGTGTAATTTCCCCAGTCATTCCTGACCTGGCTCCAGAGAGAGATGAAGAGACACTTCTCCTCCAGAAACATGCACTCCCATTTGTTCTGGAGGTCAGTTAGTAACTATACTTACACTGCAAATGCACAACAAAAGTGTTTGTGAAGAGGTTACAGTATATAAAGCAGGCATGAAAGATTTGTTTTCCACAGAATTGAGAATGGAAAACTGGTATTGGATTTTTAATGCAGCTAAAATAATTTCCACATTGGACTATCAGGAAACTACATAGGAAAAAGCAAATAAAACAAAACACACACATACACAGGAGGCATGGTTAAAATAATTCATTTCAATTTGAAATAGAAGTAATAAACAACAGAACCATAGAATGAGAAGCCAGGTGATGGTCTCTGAGTCAAAGTTGAAACAAAAAACAAAGTGATAATCCAGGGTTGAGATTAGAAACCTTGATGTTTGGGTGGGGAGGGTAAGATTTGGAAACTGGGAACAAATAGTAGTCCAGGAGTCAGATTGGGATTAGAAGCCTGATGAGTAGGTAGGAGAGTGTAGGGATTTGGAAACTTGGAACAAAATGATGATCCAAGAATGCATCAAATGCATTAAAGCCACCAGTGGGGGACATTATTGTGATTATATAACCTCTGGCATTCTTCTCTCTCTGCACATAATGGGCCATAACTTCTGAACTTCAGGGCAGTGTAACTGGGGGACACCCCAAAGCTGTGCTGGGGACCCCCCTCCCACCCCACCCCACCCCCGGGAAGTTCCCAGGTAAGGATTGCATTGCAATTGCCCAGGAAATGCAAACTCCTGATAGGCAATTGCACTGCACTGGAAACCATCCAAAATTGTGATTTAAATCGCAAACTTCGGATGGTTCTGACTGTGTTACCCAGAAAATCAATAGTTACCCAGAAAAAGTTAGAAGAATTAAAACCAATTCTAGCTTCCGGGTACCTATTATACAAACCCACACCAAACCCCCAGGTGACTCCCCCACCAACCCCCCCGACCCCTAGGGACCCCCCCCCACCAACTGTCGAAACCCCCGACTGTCTAACCCCCCCTGATGGTCCTCTCCCACCCGACTATCCGACCCCCTGACGGTCCTCCCCCACCCGACTGTCCAACCCCCCCTTGACTGTCCGACTCCCCCGCAGACTGTCTAATCCTACCCTGACTGTCTGACTGTCCAACCCATAATTGACTGATCAATCCGCCCCTGACTGTCTGAGTCCCCACCTAACAGTTCGACCCTACCCGACTGTCCCACCTCCACCTCCATCTGATAGCCTCCTGACAGTCCAACTACCCCACAACTGTCCGAAACCACCCCCCCTGACTGTCCGTCACCCCCCCCCCCCCCGACTGTCTGACCCCTCTCCCCACCTGTCCAGCTACCGTCGCCCCAACTGTCCAACCACCTCCGCACCCCCCCCCCCCGCCACTTCGCCACTGCCCAATACTCCCCCCTCCAATTCTAACCACTTATCTGATAAGCCTACCTTCTCCCTGGCTTGAAAGTTGCTGGACCTTAAAACCTACCTGATTTACGACAGCCAGTGCCATAAAAAATGGGTTGTAGCTCCTTCTGTCCAATTCTGCAGTGCTCGACTGAAGGCCTCAGGAGCGTGTTGCCCTGCACAGTTCTCACCTGGCCTGAGTCGGAAGGTTGGGCGGGACAGGATTGAGAAGATTTCCAGGTAAGAAAGTGGTAGCTGAGTGGCAATCTGACTCTGATTGCCACTCCATGGAAGTTCAAGTCCATAGTCATAAAATGGCTGATAAAAGTGGTGCCCCTTTACATACAAACATATGGGGCAGGATCTTCTGGTCAGCGAGTGGGGGCGGGGCCTGCTTGCCGATGCGTGAAATGTCGTGGGATGATGTCGGGTGGAACGGCCTATTGAGGCCATTGAGAAACTAATTAAAGTCATTAATGGACCTGCCCATCCAACCTTAAGGTTGGTGGGCAGGCTAGGAGGCCTGGCGAGCTTCGGAAAAAGCATGAAACCTCATCCATGGGCAGGATAAGGTTTCATGAGGGTATTTACATTTTTAATAAAGGTTTCAATAAAAGTTATGGACATGTCCCAACTCATGTGATACTGTCACATGAGGGGACATGTCAGGGAAATTTTTCTATCATTTGTATTGCAAATTTTAATTCGGAGCCGACCTCCCTGAGGCAGCAATTAGCGTCAGGGAGATCTGTGCGCTCTTTTGCGCGCATGCCGATCCAATTCTGTTCAAGCGCCAATCGGAGGCACGCCCACCCGTGCCCGCTCCTGCACTGCTCCACCGATGGGGGAAAATTTTTCCCATGAATTAGGAGTAGGAGTAGGTCATTTGGTTCATCGAGTCTGTTCCCTTATCAGTCAAGGATCTATCTAACCCAGCCTTAAGAGTATTCAATGACCCTGCCTCCACGTTGGAAGAGAATTCCACAGACTGGCCACCCTCTGAGAGAACAAAATTCTCCTCATCGCTGTCTTAATTTGGAGATCCCTTATTTTTAAACTGTGACCCCTAGTTCTAGTTTCTTCCACAAGGGCTGTCAAGTCCCCTCAGGATCTTATATGTTTCAATAAGATCACTTCTCATTCTTCTAAATTACAGTGGATACAGGGTCAACCAGTCCAATCTTCCCTTATTCCCTTATAAGACAATGCCTTCATCCCAGGAATCAGTCAAGTGAACCTTCTTTGCACTCCTTCTAATGCAGTCCTTTCTTAAATAAGGAGACCCAAACTGTACACAGTACTCAAGATGTGGTCTCACCAATGCCCTGTATAACTGTAACAAAGCTTCCCTACTTTTATATTTCTTTCCCCTTGCAATAGACAACAACATTCCATTTGCCCTTCTAATCACTTGCTGTACCTGCTTACTAGTTTTGTGATTCATGTCCCACGATACCCAGATCCTTCTGTACTACAGAGTTCTGCAATCTCTCTCCATTTCAATAATGTGCTGCCTTTCTATTCTTTCTGTCAAAGTTCACATTTTCCCACATTATACCCCATCTGCCAAAATTTTGCCCCTTCACTTAACCTATCTATATCCCTTTGCAGACAACTTATGTCCTCTTCATAACTTACTCTCCTACCTAACTTTGTGTCATCAGCAAATTTAGCTATCATACATTCAGTCCCTTCATCCAAGTCATTGATACAGATTTAAATATCGATTTAAAACAGTACCATGCAGTAAAAAGCAGAGGAAAAATTAGAAGGGAAAAAAGGAAAATGTTTTGATAAGGAAGCAAAGAGTAACTGTGAGTGAAGGATTGTGGAGGTGTTGAGGGCATAGCCATTTATATGGCACAGACAGGAATCATCAGCTATCTGTCAGGTTTTTATATTAACAAATTTTCAAGGGATTAAGCTTCAGCGATTTCCAGCTGGGTACTAGGTCTAATGTACTGTGATGCAGTGGCTGAGTGAATGAAGAAGGGGGTTTGATATGGTTGAGTGATAATTAACTTTTATTCCATTTCTATATTATGTCAGGGCAGAAGTTGGCTATGTACCCTCATTGCCTCTTGAATGTGGTCTTGTCTCACAACTTCTGCAGATCGATCCATGTACCACTTCAGACACCGGATTAGCTCCCTGTGAAAAAAAAATGTTGCTTATATAAAACATAAAATATATCTGAGATCCACAGAAACACACATAAACTCAAGATATTTGGAACTAATACATATATGGCTCAATACAACAGACACACAAGAATAGTAAGAATATACAGTAGGCTAATTCAGAGACAGGAGGGAGATTCACACATACACAATCTCGTGATATATTCAAGGGCATTTTGGAAATCATGACAAAATGATAACTTTTTGTTTACTTTTGGAAAACGTGGGCAAAATTTTTAAAGTATTTTATTTCCAGGTCTCATTATCTTAAGCCAGTAGTTGTCAAAATTTTATAAACAGCCCCATCCGATGCTCAAGGACCACTTTCTGGAATGTTGCAAAATTCCACACCAAGAAGTAATGGGATGGACTATACCTGTCTACAGATCCCTATTCAACAAGCTCCTCATTTCAATCAAGTCACTGTGGGCAGTTACCAAGTGAAAACCAGGTACTTCTCTACAGATTGAGAAAGAAACACCACAGATTTATTTCAAGAGAATCATTTGACAAGCCGAATGTAAGATGAGTTAAAGCCGCCTCGAAATCCTTTGTCTTCTTTTGCAAGAGCACACAGGCTGCAAGCCCTGATTATTATTATCTGCAATGCCCTGTACCCTGAACTGGCACTCCAGTTTGATCTAAGTTGTAAATGTAGCTGTGTTTTCATTGGGGTCCTGAGGAGGTTCCCCTACTATTGACCATATTCAATGGATTCTGGTATTTCTATCATTAACCAAACTTAAAAGTACAATGTACCACAGACTCAGGGGTAATGGCATTGCAGCCAGGAGCATGTGACTTCTATCAGCGATTCCCTGATCTTGTGTTCCCTGGAGTTCTCGCTGTTGGAATACAGTGTACACATATGATTTGAGTGTAAAAAATATTAAAACTTACATTAGAAAACGTGTGCAACAATCCTTATGATAGGCCTGAAAATATTAGATTCACAGCTTAGCCCCCTACAGTTCACATCCGGAACCTGAATATTTATATTTATCTCCTTCATATTTCATGTGGATGGTTCAGTAACTGAACCTAGTTCTAGTTCACTTGCTGCTGATACTGCTCCTCTCTATTCTGTGGGCTTGGATACAGCAACAACCAGTTAACTGTACACCTGCATGACTTGGGAGCATGCAGTTGCTGCAAAGATATGAATGCATTTGTGACTCTCCCAGCATGCTCTCTGATGTTTGGGGCAGATCCAAACAGCTAGTGATGCCAGGGGATCAGGCTACCTGTAACCAGACGCAGAATGACAAAGCCGATCAAGATATCCTCGGCGGTAGCAGCTGTTTACTTTTGCCATCTCTGTTATTCAGCATTTGGAGTGATACTCTGACCTGGCTCAGTGGAGGAGGTGAGCTTGGGCCTCTGAAGGTAGGGGTGGTATCTTGCTTCCTCTATTGAGTTTTGTCTGATTGCACTTTTATCATCAGAGACAAAGTGGCAAAGGAAATGGAGTATCAAAGACTATATACGACTATATGACAAGCCTGAATCAGAGTTTAGGGCATGGTTAGGGAGATCATAGACTTGTGTATCAGGTAGATAATTGAAATATACTGCACAGGCTCCTTGCATCACTTTTCTTGGTGAGTTAAAAATGACACTGTAGTAAAATAATCGCAATGGAATGGAATTTTACAGAAAGCTGGAACTGTAAATGCAGCTTTATGGAAAGATTTTTATGACATTAGAGACCTTTATGTGGTACTGTAAGTAACTGTTACAGTTACGAGTCCTGAGACACCAGATAATTGGACTCACTTGTATGCCAATGCACCAGAAAAGTGCTTCTGAATGTAGGTATCCATCACCGGGCGGAAATGAAAATACTTGCTGTCCCGCAGCAAATTTATTACGAACACCTGGGAAATAGAGAGAGAGAGAGAGAGAGAGTTAAGATAAATAGCTGCAGTGTACACTAGATGGCATGGTAATGTTAGCAACACACATTAAAGGAATAGCAGATAAAACAAACTTGATGACAATCTGAAGGAAAGCAGGAAATGATAAAAGTAAACAGAGGGTCTGTTCTTCTGAAGGGCACTGATCAGAAACATCGGCCAGAATTTTACATTCAGCGTACGGGCGCGTGCCTGACGTGCCGGAATGTAAAGTGATGCGCGATGATGTTGGGCATGTGTCCCGACATCATCGCGAACTCGCACGAAATTTCACTTGGCGGGCGCGTGCCAGAGTCGGTTGCGCGCCCACCAACAATTGAAAGGTCTATTAAGACCATTAACAAGGTAATTAAGTTGAATTTTATGCTGGCCATCCAACCTTATGGTTGGCGGGCAGGCGAAAAGGTCAAGTGGCCTTTAGATTTTTTAGGAAACCCCTCATCCACGAGCGGGATGAAGTTTCCTAAAGCTAATACAAATTAAATAAAAACTTTCTTTTGCCATTAAAAACATATTCGATCTCTTGTGACACAGTCACATGAGGGGACATGTTTCATTAAATTTTTAATGACATCATTAATTTTTTAAAAAAGCGCTTCAATCTCCGAGGCAGCTCCGTACCTCAGGGAGATTGAAGTGCTCTTTCACGCGCATGTGCGAACTGCGCACTAGACCCGACTTTCCCTCCTCCTCCCGCCGCATAGGCAGTGCTCAGCGTTACTGCTCGTGATCCATATAGGGCGGGCCTTAATTGGCTTGCCCGCGTGAAATCGCAGTGCAGAGCCAATCGTCATCAGCGGTCGGCTGTCCAATTGTCCCTGCTCACTCCCGCCGAGTCTGCACATCGAATGTAAAATCCTGGCCACTACCTTGTACTTCCAGCATGCTATGACATTCTGTTTCTGATAGAAGTCACTCTGTCCTATCCTTATGATTCTCATACACTGTGGCAGGTGGTGGGGGGGTTGCGGAAATGGACACAAAGGAAAGACTGAAAGCAAATGGAGCAAAAAAAAGGGCTGGGGTATGGATTGGGGGACTGGATGCACAGGGGAGTTGGTATCTCTGATATTTACTCTGCTTGAATGTCTCATTCATAATGCCCAGTCTGATAAAACCTACAAATCTACTCCAAGTGTGGCTGGTGGATATAGAGTAAAATCAAAGGTATCAGGATGACAAGATTTCAAAGTTGGTGCCTTGGTTATATTGCAAAGCTGTATTTGGCATCTTCCACTGGGTTGCAAATACTAGCAACTGGCTATCGTACCGTTGAGGAGCAACATGTTATTGTGGCTCAACCAAAGTCATGAGTTTTAGGACAACAAAAACTTGCACTCATACAGTGCCTTTAATGTAGTAAAACTCAGCAGCTTTATCAAAGAAACTGACCCCAAACTCCTATAAGGTGAACTCAGGACAGGTGACCAAAAGCTTGGTCAAAGATCAAGGTTTTAAGGAGCATCATTCAAGAAGAGAGAGAGAGAGAGGTAGGGAGATGGAGAGGTTTAGGGAAGAAATTCCAGAGTTTAGGACTGGGCAGCTGAAGGCACCACCAGCAATAGTGGTGCGATGAAAATGAGGGGAAATGGGACCTTTACAGCTGCGCAGATTGCACCTAAACAAAGCCAGAACCAATTTCATTGTAAGGTGATTTGCTGGTGCCATTGGGGAAGGATTAAACTTACTTGGCAAGGGTGTGGTAACCAGGAGGTAATATGAGAGAAGAGTACCAAGGTGCAAAAAATATCGGGAGAGACAAATAGTACTAGCAGGAAATAGGAAGGTATTAGATGGGTTCAGCGTTAAGAAGGAAAGTAATAAACTGTAAATTAGGGTTTCAGTGCATGTATCTGAATGTGCAGAGAGTGGCAAATAAGATTGGTGAGCTGCAGACACAGATTGCCATGTGGAAATATGATGATTCTGCATCTGCTTTAGTTGTGTCGGCATCATAGACTAATATCCCTATTCCACCAACATTTATATTTGGTAGCGCTAGCTAAACCAGGCATGACCTGCTGAAATGGTAGTCCTGATAATGAAAACTATTAAATGGAAATAATCTAAAGATGGATCTTGAAGATTTCGGATGATGGGGTTGTGACTATTTCCTTAGGCAGCTTGCTCCTTTGTAGGATTTTCCTTGAGAAGAAAGATTGCTGATGCATTGTCTTGGAAACAAATGGTCTTTGTAGTTTGTGTGGACGACTACCTTGTGTTTTGTTATTGTCAGACGGCACTAGGTATTTGTCTCTATCAATTCCCACCAGTCCATTCCATAATTTATAGAATATGGTCAGTCTATGTTTTTCCCTTCTTTGCCATAATGATTCCCATTCCAAATATTTTGATCAATGATGTGACACTGGTGTATTTCCCATACTGATTTGTGCAGAATCATGCAGCACATCTTCACATGTGGCAATAATGGAGACCTGGCTCAAAGAAATGCAGGATTAGATGTTAAATAGTCCTTGATACAAGATGTTCAGGAAAGATAGGAAAGGAAGGAAAGGAGGAGGTGTGGCAGTATTGGGTAAGGAGAATATTGCAGTGCTGGAGAGAGAGGATGTCCCAAAGGAGTCAAGGACAGCATCTATTTGGCTAGAGCTAAGGCACAAAAAAGGTGCAAATACATCGCTTGGTGTAGTTTGTAGGCCACTGATTAGTGGGAAAGTTGTAGAGGAACAAATTTGCAGCAAAATTACAGAGAAGTGCAGGAATTATAGAACAGTTATAATGCGGGACTTTAATTATCTGAGTACAGATTGAGATAGTTGTAGTGTAAAGAGCAGAGAAGGGCAAGAGTTCTTAGAGTGTGTTCAGGAGAATTTTCTACAGCAGTATATTTCCAGACCAACGAGAAAAGGAGGCATTGCCGGACCTGGTTCATAGGAATGAGGTGGGCCAAGTGGATCTAGTGTCAGTCGGGGGAAAATTTAGGGCACAGTGATCATTGTATCATTAGGTTTATGTTGGTTATGGAAAAAGACAAGGAGCAATCCAGAATAAGTATAATTAACAGGGGGAAAGCCACCTTCAACGGGGGTAAGAATGGATCTGGCCCAGATAAATTGGAATCAAAAATTAGCAGGCAAAACTTTAACTGAATTTTAACTGAGCTGACATAAAAGGTAATTAAAAAGATTTCTGTCAGCATATAAACAGTAAAAGGGTGATAAGAGGAGAAGCGGGACAATCAGGGACCGAAAAGGGGATTTACGCATGGAGGCAGGGGTCATGGCAGAGGTACTAAATGAATACACCTGTCTTTACCAAGGAATAAAGTGCTGCCTAGGTCATGGTGAAAGGAGAAGGGTTTAAAATTGATCAGGAAGAGGTATTGGGTGGTTTGTCTATACTAAAGTCGGTAAGGCCCCAGGGCTGGAAGAGATGCATCCAAGGATACTGAAGGATGTGACAGTGGAAATTGCAGAGGCACTGGCCATAATCTGTCAATCCTCCTGACACTCAGGGTGGTTCCAGAGGACTGGAAAATTGCAAATGTTACACCTTTGTTTAAAAAAAGGTTTAAAGATAAGCCCAGCAACTACAGGGCAGTTATTTTAACCTCAGAGGTGGGGAAACTTTCAGAAGTGATAATTTGGCATAGAATCAATAGTCACTTGTGCAAATGTGGGTTGATTATGGAAAACCAGCATGGATTTGTTAATGGAAAATTGTGTTTAACTAAATTGATTAAGTTTTTGATGAGTTAACAGAGATGAGGGTAATGCTATTGACACGATGTACATGGGCTTCCAAAAGGCATTTATAAGGTATCACACATAAACTTGTGAGCAAAGTTAGAGCTCGTGGAATAAAAGGAATTGTGGTAACATGAATATGAAATTGGCTGAATGACAGAAGACAAGGAGTAGTGGTGAACAGTTGTTTTTCAGACTGGTGGGGTTCCCAAGGGATCGGTGTTAAGGAACCCTGTTCTTCCTGATATACATTAATGATCTATGTTAAATCCAATACTCATATGTTGAGGAAAGAATGAGTCTGAAGCCAGCCTGTACCTTAAGACAGATTTATTTCCAAGCCTGCAGAGTGAAGACACGGCGGAATCCTCCTTCTAGCGAGTATAGGCCTAAACTGCTCAATTTCTCCTCACAAGACAAGCCCTGCATCTCTGGAATCAATCTAGTGAACCTCCTCTGAACCGCCTCCAATGCAACTACATCCTTCCTCAAGTAAGAGGCCCAAAACTGTGCACATTACTCCAGGTGCGGTCTCACCAATGCCTTGTCCAGTTGCAACAACACTTCCCTATTTTTATACCCTATTCCTTTTGCAATAAATGCCAAAATTCCATTTGCCTTCCTTATTACCCGCTGTACCTGCATACTAGCTTTCAGAGATTCAAGCAGGAGAACACCCAGATGCCTCTGCACTGAAGCATTCTGAAGTTTCTCTCCATTTAAATAATAAATCGCCTTTTTATTCTTCTGACCAAAATGGATAACCTCACATTTATCCACGTTAAACTCCATCTGCCAAATTTGGCCCATTCATCTAACCTGTCCATATCCATTTGTAAATTTCTTATTTCTTCATTGCAACTTAGTTTCCGCCTATTTTGGTGTCATCTGCAAACTTAGCTATAGTACCTTCTATCCCTGAATCCAAGTCATTAATATAGATTGTAAATAGTTGGGGCCCAAGGACTGAACCCTGTGGCACCCCACTAGTTACAGCTTGCCATTCAGAAAAAGACCCATTTATCCCGACTCTGCTTCCTGTTGGTTAGCCAATCCTCTATCTAAGCCGTCTAAGCTCCTGTGATCTTATCTTGTGTATTAATCTTTTGTGCGGCACCTTATCAAAGGTTTTCTGCAAGTCCTGATATACTACATCTACAGGATTGCTATTATCCACTTTGCCTGTCACATCTTCAAAGAACCCTAGCAAATTAGTCAAACAAGATTTACTCTTCATAAAATCATGCTGACTCTGATGGATTGCATTTTGACTTTCCAAATGCCCCATTACTACTTCCTTAATAATGGATTCCAACAATTTTCCAACGACAGACGTTAAACTAACTGGTCTATGGCTTCCTTCTTTCTGCCTCCTCCCCTTTTTGAATAAGGGCATTTTTCCAATCCACTGGAACCTTTCCAGAATCCAGGGAATTTTGAAATATTATAGCCAATGCATCCACTATCTCCTCTGCAATTCCTTTAAGACCCTGGGATATAGGCCATCAGGTCCTGGGGACTTGTTACCCAATAGTTTGCTCAGTGCATTTTCTCTAGTGATGGTGATTGTTCTAAGTTCCTCCTTTTCTATGCCCTCTGCACTACCTGTTACTATTAGGGTACTGGAAACAGGTACTGGTATTGGGGTATTGAGGTACATGAAACTGGTTTCATGACGGGGCGAAACCAATTTTTGGCCTTCTCGTCATATTGCGCCCCCCCATCCCCCCACCTGCCATGACACCTGACACCAAAGGGGCTGAAAGATTCTGGCCATAGACTCTTCCAAATTCCCCCAACACCCAGTGTGAACACCTTTTCATACTCTTGTAACAAAGTCCTAATACTTCCCCAACTGGGGACAGCTGCTCTTGGTTACCAGCTTAGAGCTTGTACGCTATTGCAGCACAATTCCAACATTAAAAACCTAGATCTTAGTGTACAGGGAACAATTTCCAATATGCAGATGATACAAAACTTGGAAGTATTGTGAGCCATGAGGAGGACAGTGTAAAGCTTCAAAAGCTCATAGATAGGTTGGTGGAATGGGTGGACTAGTAGCAGGTGAAATTTGATGCAGAGACATGTGGAGTGATTCATTTGGGTAGGAAGAAGGCAGGCAGACAATATAAAGTAGAGTGCAGAAAAGATTCACAAGAATGGTTCCAGGGATGAAAGACTTCAGCTAAGTCAAAAGATTGGAGAAGTTGGGACTGTTCTCCTTGGAGAAGAGAAGGTTGAGAGGAGATTTCATAGAGGTATTCAAAATCATGAGAGGTTTGGACTCTGTAGATAGAGAGATACTGTTCCCACTGGTGGAAGGATCGAGAAACAGACGGCATAGATTTAAGGTAATTGGCAAAAGAAACAATGGTAACATGAGGGAAAACCTTTTCACACAGCGTGTTGTTAGGATTGTGAATGTACTACCTGAAAGTGCGGTGGAGGCAGGGTCAATTGTGGCTTTCGAAAGGGAATTGGATTGTTTCTTGAAAAGGAAACGTTTGCAGCGAGGGGAAAAAGCAGGACTGGGCCTGAGGTGAATTGCTCCTTCTGAGGGCAAACATAGAAGTGATGGGCTAAATGGCCTCCTGCTGTGCTGTATTCATTCTATGATTCTATATCCAAGAAGCCAGAATAGGAAGAGTTCAGAAACCTTGGACGGTTGCAAAGCTGGAGAAAGTTACAGAGGTAGAGAAGTTTTCAGCCATAAAGGGATTTGAACAGTAATAACCGTTGCAGCATGGCTTCTCAGCCAGATAGACAGGGCTCAAATCCCAGGGCTCCTTATTGCTCAGATCTATTTTGATCGGCTGGGTAGGTTTAGTAAGCCTCAAGGTTGCATGTTGCACAGATCTGATGGCCACTGCCACATTACATTATTTCATCCATGCTGCCTCTAGCTTGAATACACATCCCTCAAATGTTTTCCATTTCTCTGGTGAGTGGTGAAGGGTGTGAGTAAATCCTCTGAGTAATTGGCTTCAAACTTCTTCCATTCATCAACCAGTGAACTTTGTCTCATTTAATCTTGTCAGGACACAATAAATCACATGTTAACACCAAGGCATTGCTGGACAAAGAGTCAATATAGGTCAGTGCGTGGTGATGGGTGAATGAAACTTGGTGCGAGTTAGGATATGGACAGCAGAATTTTGAATGACATCAAATTTACGGAGGGTCGAAAATTGGAGGCCGACCAGGAATGTGTTGGAATTGAAACAGTCATATCTTGAGGTGAACAGGCATGGTTGAGGGTTTCAGCAGCAGATGGGCTGAGCAAGAAGTTCCAGAGTGGAGGTTGGTGATCTTGGTGATGGAGAAGACGTGAGATTGGAAGCTGAACTCTGGGTCAAATTCGATGCTATGCTTGTGAAGTGTGGTTTAACCTCAAACAGTAGCCAAGGCCCTGGCTACTGACTCCATCCCTCTCCTTGGCTACTGATAAGCAGTGTAACAAATTAGAAGCTTTGGAGTACTGTACAATAGTAAGGTACTTGTAACATACTTCTTTAAATCCAATGATACTTGATGGGTGGGGAGCAGGGTGTGGGGAGCGGGGGGTGGTTGCAAGGGAGCTGGGGGTGAGCAGAGAAAGAGAGGGCTGTGTTGTTTTGTGTTCTGACAAGATTAAATGAGACAAAGTTCACTGGTTGGTGAATAGAAGCAGTTTGAAGCCAGTTACTCAGAGGATTTACTCACACTCTTCACCACTCACCAGAGAAATGGAAAACACATCCCATGTCAGGGATGTGTATTCAAGCTAGAGGCAGCATGGATGAAATAATGTAATGTGGTAGAAGCCATCAAATCTGTGCAACATGCAGCCTTGAGGCTTACTAAATCTATCCAACTGAGGAAAATAGATCTGAGCAATAAGGAGCCCTGGGATTTGAGCCATGTCCATCTGGTTGAGAAGCCACGCTGCAATGGTTGTTACTGTTAGGTCGTTGGGTTACAAGGCAGCTAGTGTAAAAATAAATAAAAACACTGAGCTTGCTGTTTAACTAGAAATTGGTAGGTCCCTGCATACTTCATGTACATATCATACTGTAGATGGGGAGGGGGAGGAGAAGAAAGAGGAAAAAGAGAGAGGGAAATGGTAGAAACTGCATATAATTAACATTCATCCAAATATATAATGAAAATAGAAGAACCACAATTCTGTAAAAAGATGCTACCGATGTCTTTTAACATCCTGTTTTTAGAGAAATGGAACCCCAAAACACATCAATACTGCAAGCTATTATTTCAATTTGTTCTTCAATACCCCCGAGGTATCTTTGTATTTTAAATATACAACTTGTTTAAAGAAAGTTAGTATATTGGTCTTTCAGCTCACATGATCTAGCCTCCCTCCAGCCTGTCTCTTAGTCAAGTATAGTGACTGCTGAGGAAGTGAGTTCATCGAATCCTTCATTCGGATTGGGAAAGGGCCATGTGGGTTATGCCACAGCTAGTGGAAATATACAGATGCATTACATTCATGACTTTCATTTTAAATAGTAGCTTGGTAGCACAGAACTTGAGTGTTGCTGAAAAAAGAGACATGCTATCTAAGCTTTTCATCTTGCACTCATCAGGATAGCTTGCAAGAAATTACCAACAGTAATGGGGGAACAGCAATTTATACTGCATGAGAAGAGAGTGCTGATTGTTTGGCAAGTGGACTCTGATTGGTGGAGAATGCAGCATGGAACAGTTAACTGCCCAGCTTTTTTCAAATTCAGACTGGACAGGTCGACTCTGATTGTTCAAGGCATTGCCCTGGGGAATGAACCAGGGGATGACTGTTCCCTAAGCTTTTGTTTAGTTGAAAAGGGTGCAATGTGTGGACATGTTCATTCTGTCTGCAAAGGATGGGGCCCTGTGTGTGAATATATGTGGCTTCTAGCATGCGAGCCCAACTGACAATCTTAAATTGACTAGAAGCCATATATATTCACACAAACAGCCCTGTTCTTTGCAGACAGAAGGAACATGTCCACACATTGCGCCTTTTTCACTAAACAAAACCTTTGGGAACAGACATCTCTTAGCTCTTTCCTCAGGGCCACGCCTCCACCAATTAGAGATCAGAGTTCACTTGCCAAATAATCAGCACTCTCTTCGCATGCAGTGTAAATTGCTGTTCCCGCATTACTGTTGGTAAGTTCTGATGAGTGCAGACGAAAAGCTTAGAATTTTTTGTTATTAAATAATCATTTTAAAGCCATCCTTTATCCATTGTTCATGATGGCATTGAGCCAGACAGACCAGAAAGGTCCCATGTACAATTCTGCTGAGTCAGTTGTCAGCCTGCACAGAGACAAATTTTGCAACTGGTCTCAGTGTGCCTGGGTTATGAAAGGGAAAACCAGTCAGGGTGCCTCCTCCTAATTCTTATCAACCAAGCCTTATGGAATGTGGATGTCACATCAGAACAGGATTATGCTTGACTGTGTAGCCTACAGTTACTGTCTAGGTGTACATCTGAGTAATGACCACATGGGCAGTGAATTACTAGAGGGTGTCTAAAACCTTAGCAATGATTGGAACTTTCAAGAAGGAGGGAGAAAACTCAGGTGGGTAAAACAAAATGATAATCTTAATTTTGTTTTGTAATTTGGCAAATGCTGTGTTAAAGCTGATAGTTTGAAAGAATGGAATTGAAATAACTGACAGTTGATTTTTTTTAACCACACAACACACGGGGACACAAATCCCAAAAGTCTTATTTGCCAATTGCCAATATATCCTGAGAACATCTCACCCAACAGTCTTCACCTCAGATAATTCCAAGAAATGTGTAGGTATATAACTTACCAGGTTAGTGATACTTACCAAGGATTGAAATACCAGTAGCCCATATTTCTCGGTGTTGTCATCTAAAATTGTAAACAAGGTGTCTAAAATATCCTGTAAAAACTGGAAAAGAGAAGAGAGATTTAACTAGGGAAGCTGTTTCAGTTACAGTCCCTATTTGCTGAGCATTGAAATCAATCTACTTCAGAAAGGGGTAGTTTATTTTAATGCTATTTAGAGTCAGCCCTCTACAATAAGCAGCCAGTGGCTTGGATCTTCTCTGCAATAGTTCATTGGGTTAATACACCATGCAGTAAAGAGTCAAAGAGACAAAGAAAGACCAGATTTGATCAATTAGCTGCTCTCTATTGGGGATACCACTGTTATCCTCTGCTATTTAGGACATTGTGTTGGGGCTGATCGCTATCCAGTGACCCCATTTGCACATGAGGATCCAGGTGAGGATTGGATTGGGATCCCAATGTTCATTGAAGTTAACAGCCATTTGGGTGAGGGGTTGGAGTGATACCAGTGCCCGTGGAACCATGACTCAACAAGTAGATAATCTCTCCAAAAACAAATTGTATGAGTGAATATCGAATAAGTATAAAAAGTAATTAATTTACATTCCACCTCAAGCTAGCCAAAATTAATAAATCTTTCCAGAGACTATGCATTAAATCTCTTGAATAACTGGCTTCTCCCCAAGCCTGTCTTTTTTCCAGTAAGATGAAAGCAAAATACTGTGGATGCTGGAAATCTGGAATAAAAACAAAAAATTCTGGAAAAACTCAGCGGGTCTGGCAGCATCTGTGGAGAGAAATACAGTTAATGTTTCGAGTCCATATGACTCTTCTTCAGAGCTAAAGAGAAGTAGAAATATGATGGATTTTATGCTGTTTAAGAAGGGGTGGAGCAGGTGCAGCAAAATAGAAGGTTAGAGATAGGTGGGAGCTATGGAGAGATTGACAAAGATGTCATGGACATAAGACAAAGCGAGTGTTAACGTTAATGGTAAAGACTAAAGAAGGTGCTGATAGTGGCATAAAAGTAAGAGCAAAATGTGTTAATAGCAGACATTCTGCACTTACCTTTATGCCACTATCAGCATCTTCTTTAGTCCTTACCAATATTGTTAACACTCCCTTTGTCTTGTGTCCATGACATATTTGTCATTCTCTCCTTCGCTGATCTTCCATCTTGCTCCACCTGCTCTAGCCCCTCTTAAACAGTATAAAATCCATCACATGTCTACTTCTCTTTAGCTCTGAAGAAGCCATAAGGACTCGAAATGTTAACTCTGTTTCTCTCTCCACAGATGCTGCCAGACCTGCTGAATTTTTTCAGCATTTTCCGTTTGTCTTTTTTCCAGGTTTCCTTGGTCCTTGTACCATCTCTCTCACTCTCTCCTAAGACAATAGGCAGGCAATCTACTCTTAGCCTTCTGGGCATTCTTGCTCTGGCTAATGAAACACATGTGCAAGTAAACTGGGATGACTTACCCTCCCAGTTTCAAGAGTGATCTGTGTGGATGAACTGAATCTCTGCTTACCACTATCTTCCACAATAATTCCCACAAATTCTAACTTCCCCTTCCCTGCATTTCTGTGTTGAAATTAAGACTCATCAATAGTGTTATCAACCTGGGAGAAGAAAAACTGAGCTTTAAAAATAGTATTCTTATCATTGTCTTTGAACATTTAAATTAGTTATAAAAATATCAGACCTGGGAGAAAAGATGTTTGTCTGACAGTCAAGAATCATCCATGGGGTAATGAGGAGTCTCTTCATTCACTGATTGGCATGGGAAGATGGGGCACCATGAGGATGGCCATGTTGGGGGATTAGGAGTGGGACAATTAGAGGCAGGGGTCATGTGCTGATAGCTTTAGGAATATATCCAACCAAAGATGACAACCCTTGTCACAGAGCATAGCACTTATCCTTTTCCAACATCTTTGATTCCTTACTTCCCTTAATAGGCGCTCATGCAATGATTTACAGCTTTTAAAGCTCTATGCTTGGTATCCCTAACCATCACTTCTTTATAATTTACCTCACCCCTTCTGTCCTATTCTATTCAATTCCGTACTGTGAACTCAGTCGTTTGCCAAAAAAATCAATCAAAAAGTACCTCTTTAGCACAGTTGGAGATTTTCATCATATTTGCCTCCTAATTACGCCCTATATAAGTGGTAATAGAAGCCTGGTAAAGGCCACAAGTGCTTTAATAAGGCCTGTAATGCAATTTTCAACACTCAACACAACAAACATTAGAAAAGTTTAACATACTGCTCCATCTGTGCTTTGATTTACTAAGAGGGAGAGAATAGACAGAAGTCAGGATTAATAGGAAGATGTCAGAGGTGAGATGACAGGGGAGCAGAAAGCAGAGGGTAAAGAAGAGAGGTGAAGGGCAAGGGGAAGGAGAGAATGGGAGCAGAGCAAAGAGGAAAGGGAGAGTGGGGGAGGACTGGAGGCAAGGTTGGGGAAACAGAGGAATGGGGGTTATAGAGAAGGGTGGTAATAGGAGATAAATGGAGAAGAGGTAAGGAGAGGAGATGCAAGGATAGATGAGTGAAGCAGAACTGAGTAGGGAAAAGTGGTGAAGAGAGAAATGGAGAAAAGACAGGCCTGAAGAAATGAGAAGATGAGAGGAGAAAAGGGCATAATTCTTGAAATGAATCTCAGGCTGCTCTATCTATTCTCTGAGCATATGGGCCAGACATTCTGGACAACATGATCTGAACATTGACTTACTTTAACTATTTCTTCACCACTGACATGGCGTAGTCTCCCAAGGATGTCCATCACCCTGTCTGGCTGTGCTTTCCATTTCAAAAGTGCAAGGAGGTCAACTGCAACCAATCAGGAATTAGGTATTAAATTGAATCGGTAGTAGACTATGTGTTAGTTAATACAGTACACAAAGAATGTTGTCGTGGTCTGCCTCATTTCTCCATGCCTCATGGTCTTGTGCTTTCCACTTCATTTCCAGTAGTTCATAGGAGCTTCCCATTTTCAATTTCAATGAAAAATATGACTAAGGAAAAAAAATATATGAGGTGGTTTTCCATTGCCTTCCCAGTTTGTGTTTAAAGGAAACACAGCTCCCCTTCCTGCCTGTAAGCAGCCCTTGTCCCTCCAGGTTCTGGCTCTTCTGCCATCATCAGCGAAAATTTGCTTGTTCCACGTTGGCCATGGCTTGTAACTGAGCTTAGGACACTTACCTGGGCCTGGGGTGACTTGCAAAAGGGGGGGGAATGACCACACCCTCAGGTCTCAAATGACCCTAATAGCAAATATCGCTTACCACAGAAACAAATTCCAAGCAGCACTGCTTTTGTAAGTTATCAGAATCCTGAGCGTGAGGGACAAATTCTTCAGAAATTTGGAAGCTCAGTCAGATAATAGGAAGATAGAAACAGGATTAGGCCATTTAATCCCTCAAATTTATTCCATTATTAATGAGATCATGGCTGATCTGTGACCTAACTCCATATTCCTGCATTTGCCCCATATCCTTTAATACTTATGATTAACAAAAATCTATCAATCTATTTTATATTTAACAATTGATATAGCATCAATTAGCCTTTGTGGATCAGAGTTCCAAACCTCTACCCTCCTCTGCGTGTAGAGATGTTTCCTAATATCACTCTTGAAAAGTCAGGTTCTAACTTTTAGACTATGCCGGCTAGTTCTGGACTCCCCAGCCAGCAGAAATAGTTCCCTTAATATTTTGAAAATTTCAATCAAATTATCCCTTAAATCTTCTAAATCCCAAGGACTACAACACTAGTTCACATAATCTCTCTTTGTAATTTAAACTTTGGGGCTCAGATATAATTTTGGTAAATCTATGTTGCACTCCTTCCAAGGCCAATATCCTTGTTAAGGCATGGTGCCCGGAACTGCTCTCAACGTTCCAGGTGTGGTTGGACTAGGGCTTTGTACAGCTTTGTATAGCTGAAGCATGACTGCTAACCCCCATCCCCCGAATTCTAGTTTTCTAGATATAAAGGCCAGCATTCTAGTAGCTTTTTTGATTATTTTCTGTAACTGTTCAGGACATTTTAATGATCAGTGTATCTAGTCCCCCAAGTCTCTTTGGGCCTCCACTGTTTCTAGTTTTTCATCATTTAGAAAGTAAGCTGTTCTCTAACCTTTTCGGTTCAAAGTGAATAACCTCACATTTTCCTGTATTGAAATCCATTTGCCCAAGTTTTCCCCATCATTTAATCTATCGATGTCTCTTTCTGCTTTTAGGCTTCCACCTATGATGCTTATAATGCCATCTATCTTTGTGTCAGGGGCAAATCTGGATATATGGCTTTCCATCCGATCATCAAAGTCGTTACTAATACAGTAAATAGTTGAGGTCCTAATTGGTACTTCGAAGAAAACAAATAGGACACCTCATTGTCATAACTTTAAACTTCCACTTTAAAGGTTACCTTATGCAGCTTCATAGAAAGTCTTGCGCTTGAAACTATAATGGTTATTTTTACTTTTCCCAAAAGTGAGCAAGGGATGTTGGTTGGGAGGAGGTCCATAATTTTAGAAATTGTTCTATGTGCAAAAAGGATCTGTTTCAGGAGCAGCATTTTTCTAAATACAGCAATTTTCTTTGCTATTCAGTTACTAAATGTGCTACAATTATTAAGGGTAACAGCCCCCGGAATGGACGCACCACTTCAAATCTGACTGGGGTTACAGCCTCCAAATAATGTGTGCATTATAGACTAACAGACTTAATCTATATCTGTATTTCAGAGTTTCTTCATCGAAAGCTTCTAATAGAAATCTATGTTACTTTTGGTAATATGATGACAGACTGAACATTCGCTTATCTTCTTAAATAGGATGAAGTCACATTAGGCCTGGAGAAGGTGAAGTCGCATCAGGCACGGGGAGGTCCTTAAATAGGATGAAGTCACATTGGGCCCGGAGAGGGCAAAGTTGTGTGAGTCCAGGAAGAAGGGCAGTGGTGAATATGTGAGTTTGAGAGTGTGTCTATCCGTGTGTTTGTGTGTGTGTGTGTGTGTGGGTGGGGGCGGGGTGGGGGGGCGGGGGTTTGGGAGAGTGAGAGACTAATTGAATGTGTGTGTGTGTGTAGGGTGGGGGGGAGGGGAGTGAGAGTGAGTGACTGAGTGTGTGGGAGTGAACGCGAGAGACTGAGAGTATATGGGGGTGAGTGCGAGAGACTGTGTGTGTGGGGGTGAATGCATGGGGGTGAGTGTGAGAGGCTGAGTGAGTGTGTGGGGTGAATGCGTAGGGGTGAGTGCGAGAGACTGATTGAGTGCATGGGGGTGAGTGCAAGAGACAAAGTGACTGCGTGGGGCTGAGTGCGAAAGACTGAGTGAGTAGGTGGGAGTATGAGTCTGCCCTACACCCAGTCTCAGGTTTCTCACTCACTCTCACCACCACACACGAACACGTTCACATACATCCACTCATAGTGGGTGAGTGTGAGTGAGTGAATACCCTGAGACTGGGAGTGAGCCGTACACACACATACTGACCCTCTCACACTCTGGTCATTTTTATTAATTACTCTTTTTTTAAACTTAATTTATTGCTAAGACATTGCTGTACTTATGCTCAGCAATTGTTTCTTTCCTTAAAACCTCAACTTTTATTTTTGAAATTCAGTTTATTGTTGTGCCAAACCTTATCTTTCCGAAATTTGCTTATCTGCCCCTTGAATGAGAAAAATATGCAAATGTGCCCCCCCCCCCGCCGCCCCCCCACCGAGTGAAAAGGTTGGACAAACCTGCTCTAACAGGTCACATTACACTTTTATGCTCAAACTTTCCAATCTACACTTCTTCTCAGTGGCCCCATTCATGTTCTCCTGTCACTGGTCCCATTATACTCCTCCTCACATCTGTCCTATTCTACCTCTCCTCATGAATCCCACACCTGGACTGTTAGCTCTGCTTTCCTGACCTCACAGCTCATAATTTCAGGAGAGCAGACGAAAGACGAAAGGATGATGTACAGTCAGAAAGCATGGGCTTTGATCATGGATAACCTTAGAAATCCATTCATCTTGCCCAACAGTGAAATGAAGCTCTCATAATCTAATCTCTCATCTATATATGGATTTATCTAGACAAATAAATTAACTTGTGGTCTTCAGGCTGGTACATGCAGCTCAGTCAATGCTAATGGTAGATGTTTATTGACGATGAGCCACATATTTGATCAATTCTGGGTGTTTAATGAAAGGCCCATTTTCTCATATGCTTCAGAGGGGTCAACAATGATCTGGAATTAGGTTTCTCAGTGAACGCATACACAAGTGTCATCTGCATACCGAAGCTCAATGACCGTGATTGGAGTGGTTTTGGTTTTGGATTGAAGGCAGCGTAGGTTGAACAGTTTCCTTTCTGATCTGTAGATTATCTCCATGCCTGTGGGCAATTTGCTGGAGGTGAAGTGCAGTGTTGCAGTGAGGAAAATGGAGAAGAGGGTTGGTGCAGTGACATAACTTTGCTTGACACCACTCTTCACTGAGATAGTGTTATGGTTTCATTGATGAGGATCTGGGTTTGTATGTCATTGAGGAGTAGGCAGAGGATGGTGCTAAATTTCTGAGGGCAGTCAAATTTGAGGAGGATATTCTATAAGCCTTCAAAGTTGGGAGAAGTACCACCAGCAGTGCCTTCACAAGATCCAATGTATTTGGTGACAGGAAAGTTGGTCTAACAGCAGCGCCCTCTCCCAAGCCAACATGCCCAGCATCGAGATGCTAATCACTCAAAACCAGCCCTACTGGACAGGACATGTCACTCGTATGCCTGACGTCAGATTCCTGAAGTAACTGCTCTCTTCTGAACTCAGTCATGGCAGGGGATTCCCAGAAGGACAGGCATCGGATAATGTGCACAAATCTCCAAACAACTCGTGGCAGAGTCTGCAGATCACACATTGGACTTATCACCCAACTCAGAACTAATCGAATCGGAGTGGAAACAAGTCATCCTTGATGCCAAGGGACTACCTAAGCGAAGAGAGATGTGATCAATAATTCAGCCTGCATCATAAGGCTGCCCAAGAGAAGGCCTTGGGTGCTCATTGAGACTAAATTCATTGATCAACCTCACCCCAGCCTGTGTGTGTTTATCTGGCCATAATATTGGGCACTCTGGATTTGTGATCATTTGTTGCTGTAGGTCATGTGGCTCCAGGGTGAGTCCTGGGTCATTGAGAGCTGTGAATGGGGGGCACTCCCAAGCCTTACTCTGATTCAGAGCTTGCAACCGGACACACTGCCAATCCCATCACTTTCATCTGCTCATTCCCTCCTATCAAGGGCTGCCTGGCTACTGAGGAATTTCCTACAACTTTTACTGATGAAGCCAGTCTGCCCTCGCCTTCTGAAGTTCAGTCTGCCTAGGACTCAGGCCTTGTCCAGTTCCTCGCTTCTTGCCCTCCCACCATGTGCTGTTCACTTCCAAACACACCTACCCCACTCTTGGCCAACCCCCTCCCATACCCTCCTGAAGTTTGCTGCACAACTTGCAGTTTACCTCTCTCCTATACCTGCTGCTCCTCCAGTCATAGATTCCCTCTCTCCCATGCTTGCTGCTCTTCCATTCACAACTGCACTTTTCCTGCTCACTCTCCAGCCATTCAGTCTTTTGTAGATGCTTGAGGCTACATTTCAAGATGTGGGGTTAAAAGATCTTCAATGAAGTAACTTTCATGATAGTTAGTGTTAGTATTTATATTCCTTATCTGATCTCTCTAAACTTACATCTGCAATAATTTCACCACAAACATCCAGTTTATCCCTGCAAACACTTGCTGACAGCACATGCTGAAATTGTTCTGTTTTAAATAAAGTCTGGTTCATTATTTTGCACAGACTGGCTATGTAGCAAGTTATAACACTAATACATTAAACAGTGGATCGACAGAATATGGGTTTGTGTTGGGCCTGCCAACCCTCCAGGATTATCCCAGAGTTTCCAGGAATTAAAGATTAATCTCCAGGACACTGCTGCAAGCAACCCATGAGAGAAAAATCATGGAAGCAATAAAATAATTAGTCATTTGATAGTACAGAACTTGAGTATTGCTGAAAAAAGACATTTTGTCAAAGGTTTTCATCTTGCACTCATCAGGCTAATCGCAAAAAGATTAATGTCAGGGGAAGTGACAACTTTATACTGTATGAGAAGAGAGTGCTGATTGGATGGCAAGTGGAATTCTTTTGAAATGATTGTTTATTACTTATAATAATTTTGGAGATGGAGTAAAAAGACTGTTTGGCAGAGTGGTTGGAGATGGGAGGTCGTGTAACAAAATCTAACTTAAATTATCAAGGAAGGATTGTGTAAAGCAGGCTTGTCCAACCTTTTCACGTGGGGAGCTTCATTTCCATTTTTTTCTCATGAGCAAATTTCAGAAAGATGGTGGAGAATTTTCTCCCCATTGTGCGGGCTGGGCAGGAGGAACGGGCGCGGGCTGGCATACAGCCAATTACCACCCGTGATCGGCTGTGTGCCACCATTTTACGTGGGTGGGCCAACATGATGCACACCTGGAAACGCTCAGCACTCCCTGTGCGGGTGGGGGGAGGAGGGAGAGTTGGGGCCCACACTCTCGAAAGAGCACAGAAATCTCCCTGAGGCATGGAGCAGACTCAGGGAGTTTAATTTCATTGTAAAAAACTGAAAAAAAAATTTGAAAAAATTATTCGGACACCTCCCCTCATGTGACAGTGTCACATGAGCTGGGACATGTCTATGAATTTTATTAAAAATTTTTTATTAAGGTTATAAAACCCTCATGAAATCTCACCCTGCCAGTGCATGAGGTTCCATGAAAAATGCAAAGTTTGGACGGGCAGCCCTGTTAATGAGTTCAGTTGGTATTAAATGGAGACCCGCCGTGAAGTTCTCTATCCCTGTTCTGGGTGAAGACCAGCAAGTAAGGTCACCAATCTAGCACAGGAGGCAGTGGCAGCAGTCATCAGTGCCAATGCCCTGCAAAAGAGGACAGCTACCCAGTGCCAAAAGAGAATGAATGGTCTCATCCATTCCGTCAGGTTAAGTAACTCTTCTCATCACTTTGTAGGATTGGAATCCCTTCCAACTGGGAAATCTATGAAACATAATTTCAAACCATTGGACATGTTTTGACCTCATGATTGGAACTATACATTACAAAAAGTCAGCAGTCCAGGGCTGGGCAGCAAGGGGTTAATTTGGATATTTAGTTAAAAAAACAGCGACTCATCAAAAGGGTTTGGACATTGACTAATGCAATCAAGAAGTCTGATTACCCAATACAATGGCACAACGGACACATTAATACAATGCACTCAAGGAATTATGCAACTAAGGTCTGCGTCAGACAATAGTACTGGAAATATAGTCATTCAAACCCTCATTAACTTTGGAGCCAGGTGCTGTTACTGTGCCACCTCAAACAGCAGGAGAATGCTCATACAATGCGAACTGATAATATTTGTCTGGATAGATTATCCATGGAAAACCAGAAAAAGCTGATGACATTTATCTGGACTTTGCGTGGAATCAACTAAATGGACATTGGAACAACAGGAAATATGTTTTGACATGTCTGAGTTAAATTATAATTAAAAGAAGAGCGGATCTGAGTATCTGGGCTGCGGTTCGAAGGAGGGTGAGGGCTAGTCACCTTGAATCAGACCTTCTTTCAACACTGGACAGGCCCGCCATGTTGGGGGCTATAAGGGTTTTCAGCCATATCATGGTGATACTGGCCTGACGTTTTTGGGCTCCAGTCGGAAGAAGGGTCAAGTTTGGTCATCTTGACCCAGGCCCTCAAAAACTTGGCTCTCTGGAGGACACATGCCAAAGTCATCAAAGGCAACAGGGTCGACCATTGCACACGCTGTCTCCAACCCTGCTGCAGGGCAGCACCTAGAAGTGTTCGGCCTAGAAAAGTTAAGAAATTCTGATCACAAGTGGTTGCACGAATTATCACCTTATAATCTGAAAATATATTCACTTTCACTGAATGATGTGTAATGGTATTTTTCAGATTCATTGACAGGCTTTGTGAGTCCTCCCACTGCATCCCCCACCCTCAGTAGCAGTTCAGCTGCAATCAGCTGGCCCATGAGTGATTCTGGAGAGGGAAGGTGTATATGACAGGGCTTTTCGGAGCCTCGTGCAAACACTCTCCCACGGATGGAAGGATCCTTCGTGGATACTTCCTCCATCACGCTCATCTCAATGTCCTGCGCATTTTTAATGCTGCCTACTGGGGTTCCCTTTCAGTTGTCAACCTGAGCTGACCTGCATCTCCATCCACTCACTGATCACACTCCCATGCAGCACCTGTTCCCGCCCAACACGAGTCTTCTTTCATTTTTGGTTTTAGAAGCACGGTGTTGATAAAATTCAGTTCTCCTGTCCTTTCCCCTCCCCCAATCACCCCTGTCCTTTCTCCCCATCACTGTCAATCCTAGGCATCACCTTCCACCTCTCCGCCATCACCTACTAGCCAGAACACTTTTCTTTCAGGAATGTCCAGGTGAATGCATACATTCCCTGCCTTTCTGAGAATCACACCCCCATTCACATTGGCCTCCCTGACTTCCTCCACCCACCCCTAGGGTCTGTTTTTGCCTCCAAGTCCTCACCAACCACTCTCGTTGTCACTTCTAATGCTACCGTTGCACCCACATACTCCCACCCTACCAGCTCACTCTGCCCTCTCTCACCATTCCATTCTACCACATCCACCCTCATTTCGCTCCCCAGGAGGCAGTCATCGACTCCGCAGACCCCTGCCTCGCATGTTCACCTGGTCATTACCCACCCCCCCCACCCTTACACCTTCCTCCACCCTTATTCCTTCCTCGTCTTCTTCCTCCAACTTTACTCCTTCCTCCCCAGACTCTTTCCTCCCCCGGACTTCTTCTCCCCTGCAGACTGCTACCCCCTTCAGACTCCTTCCTCCCCCCAGACTCCTTCCTTTCCTGGAGTCCTTCCTCTCCCGGACTCCTTCCTCACGCTGGACTCCTTTCCCCCTCTGCAGAATCCTTCCCCTCTCTGAACTCTTTCCTCTCCCTGGAAGTCCTGCCCCCATCTGAACTCCTTCCTCCACCCGAAGTCCTGCCCACCTACGAACTCCTTCCTTCCCCCGAAGCCCTGCCCCCCTCCAAACTCCTTCCTCCACCCTAAGTCCTGCCCCACTCTGAACTCCTTCTCCCCTCCTTACACTTTCCTCCCCCCTTACATCTGGCTCCCCAGTTGCTGTATTCTCCTCTGTTAAACCCTCCTCCCCTGTACTCCCCCAAGCTCAACCCCATGACATCATCATTCCCCCCTCCCAACTTCAACCTCCCCCAACACCATCATTCACCCCTCCCAACCTCACCTCCCACCGACACCATCTTTCCTCGTCTCCCAGACTCAACACCCCCGACACACCTTCCTCTCCCAGTCAAACCTAAACCTTCCTCCCCAACCCCTCCGGTGTACCTTCCTCTTCACCCCCTCATTGATCATCCGTAGCAGCCTATGGCCAAGACACTGATGTTTCAAAGCTGACACTCAACAGTGACCATCCACCTTCCATGAGCTATGTCCATGTGAATCTACTCAGCATGCGATGCATGTTCTTCCAAGGTCCCAATGTCGTAGGGCTCCAGCATCTTCTGCTCCTCGGATGTCCGCAATATGAACAAGGCCTTGGCGGTAAGTCTTGACTTCTGCACGTCACACTTGTCAAGATATGTTCTACACCGACGTGTTTTCCCGTCAGCGTGGGCGGTAAATTTGACGTGGGGGGGGTGATTCCGGGGAGCTGGCCTTATAATGATATGCAGATGTATTAAAATGAAGTTCCTGATGGCAGCAACAGGAGATGTGGCCCACCATTGATGGGCGGAGTGGATGATTGCAAACTGGTTTCATAACGTCATGAAACCAATTTTTGGCTGCCTGCCATATTGTCCGCTCACACCCCCCATGATACCAGACGCCAACAGCAAGAAAAATTACACCCTCTATCTCACGCACCATCGGCAGCGAGTCTCTTCACCCAAGCAGCTCCGCAGCCAGCCTCTCTCCCCATCCCCGGGCCCTGCAGCCAGCTTCTTCCCTCTAAGGCCGTGCAGCCAGTCTCTCTCTTCCTCTTCCTCCCCAACCCCTTAAAACCTCTCCTTCCCTAGCATACTCACTGCAGCCAGAGTTTGCTGCTCTTCCAAGTACAGTCTGGTTCTCTCCACATTTGCCCACTGACGAGCCTCTCAGCAGCAAACAGAGGAAAGGAACGGCCTATTATTGGAGGAGCAATTCCTTGCAGAATCTTCCACTTCATTCACCCGCCTTACTGGCATTTTGCAACTGGCTCCATGGGCCACAGCAGAGGGGCTTCACGGGCTGCATTTGGCCCATGGGCTGAAGGTTAAACAGTAACCTCAAGGTTACTGTTACATACTTTAAGAAGCAACCATAGAGTGGCAATAGGAAAAGGGACCTAACTCATTGTTATCAATTAGGAAATTCCATGTAGTATCCTCAAGGAGAAGGGAATGTGACCAAGGGAAACAAATAACGTAAGAAGTGTAGCTAAAAAGTGCTTAGCCACTCAGTATGACTTAGAGTAAATCGGACTGCCCAATAGGTCAAGCAGACCAGAAAACCCAGGCTTCATCCCCAATTTGAGCTGAGATAGCTAACCTTAGCTACAGTGTCACAGTATCTTTACAGTGCAGAAAGATGCCATTCGGCCCATTGAGCTTGCACTGGTTCTCTGAAACAGTATTCCATCTAGTCCTACTCCCCTGCCATATCCCCGTAACCTTGCACATTCTCTCATTTCAGGTAGCAATTCAATTCCCTTTTGAATACCTCGATTGAACCCGCCTCCACCACCTTTTCAGGAAGTTTGTTCCAGACTCCAACCACCCTCTGGGTGAAAAAATTTTTCCTCACAACACATTTACTCCTTTTGGCAACTTTGAATCTGTGCCTTCTAGTTCTTGATGTTCTCTTGAGTGGGGACAGTTTCTCACTACCCTGTCCATACCCCTCAGGGTCTTGAATACCACTATCAAGTCTTCTCTCAGCCTTTTTTTCCTCAAGAAAAAGAGTCCCAACCTCTCCAATCCATCCTCATAGCTACAGTTCTTCATCGCTGGAATCATTATTGTGATTCTCCTCTGTACTCTCTCCAAAGTCTTCACATCCTTCCCCAAGTATGGTGCCTAGAACTCAATGCAGTACTCCAGATGAAGCCTGACTAGTGTTTTATACAAGTTCAACATGACCTCCTCACTCTTATACTCAGTGCCCTATTAATAAAGCCTAAAATACTTTATGCTTTATTAACTGCTCTCTCAACATGCCCTGCCATCTTCAATGACCTAGGTATGTATACACCGAGGTCCTTCTGTTCCTGCACCTCCTTTAGAGCCTCTCTCTTTATTTTATACTGTTTTACCCTATTTTTCCTGCCAAAATGAATCACCTCACACTGTTCTGCATTGAACGTCATCTGCTACTTGTCTGCCCAATCCACCAACATGTCTATCTCCTTTCGAAGTTCAACACTATCCCCATCACAGTTGACAACATTTCTGATCTCCGTATCATCTGCAAATTTTGAAAGCATGCCCTGTACACCACAGTCTAGGTCATTAACATATATCAGGAAAAGCAAGGGTCCTGGGGAACTCCACTACGAACCTCCTACTAATCTGAAAAACAACCATTTATCACTACTCTCTGTTTCCTGTCACTCAGCCAATTTCTTATCCAAGTGCCTGCTTTCTCTTTTATTCCATGACCTAGAATTTTTCTCACAAGTCTGTGGCGTGGCACTGTATCAAATGCCTTTTGAAAATCCACATCAACAGCGTTTCCCTTATCAACCTTCTCTTTTACTTCCTCAAAAAACTCCAACAAGTTAAATAAACATGATAAGTTCGGTTGAAGGGTCATGAGGACTCGAAACGTCAACTCTTTTCTTCTTCGCCGATGCTGCCAGACCTGCTGAGTTTTTCCAGGTAATTCTGTTTTTGTTTTGGATTTCCAGCATCTGCAGTTTTTTTGTTTTTAGACAAACATGATATTCCCTTAATGAATCCATGCTGGCTTTCCTTAATTATTCTGCACTTGTCTAAGTGACGATTGATTTCATCCTGTACTATGGATTCCAGAAGTTCCCCTACCACTCAGGTCAACTGACTGGTCTGTAGTTGTCAGCTTTATTCTCGTACCCCTTTTTGAACAAGGGGGCAACATTCACAATTCTCCAGTCCTCTGGCACCTCATCAATGTCTAAGGGAGATTATCACTAGTGCCTTGCATTTTCCACTCTCAATTCCCTCAGTGCCCTTGGATACATCTCATCTGGTCTTGGTTCCTTATCTATTTTAAATAAGGATAGCCTTTCCAACACCTCCTTCCTCTCAATTGTAAGTTCTTCTACAGTAACGGTTACCTCCTCTCTCACCTTGGCCTGGGTAGCATCTTCTTCCTTTGTAAAGGCAAATGCAACACCCCCGCTTTTCTCCAGCCTCCACATGCAAGTCCCCTTTTTTGTCCCTAATTGGCCCTACTCTTCTCTTTTACTACCCTTTTATTATTTACATGCTTATAGAAGACCTTGGGATTCCCTTTTATATTAATTGCCAGCATCTTTTTGTGTTCTCTTCTTGCTTTTCTTATTAATTTCTTCACTTCCCCTCTGGTCCTTCTATATTCAGCCTTATTCTCCATTGCATTTTCTATTTGACATCTGTCATACACGCACTTCTTCTTTCTCATCTTTACCTCCATCTCCCTTATCATCCAGGGTGGTCTGGATTTATTTGTCCTACATTTCTCCTTCATGGGAATATACCTTGACATCATCTGCAATACTTTTTCTTTGAAGGTGGCCTATTGTTCAGCCACTGTCTTTTCTGCCAACATTTGATTCTAACTCACTTGACTCAGATGCATTCTCATTCCATTGAAGTTGGCTTTCCCCCAATTAATTATCCCTGCTCTGGGTTGTTCCTGTTCTTTTCCATGATTAACCTAAACCTTACGATACAATGGTCACTGTCCCCCAGAGGCTCTCCCACTGATATATGATCCACTTGAGTCAACTCATTCCCCAGAACCAGGTCTAAAAGTGCACATCTTCTTGTTCGACTATAAACATACTGCTGCAGATAATTATCTTGAACACATTCCAGGAGCTCTTGCCCCTCTTGTCCCTTTGTACTATTCCTATCCCAGTCTATATTTGGATAATTGAAGACCCCCATTATAATCACTCTATAATTCTTGCACCTCTCCGTAATTTCCTTTAAAGTTTGTTTCTCCATATCCCTTCCACTAGTTGGTGGTCTATATACTACACCAATCAATGTTATTGCACCTTTTTCATTCCTTACCTCTAGCCAGAGATATTCTATCCTTGACATCCTCTCTCTTCAGCACTGCAATGCCATATTTAATTAATATTACCACTCCCCCACCTTTTCTTCCTTTCCTACCTCTCCTAAACACCTTGTACCCAGGAATACTTAATGCCCAGTCCTGCCCTTCTTTGAGCCAGGTCGCTGTTACAGCAATAATATCATACTTCCATTTGTCAACCTGTGCCTGCAGTTCACCAATCTTACTAACCACACTCCATGCATTCACATGCATGCACATTAGCCCTGATTTAGGCTTTTTTACTCTCCCCTTTATTCTGACCCCGTCTCATGACTTACTATTGCCTACTCTAATTGTATCACACTCTCCAAGTATTCTAACTACCTTGATACTACTTCCTGATATATCCTTGTTATCAATTGATACTTCACTACTTCCCACGGCCAGTTTTCTCCGCTGCACTCTGAATTTCTCCTCAGGTCTCATCCCCCTGACAATCTAGTTTAAACCCTCCCTAACAGCATGAGCAAACCTCCCTGTGAGGACATTAGTCCCAGAGCTGTTAAGGTGTAACCCGTCCTTCTTGTACAGGTCCTACCTGCTCCAGAACCAATCCCAATGCCTCAGAAACCTAAAGCCCTCCCTCCTACTCTATTTCTCCAGCCACATGTTGAACTGCTCAATCTTCCTATTCTTATGCTCACTAGCACGTGACACTAGGAGTAATCTTGAGGTCCTGCTTTTGAGGTCCTGCTTTTTAATTCCCTTTCTAACTCACTAAAATCTGCTTTCAGGACCTCATCCCTTTTCCTACCTATGTCATTGGTCCCAATGTGGGCCATGACCTCTGGCTGCTTCCTTCTCCCAAAAGAATGTCCTGCAGCTGCTCTGTGACATCCCGGACCCTGGCACCAAGGAGGCAATATACCATCCTGGAGTCACATCTATGGCCGCAGAAATGCCTGTTGGCTCCTCTAACTATGGAATCTCCTACCACTATAGCACTTCCACGCTTCCTCCTCCCCTCCTGTGCTGCTGAGCCAACTGTGGTGCTACGAACCTGGCTCTTGTTACAGTCCTCTGAGGAACCACTAAGTCCTCTGAGGAACTATCTTACTCACCATTATCCAAAATAGAAAAGTGGTTAGAAAGCGAGATAGCCTCAGGGGATTTCAGCACTACCTGCCTGTTCCTCTTAGGTACTCTGGTGGTCACCCATTCTCTCTCTGCCTGTACCTCTTAGCTGCAGTGTGACCACCTCTCTTAACATGCTATCCACGTAATTCTCAGCCATGCGGAGGCATCACAGTGACTCCAGCCGCCGCTCAAGTTCCTCAACCCGGAGCTCAAGTTTCTGTAGCTGGTGACATTTCCTGCAGATGTAGTCACTTTGTGCCTGCATGACTTCCCACGTCCCGCAAGATGCACATTCCATATGGCCGAGTTGCACTGACATACCTTAAATCTTATATAAAGTGTTTACTCACCTGTCACTCACCAATTATCTCCTCCTCTCCCACCCAAACCTCTTTATGAAATCTCACTGCTCTCTCCCTCTTGTATTTCTTTATCTCCTGGGCTCTTCTCTACCTCCCAATGACTTAACACTTGATTTTCTCCAAATCTGTTTGGTCCACTGAGACCCACCATCAGCACCACAGCTAGCTCCATTTGAACTCTTGGCTCCTCTTGCGCTCCTTTTGAACTTCTGGCTCCTCTCACACTCTTTTATTATGTGTTAATTAATTTAATTATTTTTCTTAATTTATTTATAATTAAGAAATCCTACTACTCAGGATAAGCTTACTACTATTTATAAACTGTAATGATGCTAATGCAACCTTACAATTACAAATAAATGACCAATTTGAAGGACAATCAAGTAAAGCCAATGGATACTCACCAGCCAGTCACCTACCTGTGACATTGCACCTTGATTTTTGTTTTAGAATGCTGAAACTAGTTAGAGGTCAGTCCCCATTGTTCCTGCCAACTCTCAGAGTGAACACCCATTTTCTCTCTCCCCACTTTTAGACACCTCCATTCTTACCAACTCTCGGAGTGAACTTCCACTCTCTCTCTCCGCACTTTTAGCCCCGCTGTTCTCGCCGACTCTCAGAGTGAACTCCCGCTCTCTTTGTCTTTCTCTCTCACTGTGCTTTTAGCACCCACTATTCTCACCAACTCTCAGAGTGTACTCCCACTCTCTCTCTATCTCCACGCTTTCAGCTCCTGCTGTTCTCACTGACTGTTGGAGTGAGCTCCTGCTCTCTCTCTCCGCGCTTTTAGTGCCCGCTGTTCTCACCGGCTCTCGGAGTGAACTCCCGCTCTCTCTCTCCATGCTTTGAGCCCCTGCTATTCTTGCCGACACTTAGAGTGATCTCCCACTCTCTCTCTCTCCGCACTTTTAGCTCCCACTGTTCTCGTCAACTCTTGGAGTGATCTCACACTCTCTCTCTCCCCGCACTTTTGGCACCCGCTGTTCTCGCTGACTCTTGGAATGAACTAGTCAGTAGTTAGTGTGCTTCAGGTTGCCTCACTGCTCTGTGTTAGGAACGAGGGCAAGGCAGGCAAAGCGGCGGTGAAATAATTATTTCTGCAATTCTGGGACTGGGGGTGGCATGATGGTGATGTCACTGAACTAGTAATCCAAAGACTAATTCTCTGGGAACATGGATTCAAATCCCATGATGGGATTCAATTAATACAACTGGAATATAAAGCTAGTCTCAGTAATGGTGTCATGGAACTATCATCGGTTGTTATAAAAATCCATCTGGTTCAAAAATGTCTTTTAGGGAAGGAAATGTGCCCTCCTTGCGTGGTCTGGCCTACATGTGACTCTAGATCCACAGCAATGTGGTTGACTCTTAAGTGCCCTCTGAAATAGCCTAGCAAGCCACTTAGTTCAAGGGCAATTGGGAATTAACAAATGCTATCCTTTTCAGCAATACCCACATCCCATGAAAGAATAATGAAAAAAAAAATCAGTGATCCCCAATACAAATGTGGGCAATGCTCAAGGACAGGACAGAGTTTAACTGTAATTGAATAGCTTACCAACACTTGCGTCTAGTGTGGCTCATACAGAAGAATGATAAGGTACTAGGGGGCTGTCAGTGCTCATGGAGTTATACCCCAGTGCCTTTAGCAGAAGATAAAAAGGAGAAAATCAGCAACAGGATATGCTGATTTTAATGAAAGATACAGGACAGGACAGGACACAACACATTCCTGTGAGAAAGGATTTAATCTTCAGTTTGGAAAGACAGCTTATCTGCTGTGCAGCAAAAGAATGATACTTCAGTTAAAATCTATCTCTCATGGGCTCAGTTGAATGACACACCTTTCTTATTTTTATCTGCTTTCTTACAATATTTGCATCCAGCTCACGCCTCTACTCAAACAGCTTTGCAGATTTACTACAATCCATTTTGTACATAATAATCCCTTTTCCACAACCTTCACAAACCGGGTAATTGCTCCAAAAATAAAACTCCACTGCCTATGGGAAAATTGCTTCTTTGGCCCTAATAATAACTTGGAGGCACATTAGGACTGGAGGTGGGCGAGAAAGGTTGGGGGCTCAATATTGCATTGGTGACGCAGAAGGAATTTCAGTGTATCTGTCGGTGGCATTTTTAACACTCTATCATTATCATCTGACTTCTGAATTTGGTGCCGATTGAACAGCCGTGGCCATGATGAGGACCTGCTTGAAACAATCTCAACTCCTGTATTTAAAAGGCCAATCCAATGATGCAATTTGGAGAGATGGGTGTTTGCACAAAGAGAGAGGGAACTTTCATGTTGGATTCAAGATGCTGAAGAGCTGCGCCTTGATTTAAAAATGCATCGCTTGATGTATTGCTGGGGTCAGTGTGGAGTCAGAGAAAGATACTGTTCTCCAGCAACAGGAGGAAGAAGTTGTTTCTGCCACAAAGAAGGTGTGGCTGGAGGTGGGCGAGGGGATCAGCAGCAGAAACATTGTTCCATGTTCCTGGATTCAGTGCAAAGGAAGTCTTTTAATGACCTAACTATGTCAGGAAAGGTGAGTACAGTTAAAACTTCATTTACATATGCTGTGCTTCATCACATCTGGTCAAGTGTACTCCATAACATTGCTTTTCACACCCACTTACCTTGCAAGTCCACTCATTATTCCCTTTCTATGTACTCCCTCAGACTCTATCCATCCATTATGTCATTCATCCACGTCCTTATACAATTTAATGTCTCCCTATTAAGAAACTCAAACTTACATGCTCATCGGAACAGAGGTCAGGAACTCCAAGTCATATGAACATATGAATTAAGAGCAAGAGTAAGCCATTTGGCCCCTCAAGCCTGCTCTGCCATTCAATAAAATCATGGTTGATCTGATTATGGCCTCAATTTCACATTCCGCCTACCTCTGATAACCTTTGACTCCTTTGTTAGTCAAGTGTCTATCCACCTTTGCCTTAAAAATATTCATTGACCCTGCCTCCACCGCTCTCTGGGGAAGAGAGTTCCAAAGATTCACAACTCTCGAGAGAAAAAATTCTTCTCACCTCCGACTTAAATGGGAGGCCCCTTATTTTTAAACTGTGTCCCTAATTCTAGTCTCTCCAACAAGAGGAAACATCCTTTCAGCATCCATCCTGTCAAGTCCCCTCAGGATCTTATATCAATAAGATCACCTCACAATCTTCTAAACTACAATGGATACAGGCCCAGCCGTTCTTCATAAGATAATGCCCCCCCTCCAATGCTTTATATCAATCAAGTGAACCTTCTCTGAACTGCTTCTAATTTATTTATATCCTTTCTTAAATAAAGAGACCAAAACTATACACTGTACTCTAGATGCGGTCTCACTAACTATACAAACTATACAACTATAGCAAAACATTGTTGCTTTTATATTCTATTACCCTTGCAATAAATAACAAGGTTTCATTTGCCTTCCCAATCTCTTGCTGTACCTGCAGACTAACTTTTCCTGATTCATGTACCAGGACACCCAGATCCCTCTGTACCTCGGAGTTCTGCAATCCCTCCCCATTTAAATAATATGCTGCTTTTCTATCCTTCCTGCCAAAGTGGACAAGTTCACATTTACCACATAATATTCAATCTGCAAATATTATTGCCCACTCACTTAACCTATCCATGCCCTTATGTCCTCTTCACAACCTACTTTCCTACTATCTTTGTCTCATCAACAAATTTAGCAACCATACATTCGTTCTCTTCATCCAAGTCATTGATATAAATTGTAAGTAGTTGAGACTCCAGCACTGATCCCTGTGGCATTCCACTCACCACATCTTGTAAACCTGAGAAAGCTGCATTTATCCCCACTATCTGCTTCCTGTTAGCAAATCAATCATCTATCCAAGGTAGTATGTTAGCCCCTATACCATAAGCTCTTATTTTGTGTAGCAACCTTTGATGGTTGAACCTTATCAAATGCCTTCTGGAAATCTAAGTGCAGCACATCCACAGGTTCCCCTTTATGCATTTGCTTGTTACTTCCTCAAAGTGCTCCAATAAATTAATCAAACATGATTTCCCTTTCACAAAACCATGTTGACTCTGCTTAATTGCATTGAGATTTTCTAAGTGCCCCGCTATAACTCCCTTAATAATTGATTCCAGAAATTTCGCTTTGACAGGTGTTAAGCTAACCGACCAATAGTTTCCTGCTTTCTGTTTCCTTCCTTTCTTGAACTAAGCAGTCACATTCTCTATTTTCCAGTCTATCGGGACCTTTGCTGAATTTAGGGAATTTTGGAAAATTAAAACCAACACATCTACTATCTCAACATTCACATCTTTTAAGGCTTTAGCATTGTATCCTCTATAATGAAGACAGATACAAATATCTGTTCAGTTCATCCATCATTTCCTTATTTTCCATTATTAATTCCCCATTCTTACTCTCTAGGTGACCAACACTCATTTTACTTACTCTTTTCCTTTTTAAATATCTGTAGAAACACTTACTATCTGCTTTTATATTTCTAGTGAGCTATCTCTGGTACTCTAATTTTTCCCTCTTTTCTAATCTTTTAGTCATTATTTGCTATTCTTTACATCCTGTCCAAAATCTGACCTGCCACTCATCTTTGCAGAATTATACATTCTTTCTTTCAATTCAATACTATCTTTAACTTCTTTGGTTAGCCACGGATGATGTGTCCTTTCCTTAGTCTTTCTTTGTCACTGGAATGTAGCTTTCCTGAGTATTCTGAAATATCTCCTGAAATGTCTGCCACTGCCTCTCTACTGACCTATCCCTTAGCCTAATTTCCCAGTTCACTTTAACTAGTTCTGTATTCATGCCCCTCATAATGGCCCTTATTTAAATTTAAAACCCTGGTCTTAGATCCACTCCTCTGACCCTCAAACTGAAAGTGAAATTCAGTCATATTATGATCACTGCTGCGTAGGTGTGCCTTCACTATGAGGTCATTAATTAATCCTGTCTCATTGCACATGACCAGGTCTTGTATAGCTTGCTGTCTGGTTGCTGCTAAAATGTGCTGCTCTCAGAATCTGTCCAGAAAATACTCCATAAACTCACCATACAGGCTACCTTTGCCAAAATGTATGATTAATCTATATGTAGCTTAAAATCACCCATGATTATTGCTGTACCTTTCTCACAAGCCCTCATTATTTCTCCCTGTATACCCTGTACTATAATGTGGTTACTGTTATGTAGCAGTCACCCCCACAAGTGACTTCTTACCTTTACTATTTCTCATCTCTACCCAAACTGATTCTGCATCTTGATCTCGAGAACTAAGGTCACTTGTCTATACTGTACCAATTTCATCCTTAATTAACAGAGCTACCCTTCCACATTTTCTTAGTTTCCTGTCCTACCTAAATGTATCCTTGAATATTCAGGTCTCAGTCTTTGTCATCCTTTAGCCTTGTCTCTGTAATGGCTATCAGATCATACATATTTATTTATATTTGTGCTGTCAATTCATCTGTTTTGTTACCAATGTTACATGCATTCAGATACAGAGCCTTTAGTTCTGTCCTTTTGCTTTTATTGTAACATCTAGCCTTATCTGCTGGCGCACTCTTAGGTTTGTACACTCTGTCCCTTCCTGCCACACTCTGATTGTCATTTCCCTTATTACCTTGTTCATTTGCCTTGTCTTCTCTATTTATGATACAAAATAGGAGCAGAAGTAGGCCATTTGGCCCCTTGATTCTGCTCGGCCATTCATTAAGATCATGGCTGATCTGTTTGTGCTCCGAATTCCACATTCCCATTTACCCCCAGTACCATTTGATTCCCTTACCTAAAAAGAATCTATCTATCTCTGCCTTAAAAATATTCAATGACCTCACCTCCACCGCTTTCTGAGGCAGAGAGTTCCAAAGTCACACAACGCTCCGAGAGATAAAAATTCTCCTAATCTCTGTCCTAAAAGGGTAACCCCTAATTTTAAGACAGTGCCGCCTAGTACTGGAGTCACCCACAAGAGAAAACATCTTTTCCACACTCACCTTGTCAATATTGTTCAGGATCTTATATACTTCAATCAAGATATCCCTCACTCTTTTAAAATCCAGTGGAAACAAGCCCAGTCTGTCTAACCTTTCCTTATAAGATAACCCACACATTCCAGGTATCAATCTCGCAGACCTCCTCTGAACAGCCTCCAGTGCATTCACATCCTTCCTTAAATAAGGAGCCAAAACTACACACAATATTCGAGATGTGATCTCACCATTTCCCTGTGTAACTGAAGCATAACATCCTTACTTTTATGTTCAATTCCTCTCGTAATAAAGGAAGCCTTCCATTAGCCTTCTTAATTATTTGCTGTACCTGCATACTAACTTTTTGTGACTTGTGCACTAGAACATCTAGATCTCTCTGCAGCTCAGAATTCTGCAGCCATTCTCCATTTAAGTAAAACTTTGCTTTATTATTCTTCCTGCCAAAAGTGAACTTCTTCACATTTTCCCACATTATACTCCATCTGCCATTTTTGCCCACTCACTTAGCCTATCAGTATCTGTATGCAACATCCTTAAGTCCTCTTCACAACATACTTTCTTTCCTACCTATCTTTGTGTCATTTGCAAATTTAACTATCATGCCTTCACACCCCTCATCTAATTCATTGATATTAATCGTAAAAAGTTGAGGCCCCAGCAAGGCCCCTGCTGAGCTCCACTCGTCACATCCTGCCAATCAGAAAATTACCTATTTATGCATACTCTTTTTTGCCAATCAGCCAATCTTCTATCCATGCTAATACGTTACCCCCTACACCATGATGGTGGAATTAAAAGTCTAATGATGACCATGAAATTGTCATAAAAAAACCATCTGGTTCCCATAAGGGAAAGAAATCTGCTGTCCTAACCTGGCCTACATGTGACTCCAGACTCTTAATAATGCCCTCTCAACAAGGGCAATTGGGGATGGGAAATAAGTGCTGGCCAGTGATGCCTGCATCTCACAAGTTTTTTTTTAAATGGGGCCTTTGGACTGCTCCCACTAGTGACTTCATTCCCCTGCTATTCCTCATCAAACTGATTCTACATCCTGATCTCCTGAACCAAGATCATCTCTAACTATTGCACCAATGCCAACTATGATCAATACTTTTACCTAGCTTCCTATTCTTCTTGAATGTCATATACCCCTCTATCTTCAGGACCCAATTCTTGTCATCCTGCAGCCATGTCTCTGTAATGGCTCTCAAATCATATTTATTTACTTCAATGTGCGCTATCAGTTCATTTACTTAGTTATGAATGCTATACACATTCAGATAGTGTCTTTGGTTTTGTCTTTTTGTTATCTTTGTAATATCTAGTCCAGGAGCCCGCACATTCTGCAATCATGACACATCACCTGCTCTGCCATCTTTATTGTTAATTTATTTATTCTTAATAAATTTATTATCAATAAACACTGCTGCTCCCAACAGCCTTTACTACTGCTATACACCTTACTATAATAAATAAAACCTTACAATTGCTAATAATTTACATGAGTGTTAAATTAAGTGAGCAAAATATTCCCCAACCAATTATTTATCTGCTTTCCTGTGATGGCACACATTGATTTCTCTCAAAATGTGGCCATTCTGCTCTGGAGCTACAGTCTGGATTGGATTGAAAAGCTTTTCAATGTAGTGGTTACTGTCTCTGGGTCCTCTTTTCACCCGCTCTTCTAGGTGGTGGTTATTGCCTCCAGGTCCTCTTTTCACCCACTCTTCCTGCAGTCTTTGGATTTCCCACACAGGCACAGGCCAGGAGTAGGCTGTGCATATGCAATTATACATTTTTTACATTCTTTGGGCCGAGGACTGGCCCAGTGCATTTGTGCAGAAGAAGGAGGTCGTAAAAACCCAGGTCAGGTGACTGGGAGCGGAGTGCCCTAGAGAGAGGGGCAAGGGAGGGGACGGGGAGGGGTCTCAAGAAGTGTCCCATAGAGAGGGAATAAGGATAGGGACAGGGAGAGGTACCAAAACGAAGTCTCAGGTAAGGGACAAAGACAGCAGACAGAAACAGGTCCCAGTTAAGTCAAGAAAAAGAGAGCACCAGGAATAGGCTCTAATTAGAGAAAGTAGCTACGGGGAGCAGACTTTAAGTGAACTGGGCTTGGGAGAAGCCCTGGTAATTGAAGAGGGCTAAGAAGTAGCCCTGAATATCCAAGAAGGCAGCTGAAGGTTTGTGAGTCTATGTCGCAGGCCATTGGGGTGAAAGTACTCCTTTGGGACAGTGGTGTTCTGCTTGGCATAGCTGAAGAGCTGAAGCAGCGCTTACAAGTTGATGCTTGAGTGCACTTGGGAATCCGGAGAACAGAATCTTGGAAGGCAAGATTGAAACCCTGTGAGGTGTGCCATCATTCAAGCTGTCTGAGTTGGACTGACCTTTGGAGAGAATTCCAAGGTGAAATCTTTGAAGGTGAAGATTGGAAACTCTCGTGAGAGAGATGGAGTTTGGGTGACTCAAAGTGTGATTAATGTCTGGATGGGTTGTTGAAAAATCCATAGAATCTGTTTTGGTCGCATCTGTCATTTATTGTGCAGTGTATTATGTTTGGCCATGGTTGGTTTGTTAATTAGCATTTACCTCAAACTTACCTTGAATGTTAGAGTATAAGATACTGTAAATTGTTTCATCTTTCTGACCTTGTATAGCAAAGTCTATTTGTTTATTGAAAGCTTGTGGAATCTTGTGGCTTTATTCTATTAGCAGGTCTCTTGAATCTCAAATCTTGGGTGAATTTGCACTAAGTGCGGAAACGGGCCGGAAAAAGGATGTTTTACCTGTCAGCTGCAATGGCGACATTTCACGCTGTATCGTTCCGTTCCCAACACATCCTGTCTCATTAACAATGAATTCCCGGGAAACACACAGGGTTTCTGGCGGGGTGGCCTCTGATTCACGCACCCCACCATCACCTCAGGCCCTCTGTAAACTGGGCGCCATATTTAAAGGCCACCCCTGCACAGAGCTAGTACTCTTCAAGGAATAGGAAGCTGCTGGGAACTGATGGCTGCCAAAGGGAGTAAACACGCTACCCCCAAATTTAGCGACACCTCTCTTGAGCACCTACTGGGTGTAGTGGAGGCCTGCCACAAAGTCCTCTACCCCACTCTGGGCGAAGACCAGCAAGAAATGTCAGCAATCCAGCAAGGGAGGCGGTGGCAGCTGTGGCCAGCGCCTATGCCCTGCTAAAGAGGAGAGCCATTGAGTGCATGAAGAGGATGAATGGTCTCATCCATTCTGCCAGGGTAAGTCGCTCTTCTTATCACTCGCAACTCACACGCTCACAAGCCCATCACACATCCACAAGGATCTCACAAGTCAAGGGCCAACACAATTAACTCTCACATGAAACCTTACATTTCCATCAGGCTCATAACCTCTGGAGCTCACATCCTCACCCTTCCAATGGCACCGCTCACCACACAAGCATTCCATTTAGTGCCATGCATCCTGCCCACACTCTCTCCATCTGTTTTCATTCAGGTGTAGTTGGCTCACAACAGCAGGGAGGGGTTCTGATTGTGGGTAGAGTGGCCCATATTAGGCCTCTTACTCACTTTGAGAAGTGTGCCATTGCGCCGACTGGTGAGGATGTGGACCGTTCCTGCAGGGAAGGTGAGGCTGGCAGCAACCACCCATGTGGGGGACCTGCACCACATCATCCCTCTTGCAACGCAAATATGAGTGCCCTTTCTCCTGCTTCTGACTGTGCTGCAATGCACTAATTATCTCTACCTTGGTTCACAGAGAGCTCTGCCAAGTGACTGACATCCTCAGCCAGCCAGTCCCTCAGCTCTATTCAGGTTCTCAGCCCCAGCCAAGAGGACACCTCGTCCATTGAAGAGCTGGAAATAAGCAGCCTGGGAGACTCATCACAGTGTTTACACGCACCCTCCACCAGTGCAGAAGCACACCTCGGTGGGATCTAGATCTAGAGCTGGTTCACAATCTGGTAGTCACCGCATGGACACGTCCACAACAAAAGGAGGCAGTTTCAGCCAAGATCCCCTACACTCGGAGAACTGCTGGGGAAGAGACATCTGTGAGGTCTGAGTCAGATGACGAGGCTCTGGATTCGGCCTTCCAACTCATCGTCGAGAGTAAGCAGAAGACGGGGGAACATCACGCAGAGCTGTTGGAAGCCCTCAACAGGGTGGCACATGAATTGGAAGAGTGTGTCCGCTTGCTATCTGATGAAGTGGTGCCCAGATGTATACGTATGGAGGACTCCATGGAGAGTATGGCGGGAGCCATGGAGACCCTGGTCCAGCAGAACGTGGGGATGTGCGCAGACCTGCACTCCATTGTGTTACCCATGGGTGAGTTCCTGCAATGGCAATGCAAAAAGCAAATGGGGCACCTCAACATCCCTCCAGGTGCTCTTTCCCCTCAAGGAATCAGCTGGGGCCCTCGGGAACCTGAAGAGAGGAGGAGCTGCAGCTGGATAGCCCAGGGTCATCCAGCCTCAGAAGTTGTCCCCTCCCTCCGAGTCCCCTTTGCCTGTGACCCCCTCAAACCTGTCCTCTGTCACCACAGAGGGAGCAGCTGGCCCACAGGAGGACAGCCAAAACAAGCCGGGGCTCTCAAAGCCTTGGCTATTCAGGAGACCCATGCCAAAGTCATCAGAGGCAACAGGGCCAACTGTTGTACAGTCTTCTCCATCCCTCCTGCAAATGTCAGGGCAGCACCTAGAAGTGGTAGGCTTAGAAAAGCTAAGAATTCCTGATCACAACTGGTTGCACTAGTAAACACATTTTGTCACTTTATAAACTGAAAATATATTCACTTCCACTGGGAAATATGTAATAGAGTTTTCCAGTTTCATTTACAGGCTTCACGGGTCCTCCCACTACATCCCCCTCCACTTGAGGTTCTGCTGCATGCAGCCAGGTGACACGTGATTCTGGAGGGATAAGTATGTGTTGGGCAGGGCCTTTCGGAGCATAGTGCAAGCATTCTCCCAAGCACGCGGAGCCTTCCTCCATCATAAACATCTCAATGACCCGAGCATTTTCAATGCTGCCTGCTGGGGTGCTCTTTCAGTTGTCCATCTGAGCTGACCAGCATCTCCACCCACCCACAGATCACACTTCCATGCAGCACCTGCACCCGCCAAATATGAGGCTCCTCTCACTTTCAAAAAACTGGTTGTAGTAATGTTTCTTCTCAGCTCCTCCATCATTGCCCATCCCCCAGTCACCCACATCCTTTTCCCCCATCACTGTTGATGCCCCTGGTATCACCTTCCACCTCCCCACCGTCACCTACCAACCAGAGCCCTTTTCTTTCCAGGATGTCCAGGTGAACGTGCATATTCCCGACCTTCCCGAGAATCCCACCCCCATCCACATTGACCTATCCAACCTCATGCTTTCCACCCCCAGGGTCCATGTATGCCTCCAGACTCCACCAACCACACTTAGCGTCCTTTCTACTGCTACCATCACATCCTCACCCTCCCACACTGCTGTCTCACTCTGCTCCCTCTCATACTCATCAATCCTTCCTACCACATCCGCCCTCAGTTTGCTCCCCAGGATGCAGTCATTGACTCCACAGACTCCCCCCTTGAATGTTCATCTGGACTTACTCCCCACCACCTTATTCCCTCCTCCACCCTTACTCCCTCTTCCTCCTGGACTTTTTCATTCCCCTGGACTCCTTCTCCCTTCCAAGCTCCTTCCTCCCTCTGGAATCTTTAACCCCTTGGAACTCCTTTCTCTCTCCAAAGTCCTTACCCCCTCTGAACTCCTTCCTTCCCTTGGGATCCTTCCAACCCCACACTCCTTCCTCCTGCCAGACTCCTTCCTCCCGCCAGACTCCTTCTCCCCTCCAAACTCCTTCCTCCCCCTGGACTTCTCCTCCTCCTGCACCCAATCCCTCTTCCAAACTCCTTCCCCCCTTCAAAATCCTTCTCTTACACCTTCCTTCCCCCTTATACCTACTGCCCCAGTTGCTGAATTCTTTCACCATTCTTTCCCCCACCATACTCCCTCCACCTAACCTCACCCCCCAATACCTTTGTTCCCCCCCTCCCCCATACATTATCTTCTTCCAGTCAAACCTAGACTTTCTTCTCCCAGGCACCCCAGTATGCCTTCTCCCACTCACAACTGGACCTTCTTCCCCAGCCCCAACGATTATCTGTCACAGCCCATGGCCAAGAACATCAGGACCTGAAGCAGATCTCAGACATCAACGGAGGCCTCCCATTTTCCGTGAGCTGACTTGCAGCACAGCCATATCCATGAGAATCCACCCAGCATGTGGTGCACGTGTTCTTCCAGGGTCCGGTAACTGTAGAGCTTCAGCATCTTTTGCTCCTCAGCTGTCCGTGATGTGAGCAAGACCCTAACGGTAAGTCCTGACTTCTATACATCACACTTGTCAAGACATGTTCTGGACTGGCATGTTTCCCTCCTGATGTGGGGGGTAAATTTGATGTGGGGGAATGATTCTAGCAAGCAGGCAAGATGATGAGATGTGTCATGACAGCAGATCACAGCCCCGAATTACCTATGGACATACTGAACTTTTTAAGTGGGACATGAGTTTTTTTGAAAAAAGACCTACAAGCAAAAGCTGGCTGAGAATGTAAAGTAACCACTTTCTGGAAAATTCCTACATGGATTTTACTTGACTGACTAGTCCAGATAGGACATGGAATGTTGCACCTAAAAAATGGTGTCAACACCTACTTCAGACAGAGACACTTGAAATGCAAAAGACTGTGGCTGCGGGAACAATGGAGACTGATTACTACATCTCAGCAGAAACTAGCACCTGTTGAGTTATATCTCAGAATGCGGAAATGGTCTGAGTTGAAAGAAAGCAGATTCTGGGCGAAAGGCATGTTTGTTTTTCCCTTCCAGGAATACACAAGGAAATGGGTTAAAAACCAACTGCCAACCCAATCTATGTGTTCTAGTTCTGGTGTGCTTGTGTGTGTTGTGAAGGTCACAGCAGAAGGACATTAACTAGACATCCCTGCAGTTTGCAGGTAAAGGTTTATCTCTCTCTTTCTCTCTCTGGCTGGAGGCAAGTTAGCAAAACCACAGTCAAAAATGAAACAGGACAACTCCTTCAGCTAACCTGCAGAACCAAGTGCCTCCAAACCAACTGCTCAACTGCCAAAGTCAGTTCTACCAGAGTCACCCAACTTAACAGCCGCAATGTTTTAGCACCTATTCCTCGCCAACAAACCAAAGACTGATTCGCACATCTTTTTTAACATTTATTTTTGGACTTAACTTCTCATTTTCAATCTGTGTGCATGTGTGTTCCATTTTTATTATTTTTTCTCAGGTTTTCAGTAACTAATAAACGCCCTCCTTGATTCAAAATAGCCTGGTTAAATTGTCTCCTTCTAAAACATAAATACATTTGGACAGGGAAAAGGTATTCACGAGGGAAGGATCCCTTGTTGTGACCAACCGAGGCAGTTGAATAAAGAAGGGAGCCAGTTCATTCCTTCTCACCCAGGAGCTTTACAAAATTAGGGTCCCGTTCGGGAAGTTAACAATTTGGGGTATCTCATCTGGGTTCATAACAAATTGGAGGACATTGTCCAGGACATTGTAACAGTTGCAAATGCATTGATATTAGGTTCCTGATGTCCAGCGACAGGAAAAGTGGCCCACCATTGATGGGTCGAGCGGATGATCGCAAACTTTTTCATGACAAGGTGAAATCAATTTTTGGCTTTCTCGCCATAATGTCCGCTCACACACACCACGACGCCTGATGCCAACGGGGTTGGAAAATTCTGGCCCTTGTCTACTTTAAACAAAATGTTTTCAGATATGACCAACAACTTGGGGATCTGGCAAGGATTATAACACTCCAATTAATAGTCACCCTCACCAAACACACTGCACCCATCAGTTGAATACATGCTATTACAGTCACTCATAGGTCTGTTCCTTCCCCCATTGAGAACGCTGTCCTATGATTAGAGTTTGAATAAACTGGGACTATACTCTCTGGAGTTTAGAAGAATGAGAGGTGATCTTATTGAAACATATAAGATTTTGAAGGGGCTTGATAGGGCAGACACTGAGAGGCTGTTTTCCCAGTTGGGGAATCTAGAACACAGGGTCACAGGCTCAGGATAAGGGATCAATGATTTGGGACTGAGATGAGGAGAAATTTTTTCACTCAAAGGGTTGTGAATCTTTGGAGTTCTCTGCATCAAAGGATTGTGAATGCTCTATTGTTGAAAATATTTAAGGCTGAGACAGACAGATTTTTCACCTCTCAGGGAATCAAGGGATATGGGGAGTGGTCATGAAAGTGGAGAATATTGCATGGCAGAGCAGGCTTGAGGTGCCTTGTGGTCTACTCCTGCTGCTATTTCTTAATTTCTGCATAGAAACTGGTGGAGCTGTCATTTTAGCAAGGCCCTCACAAGCTCCAAAGCCCAGAGATCATTGGCTAAGAGCATCTCAGCAGCCAGAGCAAGGATCTAAGGAGCTGAAACCATAGGAGTTACACCAAGTAAAGGCAATAAGAAAAGGAAGAGTAAAGCTTTATAATTGCAGAAGTGGATGTATTAGAAAATGTTTTGTCATGAAACTTCTCTTATTGAGATTAATCACATACATTATATTCTGTTACACCATTTTTCTGCCTTGCTCATTTTTGATTACTTGGTAGCAAATCGTTTGTTATCTTACTTGATGATGAATGAGAAGGCATTAATTTATGGAGACCAAAATGGGAATGAGCAAGGAGTGGTTGGTTATTTACAGGACTGCTTTGTATCTGTGACATTGGGGGTGGCAAAATTGGAAGGCAGGAAGAGGTCATTTAGCCCTTGGAGCCTGTTCCACCATTGAATGAGGTCACTGCTGATCTGCAACCTAAGTCTATGTGCCAGGCTTTCCTCATATCCCTTAAAACCGTTGATTAACAAAACATCTATCAATTTCAGACTTAAAATTAACAATTGATCTAGCAACAATTGCCGTTTGTGGAAGGGTCCCAACTTCTACCATCCTTTGGGTGTCTTAATTACACTCGTTACAGGTATGGATCTAATTTTTACACTATGCTGCCTAGTCCTAATCTCCCCAACTAGCGGTCATAGTTTATCTCTAATTACCTTATCTTTTCTCATATCTTGAAAACAAATCATTTTTCCCAAATTTCAGGGAATACACTAGCTTGTGCAATCTCTTCTAATCTCTTGGAGTCCAGGTATCATTCTGATAAATCAATGCTGCATTCTCTCCAAGACCAATATATCCTTGCTAAGGTGTGGCATCCAAAACTTCTCACAATACTTCAGATGTGGTCTAATCAGGGATTTGTTACAGCTGAAGCATGACTACTACTCCCTTGTATTCTTGTCCTCTAGATATTAACCTTTTTGATTATTTTCTGAACCTGTTCATGACATTTTAATAATCTATGCATTTGGATCCATAAGTCTCTTTAGACCTTCACTGTTTCCAGTTTTTGACTATATTGAATTGAACTTTCATTTTTAGGTTTACATTTATCTACAGTGAAATCTATTTTGCTCAACTTTTGCCTATCTTTGTGTCATTGGCAAATTTGAATATGTGACTTTCTATCCTATCATCAAAGTCATTAATAAATATGGTTAAGAACTGAGGTTATAATTCAAATTCTTGCAGAGTGTTACTAAGCATATTCTTCCAATTAGAGCACTTGCCCATTATCCCTACTCTCTATCTCCTGCCACTCAGCCATTTTCCTAACCCAGGACAATAATTTGCCGTCAGTTCCATGAGCTTTAACTTTAACTAACAGCCATATATAAGGGAATTTATCAAAAGCTTTCTGGATGTCCATATGAATAACATCCAGAGACATTCCCCTATCCAGTACTTCACGATTTTCAGCCCTGACCCACCCTTTAAAGGTTCATGCTGGCTCTCTGATTATCTGAAAATTTTCAAAGTATTTAGTCACTATATACATCATATCCTTAATTATAAGGTGGCGGGGGGGAGTTGTGGCAAGAGTGGCTGTTGTATGTGTTTCCGAGATCAGTCCACTATTGCAATCTATGTAAACCATGTATTAATAACGTTATCCCTGGGGGCAATGCAAGTAGCTGGTGCTGCCTTGCCTGCATCACCTCTCTCCTCCTCCATGAAATCATCTACAAAGAATCTGTACCTTGTTCAGGTTTAAATCTCGCTGCTGTGCAATGCTTTTCAGAACACAGCGCACCATTGCCATTTTGCACATCCTGGCTGGTGCATCCTGAAGGGCACCTCAGGATCTTTGCAGGTACTTGAAGAGTATATTCAGCATGCCTATATTCATTGCAATGCTTTTTGGCTTCATTGGTCAGCTTTCTGACAGGTGTCATCAGCTAAGTTTGAAGTGGGTACCCCTTGTCTCCTTGCAGCTGCCTGTTATGTATGCTTTCAGGTGCAAAAACGTCAGGGAGCTTGGACTGTCGCAGTATGAAAGCATCATGGCAGCTCCCCAGCAATTTGCACACACTTGCAGGAGTACTTTTTTAAAAAAATTCATTCATGGGATGTGGGCTTCACTGGCTGGGCCAGCATTTATTACCCATCCCACTTGCCCTTGAGAAGGTGGTGGTGAGCTGCCTTCTTGAACCGCTGCAGTCCATGTGGTGTAGGTACACCCACAGTGCTTTTAAGAAGGGAGTTCCAGGATTTTAACCCAGCGACAGTGAAGGTACAGTGATATATTTCCAAGTCAGGATGGTGAGTGACTTGGAGGGGAACTTCCAAGTGGTGGTGTTCCTATCTATCTGCTGCCCTTGTCCTTCTAGGTGGTAGTGGTCATGGGTTTGGAAGGCGCTGTCCAAGAGCCTTGGTGAATTCCTACAGTGCATCCTGTAGATGGTACACACTGCTGCTACTGGGCGTCGGTGGTGGAGGGAGTGAATGTTTGTGGATATGGTGCCAATCAAGCAGACTGTTTTGTTCTGGACAGTGTCCAGCTTCTTCAGTGTTGTAGGAGCTGCACTCATCCAGGCAAGTGGGGAGTATTCCATCACATTCCTGACTTGTGCCCTGTAGATGGTGGACAGTTTTTGGGGATTCAGGAGGTGAGTTACTCGTCAGACGATTCCTAGCCTCTGACCTGCTCTTGTAGCCACAGTATTTATATGGCTAGTCCAGTTCAGTTTCTGGTCAATGGTAACCCCCAGGATGTTGATAGTGGAGGATTCAGTGATGGTCATGCATTGAACATCAAGGAGTGATGGTCGGATTCTCTCTTGTTGGAGATGGTTATTGCCTGACACTTGTGTGGGACGAATGTTACTTGCCACTTGTCAGCCCAAGCCTGGATGTTGTCCAGGTCTTGCTGCATTTGGACATGGACTGCTTCAGTATCTGGTGCTGAACTTTGTGCAATCATCAGCGAACATCCTCATTTCTGACCTTATGATGTCAGAAAGGTCATTGATGAATCAGCTGAAGATGGTTGGGCTGAGGACACTACCTTGAGAAACGCCTGCAGTGATTTCCTGGAGCTGAGATGATTGACCTCCAACAACCACAACCATTTTCCTTTGGGCTAGGTATGACTCCAACTAGTGGAGAGTTTTCTCCCTGATTCCCATTGACACAAGTTTTGCTAGGGCTCCTTGATGCCATACTCAGTCAAATGCTGCCTTGATTTCAAAGGCAGTTACTCTTGCCTCACCTCGGGAGTTCAGCTCTTTTGTCCATGTTTGAACCAAGGCTATAATGAAGTCAGGAGCTGAGTGGCCATGGCAGAACCCAAACTGGGCATCAGTGAGCAGGTTATTGCTAAGCAAGTGCCGCTTGATAGCAGTGTTGATGACCCCTACCATTACTTTACTGATGATTGAGAGTAGACTGATGGGGCTGTAATTGGTTGGGTTGGATTTGTCCTGCTTTTTGTGTACAGGACACACCTGGGAAATTTTCCACATAGCTGGGTAGATGTCAGTGTTGTAGCTGCACTGGATCAGCTTGGCTAGAGGCGCGGCAAGTTCTAGAGCACAAGTCTTCAGAACTTTTGCCAGAATGTTGTCAGGGCCCATAGCCTTCTTGACATTATGCGGAGTGAATCGAATTGGCTGAAGACTGGCATCTGTGATGCTGGGGATCGATGGAGGAGTCCGAGATGGATCATCCACTCAGCACTTCTGGCTGAAGATTGTTGTGAATGCTTCAGCCTTATCTTTTGCACTGCTGTGCTGGGCTTCTTCATCATTGAGGATGGATATTTGTGGAGCCACCTCCTCCAGTAAGTTGTTGAATTGTGCACCACCATTCATGATTGGATGTAGCAGGACTGCAGAGCTTAGACCTGATCCATTGGTTGTGTGATGGCTTAGCTCGGTCTATCACTTGCTGCTTATGTTGTTTGTCGTGCAAGTAGTCCTGTTTTATAGCTTTGCCAGGTTGACACCTCATTTTTAGGTATACCTGGCGCTGCTCCTGGCATGCCCTCCTGCATTCTTCATTGAACCAGGGTTGATCACCTGGCTTGATTGTAATGGTAGAGTGGGGGATATGCTGGGCCATGAGGTTACAGATTCTGTTCAAGTACAATTTTGCTGCTGCTGATGGCCCACAGTGCCTCATGGATGCCCAGTCTTGAGTTGCTAGATCTGTTCAAAAGCTATCCCATTTAGCACAGAGGTAGTGCCACATACATGATGAAGGGTATCCTCAATGTGAAGGCAGGACTTCGTCTCCACAATGACTGTGCGGTGGTCACTCCTACCAATATTGTCATGGACAGATGTATCTGTGGCAGGCAGGTTGGTGAGGATGAGGTCAGGTATGTTTTTCACTATTGTTGGTTCCCCCACCACCTGCCGCAGACCCAGTCTAGCAGCTATGTCATTTAGGACTCGGCCAGCTCGGTCAGTCGTCATGCTACCGAGCCACTCTTGCTGATGGACCCATTCTGTGCTCTTGCCACCCTCAGTGCTTCCTCCAAGTGATGTTCAACATGGAGGAGCACTGATTCATCAGCTGAGGGAGGGCGGTACGTGGTAATCAGGAGGAGGTTTCCTTGCCCAAGTTTGTCCTGATGCCATGAGACTTCATGGGATCTGGCGTAGATGTTGAGGACTCCCAGGGCAACTCCCTCCCAGCTGTATACCACTGTGCTGCCACCTCTGCTGGGTCTGTCCTGCTGGTGGGACAGGGCATAGCCGGGGATGGTGATGGTGGCATCTGGGACATTATCTGTAAGGTATGATCCGTGAGGATGACTATGTCAGGCTGTTGCTTGACTAGTCTGTGAGGCAGCTCACCCAATTTTGAAACTAGCCCCCAGATGTTATTAAGGAGGACTTTGCAGGGTCGACAGGACTGCGATTGCCATTGTCGTTTCTGGTGCCTCGGTCGATGCCAGTAGTCTGTCTGGTTTCATTCCTTTTTTGTACCTTTGTAGCGGTTTGTTACAACTGAGTGGCTTGCTAGGCCATTTCAGAGGGCATTTAAGAGTCAACCACATTGCTGTGGGTCTGGAGTCACATGTAGGCCAGGCCAGGTAAGGACGACAGATTTCCTTCTCTAAAGGACATTAGTGAACCAGATGGGTTTTGTTGTTACAGTGATTAAGTGGAAGCCCTTGCAGTTCACAAATACTCCTGATTAATCTGGGGATGTGCATATTGCCATGTTTGTACAGTCAATGTTATCCTGCACCAGTGGGAAGCCAGCCAAAGCTACAATTTAAATGCTTACTAGTTCTGACTGACATTGTCACAGGCAAAGTTCACGATTGCTGGCACTGGCCTTCCTTACACATTTTTGGGCTGCTAACTGTGAGATCCTGGATATATCTCCAGTAGACCCCTGGAAGGTTTTAGAAACGAAACTTTGAGTGCTGTGGTAACTTTGTCAGCTACTGGTAACATGTGGCCACCATGGCTAGCAGGGGGCAGGTCTTCTTCCAGAAGTCTACAGATGTGTGTAACCAACTGACATGATAACCTGAGCATCCCGACAAACTGTTCTGACATGTCAAGGAACTTGGTCTCTGATTGTACACCTATGTCGTGGGTAGTGCCTCATGCAATATGCTCTGTTGCTCTCCTGTCAAAAGCAGGCTGCTGCTGTTGCAGCTTTGCTGGTCCGGTTGTTCCTTATCTGAGGTCCAATCGAAGACAGCCAAGGCATCACCTATCGTAATGTAATTCAGAAAACTTCCAAAGTAGAAAGTAAATGCTTAGCAAAAAGACTGTGAACAAATTCTTTCCCATTAGCAAGCAAGATGGTGGCTGTGAGTACTGACTATTTCCTTGAGTTTTAATCAGACCCCTCAGTTGCCATTGTGTTCTAGCCTTGCTTTCACTGATGAGTTTTAGAAAGCCCAATAAATATGTAGATGCAACGGTAAATTTAAAAGTGTATTGAAATATCGCTCCAATTAGAGCATTTATTAACAGGCAAGCACAACTGTCCTGGACAGGTTGTGTGCAAGCAGCCTAATGTGCTTTAGTTAAACATGGAAGTTGACAGGTTCGAATTGGCTTCCCAACACCCTCATATTTTGGTTGGACATGCCATCCCATCCGTACTAGCATGCTTCCTCAGGACAAAATTTCCACCTTAATGGCTGAAAAATGCTGCTTTCTTGTGGTACAAAAAGTCTACCCTGCAATGTACAATTGCTTACTGTTCAGCCCCAGGTCGAAATTGTCCCAGATTTTCACAAAGTGCGGTAGTGGGCGGGAAAAAGCACATTTTACCCACTAGCAACAATGGCAGGTTTTCACACGGTATTGTCCCATTCCCAGCGCATCCCACCTCATCAAGAAAACATGCCAGATCGATGGTGGGCTGGCCTCCAATTTGCCCACCCTGCTGTCACCTCAGGCCTTTGGTTATCTGGACACCATATTTAAAGGGTGCCCATGCACTCAGCTAGCACTCTCTAAAGGATCGGGAGCTGCTGCAAAGTTATGGCTGCCAAGTGAGAAACATGCTGCCCCCAGATTTAGTGATACCTCCCTACTGGATGCAGTGGTGGCCTGCTGTGAAGTCCTCTACCAGCTCCGGGTGAAGAGCAGTAAGCAAAGCCATCAATCCAGAATGGAAGGCGGTGGCAGCGGTGGTCAGTGTGATCACCCTACAAAAGAGGACAGCCACCCAGTGTCTAAAGAGGATGAGTGATCTCCTCCATTCCGCCAGGGTAAGTCACTCTTCTCATCTCTCTCAACTCACACACTCACAAACCCATCACACATCCACAGGGATCTCACTCACTGCCAATTCAAGGGACATCACCATTCACTCTATCACACATGCCTTTATCTGCCTTGCAGATCGTGTCCTCATCCTGTCCATGGCACCATTCACCACCCACACATGCCAGATATTCTTCACATCTGGTGTGGCAGGCATCCTGCTTACACCCTCTCCATCTGTCTTAATGCAGGTCAAGCTGGCACAGAACAAAAGGGAGAAGCCACAGACCGATGGAAGAATGTCCAACATCAAGGTCCTCACAGTCAGCAGCAGGGACTTCGCAGGTATCCGGCACTCAGAGGACTGCTGGAGGCCAGAAATCTGCTGAGTCTGACTCAGATGATGAGCCTCTGGACTCGGTCATACCTCAGTTGCTGGAGCTTCAAAGGCAAGCTCAGGGACATCAGGAAGGGATGTCAGCTGCACTCCCCAGATTGCAAAGCATGATGGAGGAGTCCGTTCGCTTTCAGTCTGATATGATAGCGTTGGCATGCCAACGCACCAAGGTCAACACTAGTAGGATGGTGGCCACCATGGAGGCCTTGATCCAGGACATCAGTCCTGCACTGCTACTCAGGCTGAAGCCCATTACTGATGCCATAGTAGACCTCCAACAGTGTCAAATCAAGAGGGGTGTGGAGGAGCTCAATCTCACTCCTGCTTCCTGTTCTCCTCAAGGAGTCAGCCAAGGGCCCTTGGGCACCCAAAGGAAGGGGGATCAGCACTCCCCAGGGCCATCCACCCAGGTGACGCCAGGAGTGCCCAGTCCATCCAAATCCCCTCTTCCTTTGACCCCAGCAGCTCTAGCTCCACAAGCTGAAGAGGTAGACCCCGCAAGCAGGCCAGGGCCCTCCAGATCACGGCCTTCCAGAGGATGCCTGCCAAGATCATCACAGACAGGGCGTCACAGTCAGCAGGCTGCCTCCACTTCCACTGTAGATGCTGGGGGAGCACCAAGATGTAGCAGCAAGGTTAGGAAGGTTGAGAAGATGTAGTTGCACAGACTGGGCATAGGTGTTAATCACTTGTACTTAATGTTCACTATTATAATTAAACTCCCAAGAATGTCTTCTTGCCTCAGGCTCTTTGTTACGATGAGCAGTGTTTGCATCACTCAGATGCGAAACATTGGTTCCTGCATGAGATAAAGGTGTCTCAATCCAGGGCCTCTTCCCTGTGCAGTGTGTAAGCTTCAGATACAAGTGATGGTCCAGCTTCACACTCACTAATCACATTAGTGATGCCTCTAACTTGGTGCTTGTCATTGCTGCCAGAATGTCATGGGCAGACGTCACAGAGTTCCATTATTCTCTCTGTGTGCTCTCAGCCCCTTTTAGGTGTGGCTGGCCACCCCCATCTCTTCAAGTGGTGACGCTGTGCTCCTGAAGGGGGCAGATGCTGAGGGCTGACAAAAGATAAGGTGCATTTAAAGTTTCACGGCTGCATCTCCATGATATGACTCTGATCACAGAGCACAAGCGAGCTGCCCTCAGGCAGGAGTCAGACATTTACAGAGGCAAAGTGAAGATCTATGAAATATCCTCACTGCATGTCGTCATCATCATCCTGGAATCTAGCAACTATTAGGGTCTCCGCTATGTCTCCATAACATGAGCCTGAGTACTGAGGTATGTGCGTTGGCATCAGCTACACAGGAATCAAATGTTCACAGGTGCAAATCCAAGTTCAGGTGCACACCTTTTAAAGGCAGTTGTGAAGCAAGCTATTCTGAAGTCATGCTGACGTGGCTGGGAGGATGATTCCAGTGAGCAGGATTTATAATTAGATGCAAGTGTATTAAAACAACGCTCCCAACTTGCGGTGGCAGGAAACAAGGCCCTCTATTGACAGGTTGGGCGGATGATCGCACACTGCTTTCACAATGGCGTGAAACTAATTTTTGGCCTTCTTGCCATATTGCTCCCCTCCTCTCCTGCTTGCTTTGATGCCTGGTGCCAACGGGGCTGGAAAATTCCAACCCAAGTCTCAAAAGGATCATCAAATTATAAGATTTTAACATGTTACATTGAAAGATCATCACAGTACACCCCTCTAGATCAGGAAGTGCTTAAATGTCTATAAATATCCTGACAGTAGCGCCAAGAAGGAGGCAGCCCAGTCTAACACCCTGGGAAACAATATGCACTTTAATAAACCAGGACCAGCACTCTCCACTGATGTTAAACCAATGTTTGGGCAACGTTCTTTTCAAATGGGTTTTTTATTTAGATACACCTGTTATCCATAAAAATGCTCCATTAATTGTGGTTGAATGTTGGTTGTACTATATTTAAGTTCTCATTTTTATAACATTTCAGATCTCATAACTACCCACTACAGACAGAAGAATGATGATCAAAACCAATGGCACTCCTAGAAGAGATAAGGCAGCTTCTGTGCTTCTCTGCCCAGCAAACAAGGATTTCTCTCCCCGCAAGTGCACTGTTAACAAATATGGTGTAAGAAAGAAGTAGTAGCTAGACCAGTATTGAAAACTCTTGAAGATAGCACAAAATAGTTCAATATTACCATTCTGGGTCAGTTTAGTAGATGAGAGTAAGGTCGAGATCCAAAAGAACTCCTTGGTACTTCGCTGAAATATGAGACTGGATGGGATGTTGGGGCAGCCGTTGAAGTCCTCTTTACAGCAGGGGAGACCCAGGTACAGACCATGGTTACTGAAAGTGCTGTTTTCATCACACTGTAAAATAAAACTCCAGGTTAATTTGATTTTGTCTCCCATTTACCTAAATCACACATCTTGCCATCGTCCCCCTCACCCTTCACTTCTGTAGCTTCCTCCTTTTGCCGGAAGAGCACGAGGTGATCTACTCAGCAGCTTCCAGTATCCCACTCAGTTGATGGAATGGACAATTAGCAGCAAAGGACAAGAGCTGCAATGAACAGTTTAAAAAAAATGAACCTAATTGATTGACCTTGATATGTGCTGCTAAAGTGGAATGAAACTGGCTATCCTTTTAAAGTTACAGCTCAACAAAAAGCAGTCAGATTGGCTTTTACCACAAGGAAGCTGGAATACAGCAGGGAGGAAGTGTTGTACAGATTGTGATTAGACACCACCTGGAGTACTAGGCCATTTGGGAGAAAAATCAGGAAAGTCACGCTCAGTACAAGCAAGAGAGGATTAGATATTATCCTCTAACGTCATACTATGTGTGAGGGACTAAGACCTGATGCTGTATATTTTTGTAAAATATATACAGGTATCCTCATGCCTATTTCTAAAATTTAAAAAACTGAACAAGGATTCTTAAAATTACTGAATCTATGTATTTCTGTGATCCCCGAACAAAAGAAGCTACCAAGCAGTATTGGGGAACACATCATTATCTCTGGGGAGCTATTAACAACCCCTATGGGCTGCACAGGCCAAATTCAAAAAGAGCTATACAAAGTCCACCTGCTGGCCAACAGGAGTAGGCTCGTCTGCTAAGACAAAATGCTCTGCAACCTTCCTTTCAATTTTTAATGGTTGAGATATTTAACAACCTCAGGGATCCAGATGAGGGATACATATTGTTTGTCAAAGACAATGTGGAGAGGTGGGAGTCATGTGACATGGGCCTCTAGCTTGTGGAACTAGTAATATTGCCTTGCTGAACTGCAAAACTCAGTCTGCTGTTTACCATCTAACTGGCAGCCTAACAGAAAAGGGGCTCCTCCAATGTTGAACACGTGGTCCCCATCTACACTGCTTCTGCTGGAATTTCTATACTATCACCTACAAGATTGATTCATCTTTGCATGCCTAGCTCATTGTGTGAAGTCAACATCACTGGAAAAGTGAATTCTATGACATCAGTTTTCTGCCCAACCAGCCCATGCTCACAAAACCCAAATCACAGTGTCCAACATTAGAAGTGATTCCACGATCAGACAACATTTGCTAAATAATGCTCAATGTGCTTAGAATTAAACTGACAACCAATTTAAGATTGTCAGCTGGGCTCACAGTATGGCGCATGTGTGTGTACTGGAAGCTACATATATCAATATACAGGGCCCTGTTCTTTGCAGACAGAAAGAACATGTACGCACATTGCGCCTATTTCAGCTAAACAGAATAAGTGACAACCATTCGCTGACTCATTCCTCAGGGCAATGCCTTGGCCAATCAGGGTCAAGTTGCCTGGTTTAAATTTCCTACAATGATTGGCAGTTAACTGTCAGTCACCATCAATTGGTGCATTCTCCATGGCAATGCCTCAGAGCCCACTTGCCAACCAATCAGCACTCTCTTCTCATACTGTATAAATTGCTGTTCCCTTTACATTTGGCATTCTTACAAAGTGTCATGCTGAGTGCAAGAACAAAAGCTTCAACATGTCTCTTTTTTCAGGAATTTCTAGTAAGTCATCCAGAGGTGCAAATTTCACCTTTTTCATAGTGATCATTACGATCATGTTTTTATGCAGTGAGCTGTTATTATCTGGAATTCACTTCCACTGGAAGGGTTGTGGAAGCAAATTCAGTAGAAACTTTCAAAAGAAAATTGAATAAATACTTTGCAGAACAGGAGAAAGATCAGGGAAGATCACTGTCCAAACCAGAGTTTTGGAAGTTTCGCTGATTAATTACATTTTCTTATAGAACTTGTCATGCCAACACCAACTTTCTCTTTTCATTCATTTTGTGGCAATTAGACCAGATTCACAAGAACAATCAACAGTGTTTTCAAATTGATTGTTTAAAATTGTTTCTCGCTGACTGAGTTTGCTGAAAAGCTGGTCACAGTAAATTAATGCTGATGATGATTGTAATAATCCACAGGCGATATCACAATTGCATCACTGCAATACAAATATGGATAAATTTCAACATTTGAAATGTCATTGGTCAAAGTCAGACATGCCATTGGAAGAAAGGGTGTTTGACATTAAAACATCTTTGTGGATGGGAGAGGAGGAAAGTGTCTATGATTCTATAAGACTACTGGACTGGCTGGGCTCTGATTCTGCAATATCACTCGGGAGGGGCCTATGAGTTTAAAAAATCACTGAGGGGAATATCTGTGACTCGAGAGGATTACAGGATGTGTGTGTTGCTCTAGCACATTGATGCAGGTTGTCTATGGCTCCAGCAGATTGCTAGAGATGCGGTGGAGTAACTGGCACTAACAGCAAATTGTTGGAGACTGTTGCAAAATCCAGGCAATAACCATTTGAAAGGACCACTGAATCTGAGTTGTGATAAAAGTGGTTGTTTACAGGATATCACACTTAAACTGACATACAACATTATAAGACGAGTTGCTGCATTTCTAAAGTGAACTAAAAGGATTATAATTACCTTGTAGACATATAGCTCATGGACATCATCTGAAAGTGTTGTACCATCGTCTCGCATTAATGGTGTAAATGCAAAACCAAACAGTTTCTTTTCACCTTTGTCTTTTGCTAAATGAAAATTGGACATTGAAATTAGAACTGTGGGTAAGAAGCAATGGAACAACATTTTATATGATCAGTACTGTGGAAAAGACCAGCTGCACTTATCTACCCCAGTCTAGCCAGAACAGACACACTGGTGGCCCAGATCTTGCATTAGTAATAATGGTGAGATGAAGAATGTTCACAGTTATTATGGAATAAATCAGACAGTAACATCTGGCATTCCCACACATGCACATTTAAACACAGGAATCTGAAAGCTGCTGTTTGAGATACCCTGTTCCTCCACAGGGTGTGCACTAGCAGTCCAAAATTAGTGCAGCTTTGGAACTGAGTGCAAATCTGGGAGTTTGGTGAGTGAGGGAGTTCAGTGAAGAAAGGAAGGAGGTGTTTCTTTCCCTTTGCGCTTCCCACCTTTTTCAGCCTGTAAGAATTGGTTCTTACTCTACTGCAGAGAAAGGAGCTGGGATGAGTGTTCTAGCAAGCCACACAACGAGGGAAGTAGAGAGAGTTTTAAACAAAATAGTGGGGGTCAGGTATCAAATTTGGGAAGACGCATAGATGATGTAGAAGATGTGAGTAGAGAAAAGAGAAGAAAGAAAGGTATTAATGTAGGAAATGATAAACAGACCATGACAGGAAGAGACAGAAAGCACAGGGAGTACAAAGCTAAGTGTAAAGCAGATAAGGCTAGAGGTTACAAAAATAATAAAAGAACTAAACCAATGGCTCTGTATCTGAATCTACGTAGCATTTGAAACAAAACAGAGTGCAAATAGAAATAAGTAAGTACGAACTGATAGTCATTACAGAGACATGGCTGCAGGATGACATAGATTGGGACCTGAATATTGAAGGGTATGTGACATTTAGGAAGGACAGGAAGCCAGCAAAAGGCGGAGGGATGGCTCTGTTAATTAGTCATGGTATTAGTACATTAGAGAGGGATGAACTAAGTTCAGGAAACCAGGATGTAGAAATGGTTTGGGTTGAGATGAGAAATGATAAAGGCAACAAGTCACCTGTGGAAGTGGTGTACAGGCCTCCTAACAGTAACCATACAGTAGGACGGGGTATAAAGGAAGAAATATGAGAGGTTGTCAGAAAAGGACAGCCTTAATCATGGGGAATTTTAATCTGCATATAGACTGGGAAAATCAGATGGTCAAAGGTAGCCCAGCTGAGGAGTTCACAGAATGTTTTTGGGATAGTTTCTTAGAACAGCATGTTCTGACACCAACCAGAGAGTGGGCTATAATTGACCTGATATTGTGCAATGCAATAAGATCAATTAATGACCTCATAGTGATGGCATCCCTAGGTGGCCGTTATCATAATATGATTGAATTTTACATTTAGTTTGAGGGGCAGAAGAGTGGGTCCAAGACCAGTATTTTAAACTTAAATAAGGGCAATTATGAGGGCATGAAAGTAGAGCTGGCTAAAATGAACTGGCAAATTAGGTTAACAGATAGGTCATTAGAGATGAGGTGGCGGGCATTTAAGGGGATATTTCAGAATACACAGAATAGATATTCCAGTGAGAAAAAAAAATTCCAAGGGGAGGACCCACCATCTATGGTTAGCTAAAAAATTAAAGATAGTATCAAACTCAAAGAAAAAACATATAATTGTGCAAACATGGGTGGCAGGTCATAACATTGGACAGAATGTAAAAAACAGCAAAGAATGACCAAAAGATTGATAAGGAAGGAAAAATTACAGTATGAGAGAAAGCTACGTAGAAATATAAAGACAGATAGTAAGCGTTTCTATAGATATTTAAAGAAGAATAGTTAACAAAGTGAATGTTGGCACAATAGAAAGTTAGTCTGGAGAATTATTAATGGAAAATAAGGAGGTGGCAGATGAATTAATCCAATATTTTACATTGGTCTTCACTAGGCAAGATACACATATCATCCCAGAAATAGCTGTAAATCAGGGAATGGAAAGTAGGGAGGAACTTGGGAAAATTACAATCACCAGGGAAGTTGTACTGAGAAAATTGTTGGAGCCTGGGCTGACAAGTCCCCGGGTCCTGATGATTTCATCCTAAGGTCTTAAAAGAAGTGGCTAGTGAGATAGTTGATGTGTTGGTTTTAATTTTCCAAAATTCCCCAGGTTCAGGGGAGGTTCCATTAGATTGTAAAATAGCAAATGTAACTCCTTTATTCAAAAAGGGAGGGAGAAAGAAAGCAGGAAACTATAGGCCAGTTAGCTTAACATCTGTCATAGCAAAAATGTTAGAAGCTATTATTAAAGACATTATAGCAGGGCACATGGAAAAATTCAGGCTAATCAGGCAGAGTCAACATGGTTTTGTGGAAGTCCTTTGAAGAAGTAACATATGCTGTAGATAAAGGGGAACAGGTGGATTTACATTCCCAGAAGGCACTTGTCAAGTGCTACATCAAAGGTTATTGCAAAAAATAAAAGCTCATGGTGTAGGGGATGACCTATTGGCATGGATAGCTAACAGGAAACAGAGGATACAAATAAATGGATCATTTTCTGGTTGGAAATGGTCAGTGCTGGGGCCTCGACTTTCTACAATTTATATAAATGACTTGGATGAAGGAACTAAAGGTAAGGTTGCTAAACTTGCTGAAGACAAAAAGATAGGTGGGATAGTAAGATGTGAAGAGGACACAAGGAGACTACAAAGGGATTGAGATAAGTTAAGTGAGTGGACAAAGACCTGGCAATGGAGTATACTGTGCAAAAGTGTGAAATTACATATTTTGGCAGGAAAAATAAAAAAAGAAGCATATTATCTAAATAGTGAGAGATTGTATAGCTCTGAGCTGCAGAGGCATCTAGGTGCCCTAATGCATGAATCACAATGCTGGATGCAGGTACAGCAAGTAATTAGAAAGGCCAATAGAATGTTATCACTTATTGCGGGGGAACAGAATACACAAGTAGGGAGGTTATGCTTCATGGCATTGGTGAGACCACATCTAGAGTACTGTGTACAGTATTTGTTTCTTAATTTAAGGAAAGTTGTAAATGCATTGGAAGACGTTCAAAAAAGGTTTACCAGACTCATAATGGATTGGGCGGATTGTTTTATGAGGAAAGGTTGGACAAGCTAGGCATACATCTGCTGGAGTTTAGAAGAGTAAGAGGCCACTTGATTGAAACATCCTCTGGGGTATTAACAAGGTTGATGTGGAGAGGATGTTTCCTCTTGTGCAAGAATCTAGAACTAGGGGCCATTGTTTACAAATAAAGGGTCGCCCATTTAGGACAAAGATGAGGAGAATTTTTTTTCTCTCAGAGGGCTGTGAGTTTTTGGAACTCTTTTCCACAAAAGGCGGTGGAAGCAGAATCTTTAAGTAGTTTTAAGGCAAAGCTTCATAGACACTTGATAAGCAAGGGGGTGAAAGGTTATCGGGGCAGGCGGGATTGTAGAGTTGAGGTTGCAATTTGGTCAGCCATGATCTTAATGAATGGTGGAGCAGGCTTGAAGGCCAGCTCCTGCTCCTAATTTATGTGTTTGTATGTTCGTATGCCTTCGCCGATAGAATCGACTTTGAAAGACACGCAATGATGTGAACTTGGAGTACTTACCCATTAATTCCCCAAAAAAGATGACATAAAAAATTTGGACTGGTGTATTCAGAAGAGAGTGAATTTTTAATGACCTGACTGGTCACAATTACAGCCAAACAACTCCTCTGGTCCTGAAATATTAATTTTACAAGTATGCAGTGTTTATCTTCAGAAGTTAATTAGTGTTGGAGATTTTTTTAAAAATATTTTTTTCACATTTTCAGTCTGACTCATACCTCTCTTTCTTAACTCCATCTGATTTTCCTAATCTGGACATGATTTCATTCTAATTTATATTTCCTGGTTTAGACTCTGGGAGCTTAGTGAGGGTTTTCCAATCTGCTGGTTGAAGATCTTTGGTGTTTCTTGCTCTTTCATAGATGCCACAAATCCCCTGTAGAGGGCATCATGCTGTATTCGATGCAGATTAGAGTAAATCTCCCGAAAGGTTGCAAAAAACTTTGTGAGCAGCTGTCAGTAATGTGAATGGCAAGATCTGCTCTGTTGGTTCTGAGTACAAATTCCATGCAAGTTCCAAAATTCTCATAAGGGGCAACAAATGTACCTCAAATTATGGCAGCTTTTTATTATAGTGTCTATGATCAGATCTTCTATGCTAGGCAAGGGGATTATACATTATTATTCCGCAGTCAGAATACCCATTTTTGATTTAAAAATTATTTTTTCACATCTTCCTGCTCCTCCCTTTCTTGCACTGTTGAATCATACTGGGGTAGTTTTTTAAAATTCATTTTTATGCTGAATTTATATAAGACACTCGTTAGACTTCAGCTAGAGTGTTATGACACAGCAGCTGGTAAAAGCTGTTATTTAAAATCCCAGAGGGAAACTTTAAACAACTGTCATAACCTGTATTTTCAATAGATATGTTTGAGATGCAGCTCTAAATTCAAGAATCAGACCACCAGTTCTCAAGAGGTTTTTATATCAAACTAAAGGAGACCTTTATTAATTTACAACAAATTAAACATATACACATGGCTACAAATTACTACTATTGTAACTTTTAACAAATTCTCAAATTAATCTCCACTAAGGCAACAATAACCAATAGACTTAAACACACACCAGGCAAAACATTTTCACCTAACAAATTCAAAATGAGTTAAAAGCAAAATATTGTGGATGCTGGAAATCTGAAATAAAAACAAAAATTACTGGAAAAACTCAGCAGGTCTGACAGCATCTGTGGAGAGAAAGGCAGAGTTAACGTTTCAAGTCCGTATGGCTCTTCTTCAGAATTCAAAATTAGGTTCCTTTCAATTTGGTTTTCAAGTTGCAGGTTTATAGCTGCTTTGATGTTACATGCCCCTGCTTTGCACACACAAACTCCCCCCAGGTTATATCCAGCTTTCACTTTGAATGTAAATTCTCATTGTATCACCAGGCCCTTTGAGCTCCTTTTATAGTACCAATTTTATTAGTAACATAAACATTGCTTAGTGTCTCCTAGCTAGGTGCAAGATTTCACTCCCCTTCTTGAATGCTCTATTCGACAAAATGCAAATGTACTCTTTAACTCTCTGTTTACATCTCAAAACTACTATACATCAAAGCACCCAGACTAGATGGCTTTAACCCAATTAACACACACATAGGGCAGAATTTTGCCCTAGCTTGGTGGGCAGGCCCCGCCGCCATTTTAAGAGGGCGGGCCAATTAAGGCTCGCCTAGCCCGACGGAAAGCGCTATGTGCTTCCTGTGCGGGGGAGGGATTCCCCATCTGTAAAGATGCGCTCTTTCGAGCATGCATGCGAAAGAGCGCACTGCTCCCTGAGACTAACTGCTGTCTCAGGGAGATCAATGAAAGTTTTACAAACTTAAAAAATAGAAAAATAAAAAAATTATTAACATATCCCCCTCATGTGACAATGTAACACGACATGAGACATGTTAATAAATATCACATTAAATTTATAAAACATTTTTAAAGCGGACATAAAACCTCAACCCGCCAGTGGATGAGGTTTTATGTTTTTTCTATTGCCAGCTGGGGCTCCTGGCCTGCCTGCCAAACTTAAGGCTGGACGGGCAGGGCCTTTAACTATCTTAATCATCCTGTCAATGGCCTTAATTGGCCATTGACAGGTCGGCAGGCGGACAGCTGATTTCACTGTCTGCCCGCCTTCCTCAATATTTAAATGGACTGGGATGACGTCGGGGGTTCCTCCCAAAGTCATCCCGCGTCATTTTCCCGTCGGCGAGCGGGCCCCTCCCCCAAATCGCTGACGGGAAAATTCAGGCCATAGACTGCACCTCTATTTAAAAAAAAATCCAATAACTTTATATACATTAATAGCTTCATGACATGGAGTATTGTGTAGAGTTCTGGGCACCACATTATAGGAAGGATGCAAACACATTGGAGAGAGTGTAGAAGAGGTTTTCAAGAATGGTTCCAGCAATGAGAAACTTTAGTTACGAAAATAGATTGGAGAGGTTGGGACTGTTCTCCTTGGAGGGAAGAAGGCTAAGAGGAGATTTGATAGAGATGTTCAAAATCATGAGGGGACTAGACAGAGTAGATAAGGAGAAGCTGTTTCTTCTCGTAAAAGGACCAAGAATGAGAAGGCACAGATTTAAAGTGATTTACAAAAGAAGCAAATGTGATGTGAGAGAAAACATTTTCACACAACTAGTGGTTCGGGTCTGGAATGCACTGCCTCAAAGTGTGGTGAAGCAGGTGCAATTCAGGCATTCAGGAGGACATTAGATGATTATTTGAATAGAAACAAAGTGCAGGGGTATGGGGAAAAGGCAGGGCAATGGTGCTAGGTCATAAGGCTCATTTGGAGAGCCGGTACTGACATGATCGGCCGAATGGCATCCTTCTGTACCGTTAGAATTCTGTGATTCATGGGATGTGGGCATCACTAGCTAGGCCAGCATTTATTGCCTGTCCCTAATTGCCCTTGCTCAGAGGGCATTTAAGAATCAACCACATTATTATGGTGTAGAGTCACATGTAGGCAAGGCCAGATAAGAACGGCAGATTTCCTTCCCTAAAGGACATTAGTGAACCAGATGGGTTTTTATAACAATAGACAATGGTTGCATGGTCAACATTAGATTTTTAATTCCAGATTCTTTTATTGAATTCAAATTCCTCCATGGGCAGAATTTTGCCCTTGGCGTGCAGGCCTGCTGGGGGTGGAAATGCACAGAATGCAGCTCTGAAGTGAAATGAAGCTGTCCAGTTCACAGAAGCAACCAGCAGCAAGTTTGATCCAAAACTCCTCACTACTCGCATTGACAATGCCATTGACCCTTCTTATCCTGGCAGTGGTTGAGCTTTTGCTAATTGTGTCCTGCCTGCCTGCCCATTTTGCTAGTACGACAGCCAAAAAATTGTACGGGCTACGTAAACTTGGAGACAATTGGTATGTCAAAGGCCTTAACTGGCCTCTTAATTAATGGTGGGTGCACCTCCATCTCCATCACGCGCCCGCCTAGCAAAATATCACGAGTGCGCGCATTGTTGTTGGCACACTCGGCTGACATCATCGCGTATTATTTCACTCTCGAGCGGGTCGCATGCGTGCCTGCCCACCAAGCAAAAAATCCTGCCCCATGTATAGCAGTCCTTAGGTAAGTGAGGAAGAAGGGTGACCAGGAAGGGGGTGACCAGAATAGGAAGTATGTGTGACAGGTGTGGGGAGGGAGACAGAGGCACAATTGAAGTGGGCCAGGTGTTGCATTAGCATTGTTCAGGGGGTGGGGCAGGGAAGGATGAGCTAACAGTGGTGGTGAGGGTGAGCAGTGGCCAGCAGCAATCCATGTGTTTTCCATGTGGGATCAAGAGGAGAACTCCAGCTCCTTTTGGTCCCATGCTGCAGTAAGTATATTTTATAACCTTATCTTGGCCTAGTTTTCCTGAGTGCAACTGGTGCTAGAGGCAACCACCTCAGATCAAACCATTCTCACATTGGGGGTCTGAACTAGGACTTAGGTCCTTTATCTGCATATGTTAAGGGCTTAACGCCTGATTTTTTTTTGGCCTTTATCAATATAGTGAATAACGGACTGCCAGCTTGTAATGAAAAGCACCTCCAGCCGCTATATTGGAAGTTTAGGAAGCCCTTTGGTGCCCAAAAAACTGGTGCTGTAGGCAAATTTCCAGGCCTGGCTGATTTTTCTCTTCAGAAATCCACGGGTGCTGAAATTAGTTAAGTCAACCCAGGCCAGGGATGGAAATGGAGATATTTCTGACCTGTATGGCTCACTACCACACTGTACTTCCTGACTGAGCCAACTTGTTAAAATTAACACCACCTGAGACCCTTAATGGCTCAGGGAATTTTCTGTCAGGATTGCTCAACCAGACCATCAATTAACCCCTTTCTGAAGTATACATATCTGGGTGTTGAACGGCAGCAGGCTCAGATCTAGATGTGATGGCCCTATAGTCTAATAGCCTGGCTCAAACATGAATAATATAGCCACTTTGGAAAGATGCCAGCTGGTGACTGGTACACAGTTACTTGCATCCCAGTAAGGTAATCAATGCTTTCAGGAAAGGAAAGGAACAGGGCGGTGCAAATTGGTGAGTGAAAGGAAACATGAGTACCAGTTTAGTTATTGCGAGATTCTAGGCCATATTAGCGGCACCTCTTGTTTCATAAGAAAATGGTTTGCACTATGGTACTTAATGCTGTGATAAGCATTGCCAGGTGTGGCTCAGGAGTTCCACTCTGGCATGGCAGTCTCTGCTGTATTTACTGCAGAGGTAGACAGTGGGCTGAGAAGGTGCATGATTCAATGGCCTCTGTTTTCTCTGAGCCCTTTTTTCAGCCAGCCAAGCTTTTCATTTCTGCTTGCCTTTTCTAACTAGATCATAACAACAACTGCAGACACCCAGTGATCTGAGTTTATCACTGGTTTTTGCAAGTAAAGATAGAATTCTGTGCTACGTCCTATTAGGGACCATTAACATTTAAAGTGAAATTCGAACACCAGCAATTAACTGAAAGAACTACACCATAAAATTTCACATTTTTAAACAAATTGTATACAAGAATCAAACTAAGCAAGCACTGTTAACTTAATACTATAGTTTATAACCTTATGCTATAAACTCAGTTCTACTTTTTGCTTCCCCCAAAAATTCCCTTGTGCATAACAACAATCTTGAAGGTTCATTCACTTCTTTATGGACCAACCCACAAGGTATGACATGGCACTCCAGAATTCACTTTAATTTTCAGTGTTCCAGCCATTCTCCGAAGTAATATTTTATGGGATCCTTACATAAGCTTTTTGGCTAAGCAATCGTCTACTTTTATTTAATGCCTCATGTCTGTGGATGCCTCAGCTCCTTGTCCTGGTTGCCAGCAGATATCCAACTGCCTTCTCACAGCTTCCAAGCTAACTCTGCTGACTGCTTTCTGCCACAAGGCTCGATGAGGACCACTGTATATTTCTTCCTCTAGCTGCAAACTAAACAAATCTTCCAGTTGCTTTGTCCTTATGAAATCCAAACTGAGCTTGAGCCCCACCCACATTCCACTTGGTGAACAATATAGTTAGAATTTTTTCTGCTAAAAGTGCAGGCCTTACAGACAATAATCTCCCATTGGCTCTCAGAATCCAGTGAGACACAGTCTACATCAAAGCAAAACTGCAACTGCCTTCTGTGAGAAAAACCCAGATAACTTAAACAAAATAATATTCTCTGGGGAGAGAAACAGAGTTAACATTTCAAGTCCATGGACTCAAAACGTTAATTCTGTTTCTCTCTCCACAGATGCTGCAAGACCTGCTGAATTTTTCCAGCATTTTTATTTCAGATTCTGCAGTATTTTACTTTTATAAAAACATATTCTAACTCCACAGCCCATCTTTATGACAATACTTTGGAATGTCCTCAAGCAGAAATGTAAATTAATTATTTTACCTTCAACATAACTCTTTGATTCTATAATCCATATGAATAATTTATATTGATAATGGAGTATACAACACTTTCTCCATAATTTCTGACCCTATCGAGGAACTCCCTTGTTGACCATCTGCCCTCAACCGAGTTTCATCTGGGAACTACATACATAATTTAAATGTTTTATTTAAGCAAATGGAGGCTTAGCTTTATCACAAGCCAATGGATAGGTCATCCATTGTTCAAGCGTTCTCACTGTCAACTTTGATCTTATTGAAAACTTAAGTTGCATTTAAATCAAGTTGTGTACCAGTTTCTCAACCAGATGCCCCCATTTATCTACAGTTAAAACTTTAATTCCTGAAACTAAAAATTATGTTCTAGGAATTAATTATGAACTAGATATTTGCAACATTCGCCAGATCTTACCTGTGCTGGTAGAAACAGATTCTAGAACAGGGAAAAAGTGTGATCATGCTTTATCTCTTCTATGACCATTCTTTGCACGTCAACTTAGATGCTGATATGAGTTTTTCTCTGATTCAGGATTGAAATGAGCTACTTGGCATATTTTTGGGATTCAAGACCTGAACCTCCAGTCAATATTCCTGAGTTTCTTGCTACTCCAGAGACTTAAGCACATAATTCAAGCTGACACTCCATTATAGTACTGGAGGAGTTCTGCACTGTCTAAAGATTGTCTTTTGGATGACATTGTAAATAACATATCTTTTTATTTCTGTTAGACTGTGGATTAAAATTACAATGACTGAAGTTTGAAAGATATATCTACTGGAACAGTGTGAGAGATATATACAATTTGCTATCCTGCAATAGAGTGTGCCATGAAAGACAGGATAGTGCCAAGGAGGAGTCTACTCTAATGGGGAACTGCCTGGCAACAGCGTTTTAATTGGCTCCTGGCCAGGTGACCAGGGTTTGTGTGAGAACAGTGCAGCAGAATAGTTCCTAGCCTGAAAAGAAAAAGACCAAAAATCTCTTGCTCCTGTGTGTGTCAGGTTCCAGCAATTCTACAATAAAATCTAGCTGGCTTTTTCTCGTCATATCGCTATAACCTGCTTTCTCTCTGAAAAACCCTATCAAGAGGCAAAGGGGAAATACACTGTTAGAGACATTGAAAGACACATGCTCAACCAGTGAACTAAAGACTGAAAGTGCTGAAAGACCACCTCCTGTCATCAACAAAGACCTGAAAGGAATTTGGAAGATATCAACCCATTGAATCCTGTACTCCGGAATTAGTGCTATTGAACTGTTTTATCCCATCCTTAAAATCCATGTTTTTGTGTGTCTTATGTATCTTGTATACGTGTGTAAAGGGATTTAAGAAGGGGTAGAGTTTAGGTTGTATAATTAGAAATTAACAGTTCATACTTCTTTCTTTTGCCACTAGTTAAAGACAATTTGTTCAATAAACAGTTACTTACTTATTAGGTTTATAAACTCGTATTCTGTGAACTTGAACCATTAGGTGGGTTGATCAAACATTTTCACATTTGTTGTGACTCGGAGAGCAGTAGGGCTTGATATTGCAGCATACTATCCCCAGTGAGTCATGACAAAGTTTGGGGGCTTGGGACCGGGATATTTTGGGACAAAAGACAACAACCATTTGGGTGTAGATTTAGTAAGTAATAAAAGCTAAAAGGAAACACCAGGTTTATACTGTCAAAAATAAGATGGCACTTAAGCTAAAGCTTTCCTGCAAGTGGAAGAGATGTCCCTGACAATTTTCCAAGGGATCCCAAAAGCCAGGTTAATCGAATTGCACGTAAATTAAGAGTAGGATTGCCTGCCAAAGCTAGGAAGGCAGAAATAATCGAAGAAAAGGCACAGCATTTAAAGCTGGAAGGAATACCTGAGAGATCGAATTCTCCAAGGGGTGGTTCATTGGAATGGGCTCAAATTCAGTTGCAAATAAAAATATTGGAACTAGAGACAGCAGGAAAGGAAAGAGAAATTAAAATGCAAAAACTTGATCTCCGAAGGGAACAGGTAGAAAGGCAGGAAAGGGAACGAAAACTAGAAAATGAATTAGAAATAGTGAGGTTAGAAAAGGAGGAAAGAGAAAAAGAGAGAGACAGAGAACTCCAGCTTAGAATGCTAGCAGTTAAAAAAGAAACATCAGTAGATGAGGCCGGACTTGTTTCCAGATCAGAACCCAGTGGGAAGATGTTTAAATTTGTACCAGCTCTTCCAAGGTTTGAGGAGAGGGATGTTGAAGCATTCTTTCATTTGAGAAGATAGCTAAACAGGCCAAAGGAAAACTGGACATCGCCCATGAAGAGCAAATTGACAGGTAGAGCACAGGAAATTTATGTTTCGCTGTCAGAGGAAGTTTCTAGGGATTTTGATGTGGTGAAAAAGGCCATTTTGAGTGCATATGAGTTGGTTCCTGAAGCATACAGACAAAAGTCACCAGATAGAAAAATACCAGGAATTTGTTCTTGTAACTGCTCCGTCTCTTTAGCATCTCTCAGATTTTCATAATTATGGGCAAAGCTGTAATCTTCACTCGGGCCAAATCATTCCCCAGGAGTAAATCAACTCCATCCACAGGTAATTTCTCAACCACTCCTACAACCACCGATCCAGACAATAAATCACACTCCAATTGCACTTTGGACAATTGAACCGGGATATAATCTCCACTTAACCCGTTTACCAATACTTTAGTTTTCATTGAACTCTCTGGAGGGAAAGTAAGGTCCTTCTCGAAATTTAAGGAAACAGCCTGGGCAAACTTACATTGAATTTGAAAGGGTTAAGCAAAGTAGTTTTGCTGGGTGGATATGAATATTAGGAGTTGAAACTACCTATGAAGTTCTCAGAGAGACCATTCTCTCGCAAGAATTTAAAAACTCCCTACCTTCTGTAATAAGAACCCATGTTGAAAACCAAAGGGTGGCAACTACTAGACAGGCAGCAGTAATGGTTTACAGTAATGAGCTAATCTGTAAAACTAAACCTTTTTTCCATCACCCCCGTAAATTTGAAAGGATAGAAAGTGGGAGAGCGAAAGGAAGGCAAGTAGCCAGTTTAAAGAATGGATAGCTGGGAATACCTTGAGATCTCCTCCCCAGATCAGGAAGGAAGGTACTGAGAGTGGAGGTGAATCTTGATTGCAATAAACGTCCTTTAAGGATAAGGATAATTCAAAGGAAGCGTTTGGCAGGTCTTCATTAATTGAGGCTCAGAAAGCAGATTCCAGAGTTAAACAAGTTAGCAATGTAGCTCACATTGAGGCTGAGGCGGAAGGAGTTCCGGAGTGATATTATGTTAAAAACAGAGTTCTGATAAGGAAGTGGAGACACCCTCACAGACCTGTGGATGAGGAATGGATGTTCATCAGATAGTGGTGCCGATCAAATATCGTAAGGAGATATTGCGAGTAGTACATGAAATTCCTATGGCAGAACATGTAGGAATACAGAAAGCCCAAGCATCGATAAACAGGCCAAGACTTCATAAGGACATAGTGCAATGTGTCATACATGTCAGGTAGTAGGTAAACCTCAACGTGTAATCAAACCGGCACCTTTAATATCCATACCAATTTTTGAAGAACCATTTAGTTGGATATTTGTAGATTGTGTAGGACTATTACCCAAAATGGTAGGAGGACATCAGTATATCCTTACAATCATGGATATGACAACCCAATTTCCTGAAGCTATTCCTTTAAGATCAATTACAGCTAAGGTAGAGTGGAAAAGTTAAGTCAGCTTTTCACTTGTTATGGCCTACCAATTGAAATACAATCTGACCAAGGTTCTATCTTCATGTCTAAAATTTTCCAGGACATAATCAGCAGTTTGGGTATCAGACAACTAAAGTCTAGTGCCTATCATCCACAGACATAGGGAGCTTTAAAGAAATACTATCAGACTCTCAAAACCATGACCTATTGCCATGAATACCCAAAGGATTGGGGCAAAGGATTCAATTTCTTACTATTTTCTCCCAGAGATTCTCCAAATGAATCAACTGGATTTAGTCCATTTGAATTGATTTATAGTCATGAAATAAGAGGTCCGTTAAAAGTTATTAAGGAATAGTTCCTAAAGCAGAAAGACAAATCTTCCATGTTGGATGACGTGTCCATGTTTCTAGAAAGAATCACAGGAGCATGTAAAATAGCATGAGAGCATTTAAAAATTTCCCAAGCAAAAATGAAAGAATGGACAGGCAAACAAGCTATAACTAGAACGTCCTAAGCAGGAGATGAAGTATTAGTGTTATTGCCTTTACAGGGTGAACCCCTGAAAGCAAAATTCAGTGGCCCCTACAAGGTAGTGAGGAGAGATAGTAAAGTGACTTATCTGATAGACACCCCTGAGCGTACGAAGAATAAATGGTTATGTCGCATAAACATGTTGAAGCAATACCACTGAAAGGAAGATGATGGGAAAGAGCAAATATGCCAGGTGGTAGGAGTAATGGAGGATGACAGAGACAGTAGAAGGAGAAGCCGACAGTGAACAAAGCGAATCTCCTACAATTTGACTAGCCACTACAAAAATAATTGGGCAGTTAGACACTGTGTTCTCATATTTAGAGGAAGGACCACGTGAAGATCTAATAAGGTTACTTTGGAAGTATAAGGGAATTTGTAGGGATAAACCTGGATGTACTACATTAACTAGACATGATGTGAACATAGGAGACTCAGTGCCAATAAAACAACATCCCTTATTGGCTGAGTCCAGAGAAACAAGCTCAGGTAGAAACAGAGATCCAATATGTGCTAGAAGATCAACTGACTGAGTCTAGCCAAAGCAACTGGAGTTCACCGGTAGTGCTAGTTCCTAAGCCGGATGGATCAGCTAGATTTTGTGTAGGCTACCAGAAAGTGAATGCAGTAACAAGGACAGATTCGTACCCAATTCCTCGGTTAGAAGATTGCATCGATAGGGTTGGCAGTGCCTCATTTCTTTCTAAAATTGATCTATTGAAGGGGTGCTGGCAAGTGCCATTAACATCAAGGGCTGAAGAAATATCTGCCTTCATTACACCAAATGGATTGTATCAATGTTCAGTCATGCCATTTGGGTTTAAAAACGCCCCAGCTACATTCCAGAGACTTATGAATCAAGTCATAGCTGATGTACATAACTGTGTGGTTTATTTAGACGATGTTGTAATATATAGTAACACATGGGAAAAACATGTAAAGCAATTAGAGGACCTGTTTAATTGCAGTTGGCTGGCTTAGTCGTAAATCTGGTCAAAAGTGAATTTGCAAAAGCAAGGGTATCTCACCTAGGTCACAACATAGGACAAGGGCAAGTGTTGCCAAGAACAGCAAAAGTGAATGCTCTAATAGAATTCCCCATTCCTAAAACTAAATGAGAAATCATGAGGTTTTTGGGAATGTGTGGGTTTTATTGGAAGCTTGTGCCTAACTTCAGCAAAATAGCTGTACCTCTCACTAATTTGTGAAGAAAACAGGCAAAAGTGGTATGGTCAGCAGAATGCCAAGCAGCCTTTGAAAAGTGAAGACAATATTAATAAAGAAACCAGTGTTGGCTGCCCCTGACTTTACTAAACATTTTAAAATGGCAACTGATGCCTGTGACTTTGGGGTAGGTGCAGTCCTATTACAAGATGATAAATTAGGGATAGAGAAGCCAGTGGAGTACTTTTCCAAGAAACTAAATCAATATCAGTGGAAGTACTCTGCAGTAGAAAAATCAACTCTAGCATTGTTCTTGTCTCTTCAACACTTTGAAGGTTATGTCCAACACGATAACAAAGCAACATTAATCGACACCGACCATATAATCTGCTGGCATTCATTGAAAAGTTTAAAACTCAAAATTAGTTTTTTGTATTTTGAAATTTGTGTGCTCCTCTTGCCCTGGGTGGGAAGCCAGGAACATTTCCAGTGCTTGGGACCAGCATGTGTGCAGGAAGTGTCTCCAGCTGCAGCTCCTGGAAGCCTGGGAGCAGCGGCGGGAGACACTGTGGAGCATCCGCGAGGCGGAGAGAATCGTGGATAGCACGTATAGAGAGGTGGTCACACCGCAGGCTAAGAGTCCACAGGCAGGAAGGGAATGGGTGACCACCAAGCAGAGCAAGAGGACTAGAGTGGTTGGGGAAGGTTTAAACTAAAATTGCAGGGGGATGGGAACTTATGCAAGGAGTCAGAGGAGGGGGAATCAAGGACAAGAACAAAAGACAGGAAGGGGAATAAGAAAAATGATAGGCAGAGAAATCAAGGCCAAGAATCAAACAGGGTCTCAGTGAAAAATAGTGGGAACGGTACAAGTAATGTTAAAAAGGCAAGCCTTAAGGCTTTGTGCCTTAACATGAGGAGCATTCACAATAAAGTGGATGAATTAACCGCACAAATAGATGTAAACATGTATGATATAGTCAGGATTACGGCAACATGGCTGCAGGGTGACCAGGGATGGGAACTGAACATCCGGGGGTATTCAGTATTTAGAAAGGACAGACAAAAAGGAAAAGTGGAGCTGCATTGCTGGTTAAAGAGGAATTTAACGCAATAGTGAGGAAAGATATTAGCTTCGATGATATGGAATCTGCCTGGGTACAGCTGAGAAACACTAAGGAGCAAAAAATGTTAGTGGGGGTTGTATATAGACCCCAAAACTGTAGTGGTGATGTTGGGAATGGCATTAAACAGGAAATTAGAGACGCATGCAATAGAGGAACGTCTGTAATTATGGATGACTTTAATCTACATTTGGATTGGGCAAATCAAATTAGTAACAATACCGTAGAGGATGAATTCCTGGAGTGTATACGGGATGGTTTTCTGGACCAATACATTGAGGAACCAACTAGAGAACAGGCCATCGTAGACTGAGTATGGTGCAAAAGAATGGAATAATTGGCAACCTAGTTGTGCGAGGCCCCTTGGGGATGAGCAACCATAATATGATAGAATTCTTCATCAAGATGGGGAGTGACGTAGTTGATTCTGAGACTAGGGTCCTGAATCTTAATAAAGGAAACTACAAGTGCGAGTTGGCTATGATGGTTTGGGAAATGTTATTTAAAGGGATGACGGTGGATTGGCAATGGCAAACACTGAAAGAGCGCATGGGTGAACTGCAACAATTGTTTATTCCTGTCTGGCGCAAAAGTAAAATAGGAAAGGTGGCCAAACTATGGCTTACAAGGGAAATTAGAGATAATATTAAATCCAAGGAAGAGGCATAGAAATTTGCCAGAAAAAACAACAGACCTGAGGATTGGGGGCAGATTAGAATTCAGCAAAGGAGTACCAAGGGATTGATTAAGAAGGGGAAAATAGAGTACAACAGTAAGCTTGCAAGGAACATAAAAACTGACTGTAAAAGTTTCTATAGGTATGTGAAGAGAAAAAGATTGGTGAAGACAAATGTAGGTCCCTTACAGTCTGAAACAGGGGAATTTATAATGGGGAACAAAGAAATGGCTGACCAACTAAGTACATAATTTGGTTCTGTCTTCACAAAGGAGGACACAAATAACATACCAGAAATATTGGGGAACACAGGGTTTAGTGAGAGGAAGGAACTGAAAGAAATCAATATTAGCAGGGAAATGGTGTTGGGGAAATTGATGGGATTGAAGGCCAACAAATCCTCAGAGCCTGATAATCTACATTCCAGAGTACTTAAGGAAGTGGCCCTAGAAATCGTGGATGCATTGGTGGTCATCTTCTAAGACTCTAGAAGGCTTTCCACAAAGTCCTACGTAAGAGATTGGCGTGTAAAATTAAAGCCAATGGGATTGGAGGTAGTGTATTGAGATGGATAGAAAACTGGTTGGCAGAAGGAAACAAAGAGTAGGAATAAACGGGTCTTTTTCCGAATGGCAGGCAGTGACTAGTGGGATACCGCAGGGATCAGTGCTGGGACCCCAGCTATTCACAATATATATTAATGATTTAGATGAGGGAGCTAAATGTGATGACACAAAGCTGGGTGGGAGGGTGAGCTATGAGGAGGATGCAGAGATGCTTCAGTGTGATTTGGACAAGCTGAGTGAGTGGGCAAATGTTTGGTAGATGCAGTGTAGTGTGGATAAATGTGAGGTTATCCATTTTGGTAGCAAAAACAGGGAGGCAGATTCTTATCTGAATGGCTATAAATTGAGAGAGGGGAGTGTTCAACGAGACCTGGGTGTCCTCGTACACCAGTCACTGAAGGTAAGCATGCAGGAGTAGCAGGCGGTAAAGAAGGCAAATGGTATGTTGACCTTCACAGCCATAGGATTCGAGTACAGGAGCAGGGACGTCTTGCTGCAATTATACAGGGCCTTGGTGAGACCACACCTGGAACATTGTGTGCAGTTTTGGTCTCCTTATCTGAGGAAGGATGTTCTTGCTAAAGAGGGAGTGCAGCAAAGGTTTACTAGACTGATTCCTGGGATGGAGGGACTGACGTATGAGGAGGGATTGAGTCAGTTAGGATTATATTCGCTGGAGTTCAGAAGAATGAGGGGGGATCTCGTAGAAACCTATAAAATTCTAACAGGACTAGACAGGGTAGATGCAGGAAGGACGTTCCTGATGGTGGGGGAGTCCAGAACCAGGGGTCACAATCTGCGGATACCGGGTAGACGATTTAGGAATGCGATGTGGAGAAATTCCTTCGCCCAGAGAGTGGTGAGCCTGTGGGATTCGCTGCCACGGCAAGTAGTTGAGGCCAAAACATTGTATGTTTTCCAGAAGGAGTTAGATATAGTCCTTGGGGCGAAAGGGATAATAGGATATGGGGAGAAAGCGGGAGCAGGCTATTGAGTTGGATGATCAGCCATGATCATAATGAATGGTAGAGCAGCATCGAAGGTTCGAATGGTCTACTCATGCTCCTTTTTACTATGCATGTTTCTATGAAATGCAAGACTGTTTAGATGAAGTCTATTGTTTCAGCCATTCAATGTAAAGATTGCTCACATTGCTGGCAAAGATAATGCGATCGCGGATGCATTGTGCCAGGTGTAAAATACTGAAATAAGTTAAAGGGGTAAGGAATGCTGAAGATTGTATGAAGGAGAGAAAGGATGAATGGAAGTAAATCTCATGTTTTGTTGTCCATATGTCACATACCTTGGGATGAAACGCATTTTTGAAATGGCGTGTCATCTCTTTTAAGGGTCAAGGCTTGTAAAGAATATATCTATTTATTTCTGTTGGATTGTGCATTAAAATTACAATGACTGCAGTTTGAAAGACATGGAACAGTGTGAGTGATAAATACAATGTTGCTGTCCTGGAACAGAGTGTGCTACAAAAGACAGGATGGTGCCGAGGATGAGTCCAGTCTAATGGGAACTGCCTGGCAACAACATTTTAATTGGCTCTTGACCAGATGGCCAGGGTTTGTGTGAGAGCAGTGCAACAGAATAACTCCTAGCCTGAAAAGAAAAAGACCAAAAACCTCTTGCTCCTGTGTGTGTCAGATCCCAGTAATTCTACAATAATAAGTAGCTGGCTTTTTCTCCTCATATTTCTATAATCTGTTCCCTCTCTGAAAAGCTCTGTCAAGAAGCAAAGGGGAAAATCACTGTTAGAGACATTGAAAGGCAAATGCTCAATCAGTGAACTAAAGGCTGAAAGTGCTAGAAGACCACCTTGTGTCATCAACAAAGAACTTAAAGGAATTTGGAAGACGTCGATCAAACTCAACCCATCGAATCCTGTACTCTGAAATTGGTGCTATTGAACTGTTTTATCTCACCCTTAAAGTCCACGATTTCGTGTGTCTTATGTATCTTATATGTATGTATGTATAGGTATTTAAGAAGGAGTAGAGTTTAGGTTGTAGAGTTTAGAAATTAGCAGTTCATATTTCCTTCTTTTGCCACTGGTTAAAGGCAATTTGTTCAATAAATAGTTACTAATTATTAAGTTTACAAACCTGGTGCTAGTATTCTGTCAACCAAACTTGAACAATTAGGTGGGTTGATCAAATTTTTCACATATGTCTTGGCTCAGAGAGCAATGGAGCTTGATATTGCAGCACACTATCACACCAGTGAGTCATGAGAAGATATTAAACCAAGACCCAGCTGCCCTCTCAAATGGATGCAAAATGGTGGCACTAATTCTAAGAAGAGTAGTGATGTTCTCCCCAGGATCCTGGCCAATATTTATCTCCCACTGACACCTAAAAACAGATGATCTAGTTATTATTGCATTGGTATTTGTGGAAGCTTGTGTGAAAATTGGCAGTTGTGTTTCCTACATTACAACAGTGCCTATATGCTTCAAAACTACTTAATTGGCTATAAAGTGAAACATCTTGAGGTCACAAAAAGTGCTAGAAAAATGCACATTTCTTTTTTCTACAAACTGAATCATTGAAGAGTTCTGGACAATGTTCGAGGGTAAGTGCAGAAAGGAAATGACTACAGCTGCAACAGCACATCCGAGATTTTTTTTCTTTGAAAGGCATCTTGAATAAACACAGAATAACAGATAATCGATGTTACTAATAAATGACTTTGGCCCTGTGTGAATTTTTGGCCAGTTTGTTCAGGAAAAAAAATCCATTTGTTTATTCAACAAATGTAATTTGGTAACAATGAAGAACAGATCCGACACCTGTAACATAATCGTTCCCATATATCCTGCTCCTTGAATCCCTAGACATGATATGGATAGACGAACTTCACAAGAGAAAAGCATGCAGTTAAGATTGTGAAACAGCTCTTTGCTACATGACAAAATAGATGTTTTAAAATAGAAAGGACACAGAAATATTCTGTTTCAATTTATTTTCTCTTTTACTCTCAACTGGTCTTCCCAGATTGCACAATGTCCAAGGCCACTTGGGTAAGCAGATAGTTCTCTCGTGGAGCTCAGAAATTGGTCAATAGAAGACAAGAGAAAGAGGCCAAGGATGACTTACCTTTTAATTTCAAGGTGCTTGATACCTGGCTGTTCCTTTCACCCAGCAATAAAACTGAGATTAGGAACTAAGATAATAGATGAGTCAGTATATATACCTGCAAGCCGCCATTACATGGCATAGCCGTTTAGATTTTGTAAACATTTTACAAGAAAGAAAATGACACAATTAATTGTTTGATACAAAAGTCTGTTAGTATAGTAGTTTTGGCAGAAAACACTGAATATGACCCTTTCAAACATTTCCGCTCTTTAAAGCTGAAACTTGGGAGTACTTACTGGAACAGTGTCTGAACTCAAATCGAAGGTGTGAGCCTCTAAACTTGTCAACAGGAATGGGCAGTTTGACGATCTCGCCCCAACGTGGACTGTTGTTGTGGTACATCACAAAGGAGCAATGTTCACTTATAGAGGGCTCTCCGGAACCAAGACTGATACAGTCCTGTTAATCACAAAGGGACACAATGAACACTCCATTGTAATTTGAACAATATTGCCAATTTATCTTCAATAACAAAATCACAATGAAGAAAGAGCAAACCTAAAGTTAGCATGTAGGCATATCCGTTCTACATAGGTGCAGCAATATTGACAGTCCTTCTAATCCTCCAATGTCTGGTTTAGGGTGTGTATTTAATTTATGTTTCACTTACTCTTAAAAATATTCCTTTGTCTTTGATTAATCTTCTCTTTTGCTAGAATGCCCGTCAGACATTCCTCTATTGCAATCTACTCAAATTGCCTGATATCTAAGCTCAAATAGTATTCCAAACTGCAGCTATCTGACATTTCCATTACGGTTGTTTGAGTCCAGTTACCTGTTAGCAGCAGTTTGTGCTGTAAGCATGCCTATTGGGAAGTGGATCGAGACTGCCCAAACTCATTTCATGTGGGACCCATGCAGCCAAGGAGAGGAGATTTTCATCCCATTAATCTGGGATTCATTTAGCATCAGGTGCCAGAATTGAAGGGTCCGTGTATTAAAACACTATACACCCAGTCACCATCTGTGGTGAATTCCTGTGCTTACAACTGGTAGAGTTTGTGGTTCCAAAATCTAAAACACAGGCCTTAGTGAATTTAAGCAAATAGATTTTTTTAATCAATTGAAGGAATGTGAAAGCCAATGTATGCCCAGTCATTGTACATCAGAAAATGTAGTCTCCGGTCAGGAACTTTATATGAGGAATAAGAGACACCAAATCTGACAAAGCACAACCCAGCGCATGGACAGGAACTGAAATTTCAAGTCTATTCTAATTGTCGTATCAGTTATTTTCTGTACTTACACCTCTCCTGAAGGTGCTGATACTTCTTCGCTGAGGTGACCAATAGATCTGGGCACCAATAGATCTTCGGCATCTCAGCTATACAACTTTCTCTACAGGTTGGTGTTTAAATTGAAAATATTTACCTCAGTGTTAGCCTTCTCTTTTAATCTCACGTAGAATTACATTGAATTTACAGCAGTGAAGCAGGCCAACAAATCTTTGCCAGAAGTTTATGCTCCAAACAAGACTTCTTCTACCTTCAGCATATCTTTCTATTCCTTTCTCTCTCAAGTACTTATCTAGCATCCCCTTAAATGTATCTTTGCTATTCTTCTCTGAGTAAGGACGTATCACCTGAATTCCTTATTGAATTTGCTGAACCAAGTGTTTAATTACTCTTTTTTCCCTGATTGTTCTTGCTGGGACTCATATGTGAAAACTCCGTTATTCTCCTTCTTACAACCAAATATTCATGTTAAAACATTTTAAACAGGCTAAGATACTTTAAAGAACCAAACTTGCAGTTATAAAGAATCAATAACATCCTTTACATTTGTCCATATCTGTTGACTTTTCTGGATATGTTATTAAAACTATAATGCTGATTATATAATCAGACAGTTTACTTGAGTTACTTTGTCCCTCAGCATTTACAATTGGAAATAACATCAGTCAAGATTCAGTACTTGACCCTGGGTTGCCTCAGCTTTTGTACATTAATTTGGCTCCCTCATGCTGCCAAGCGCAATATATATTACTGTAATAATCTGACAAACACTGACTAAATAAACTAAAAACATTCAAGTTAAATCAGCTAAAATGGACAAGGAGAAAACAAAGCACTGGGATTGTACTGTTGTAGTGCATTTTCCAGTGATTGGGTACAGCAGTTTCCTGGACAATCCAAAACATCTGCTCTCACTGCAATGAGTGGGAAAATTGTGAGGATAATCCTGGACACAACCCTACCAGTGATTTTTCTAACAGTTCGATTCCAATTGGCTCCTGATTGCGGGAATTGTTTAAACTATTGTGTGTGTGCTGATTGGAAACTAGGTTAAAACATCATTATTATTCCTCTAGCAGTTGGGTTTTAATCCAGTGACATTGTAAGATTCACTTTCACAGCTATTAGATCCCTTGAAACAATGACGCCAATTGCAATCGGCACCTTGGTTGAAGTTCACAAATTCAATACTAACCTTATTGTCTATATGATTTTATGTCCAGATATGTCCAAAAGTAAGACTTTTAGAAAGACTTTGAGCAGAATTTTCCATGCTAAAGACTAATTGCGGAGGCAGGTGGGAAAGTCAGCTTGAATTTCGCTAAGTGGCGGGACTGGTTCTCATGCCAGAACATCCGCTTTTCAGCTCATTATTTATGAATAAATGAGGAGCTCATTGAATCGTTGACTTGTTCACCCTGACGCTACCTCATGGGGTCGAAGGTCCAGCGCCATATTTAAATGGTACCCATGCACACATTTTTACTTACTGCAGCCCAGGACTTGTGGCGAGTGATGGCCCACAGCAAAAAACAAGCCCTCTGCCTCCAAGTTCAGCGACAACTGCCTGGAGAGACTCCTCCAGACAGGTCAGGACTGGCGGGAGGTCCTCTACCCTCATGATGGGAGTTGGAGGTACACCAACCTCACCACTTAGGAGGAGATTGCCAGAGAGGTCAGTGCATGTGAACCCCAGAAGGGGTCAGCCCATGCAGTGCAGTGATAGGATGAACGATCTCATCCGCTTTGCCAGAGTAAAGGAACCTTCTCCTCGCTCCAAACTCACTCTCATAAGGCCATCAGGCATTCGTAGAGTTACAGTCCACAGGAATCTCACACGCTGCCAGCAAAGGGGACATCACTACTGATTTGCTCACATGCACTTTAACATCATCATCTCTTGTGACACGAAGCACAAGTCACATCTTCAGCCCTGACTGGAAATCATTCAGCACCCACATAGCAGGCATGCATGCTTATGATCTGCTCTTTTATCCGTGCTGCTCACAGTATATCCATCTGTGTTTGTGCAGGACAGTATCATCTACAATAAGAAGGGGAGATCCCAGACCGGAGTGGGGATGCCAGAGATTTTGTCACTCACCCCATACAAAGGCAGGCAGCAGATCCGGCTGAGTAGGACAAGGACCATTCCTGTTGCATCTCTCAACAAGCCAGTGAAAGTCCATGCTGTAGTCATTGGCTACCCATGGACACTGTAAGTGCTCTTTAATGTAGGCAACTCTCCAGCCAATCACTAATTATCTCTTCTCTCTATTACAGCCACCGGCAAGAAAAGGCCTTGGGACACAGCCAGTCAGCCCATTAGCCCAGCCTACAGAGCACCTTGGATGAGGATCCTCAGGAAGCATCCGAGGAAGACTGGTCACTGCGTTCACCTGCACCCTCTACCAGCACAGCCACACACATCTCGATGAGACCTAATTCTAGAGCAGGCTGAGGGTCACTATCTGCTGAACACAGCAGAGAAACAGCTCCATTGAAGGCAGAGGAAGAGGCAGCCAAGGTTCTCAACAATTGGAGGGTTGTTGGAGGCCAGGCCCTTACTGAGTCTGAGTCCAGTAATGAGACTCTGGAATCGGCCTTTAGAGAAATGTTGGAGTTGCAAAGACAGGTAGGGGGGCTGCAGGCAAGGATGTCAGAGGTGTCACCAGATTAGAACATAGGATGGAGAAGTCCATCCATGTACTGTTTGATGTCATGGCTCTGGCATGTGAGTGTATCAAGGTCACCATTGGAGGGGTGGTGTCCGCCATGGAGAGCTTGGTTCAGCAGTTTCTGCTGGATATGCGCTCGGACCTGCGTACCATTGCTGTGGCCATGAATGGGATCAATCAGTGGTTCGGCGAGAGAGGGACAGGGCACCTTGACCTCCTTCCAGGTGCCCTTTCTCTTCAAGGAATCAGGAAGGGGCCCTCACGCACCCACATGGAGCAGGAGCATGAGCCGGACATCCTGGGGGCCTCCACACAGGACACTCCAAGGGGTGTCTAGCTGCTCCAAATCAACTCTACCTGTGACCCCATCAGCTCCAGCTAGTCAGGCCGAGGGGGGTGCACCTGCCCCTGAGCAGAAGACCCTTATCAGTCCGGGGCCCTCCAGACCTTGAGCCTCCAGAGGATGTCCGCCAATGTCATCTCAGACAACAAGGCACAGCAGTCAGCAAGCTGCCTCCATCTCTGCTGCGGATGTCAGGGATGCACCTAGATGTAGCGGTAGGGTTAGAAAAATTGAAGTACAGAGAGCACAATTGTGGCATGGGTGTTCATTCAGTGTATATACTTTGCACATGTGTAAATATAACTTGTTTCTCTGCCTCAAATTCTCAGCTAGTGAATGGCTCCTCCATGTTCTGCAACGTTCCGAGGTCATCCAAGTGGAATAGGTACCTCCCTCCTCCAGTACCTCCCATTGTGTCCTACAGGTCTATGGTTTCTCACTCAATCTCAACTCAGTCAGACACCTTAATGTCCATAGAAGTGAATGAACAAAGCCAGTTGCTCTATGAGCATGGTGGTTGAACAATGCATATGTAAGACTTGTGTCAGAGGTTCATATAATGTGGCCTCATGGATGTCGAGTTTGTAAACGTTGTTGTTATCCTGATGCTGCGGCACTGAAGTCTGTTCTCTGTGGATGTTATAGGTTTTAAACGCAACTCACCTTGGAGTCATTCCAACCAAGTGAACCTTTCAATGATCTCCATGTAATGACTGTCAGGTTTGGGTATGAGTTACAGTTTAAATAATTGTCGGAGACCTTAGCCTTTCATGCCACCTGCAGCATTAACTCGTGACTGTGTTTACACATTTACAGCTGAGCATTACCCCTATAATAGTTCCCACTCTCCACCTGATTGATGCAGAGCAATGGACCTAGTTAGCACTTGGTGACTCTTGAAATGTTTGCTCTACAGCCATGACTATGCAATGTTATAGGTATGTGCCTAGCTTCATGATGCCTGCCTAATGCATGTGAGGATGCTGGTTTGCACCTGAAGGTCAGGCCATCGTGGCTTGACACAACCCCTGTGCTAGCTATTATAAAGGCAATCAACATGGTTATCTGATTGTGACAGTGCCATCAGTGCTCTAGGCTTCCTTGTACGTATCTCAATCTGCTAGAATGAAAATGTGGAGGCCTGTAATGGGACGAGAGCAAAGCTGCAGTGCATCGGTTGTGTGTTTTTAGTATCAATTAAGTTACTAAGTAATCCTTAAATGTTGTGTCAAGATTGACTGGCTCTTGTCACACCCAGATGCCATGGCAATGCTGGAAGTTGGGTAGCTCCTGACAAAGGCAGCATCATGAGTGCTTGTCAATGATCAGATAATGCTGCTGCTGAAGCTCTCTCTGTGCACACAAAGGTGACCTGACTCACAGGCTCGCATCCGTGATTGAGAGTGACAGATACAGCATCATGAAGAACGATCTCATCCTGGAAACTCAGCATGAGGATGAGGCCAGAATATTATTCATGAATGAGAGATGGTCTTTGGAGAGATGCCGTTGTCTTGATTTAGATCAATCCTCAAATGGTTAAGTGATAACCAGTGATTTGATAACTGTCCTCCTTGAGGCACCTTGCAATGCTCCAGACATACTGCCATGAGTGCACTGATAATAGCAGAGCTGTTCCTGCCTCTCGAAGGCTACCATAGGCAATGAAATGTTAGTGTGATAGAAACATAGAAACATAGAAAATAGGAGCAGGAGAGGGCATTCAGTCCTTTGAGCCTGCTCCGCCACTCAATATTATCATGGCTGATTCTCTATCTCAATATCGTACTCCTGCGCTTTTCCCAAACGCCTTGACACCTTTAGAGTCCAGAAATCTATCTATTTCCTTCTTAAGTATATACAGTGACTTGGCCTCTGCAGCTATCTGTGGTAGAGAATTCCATAGGTTCATCACCGTCTGGGTGAAGAAGTTTCTTCTCATCTCAGTCCTAAATGGTCTACCCCGTATCCTGAGACTGTAAACCCTTGTTCTAGACCCTCCCGCCCAGAGGAAACATTATCCCTGCATCCTGTCTGTCCAGCCCTCTCAGAATTTTAAACGTTTCAATGAGATTTCCTCTCATTCTCCTAAACTCTAGTGAATACAGGCCTAGTTGGCCCAATTTCTCCTCATATGACAATCCTGCCATCCCTGAATCAGTCTGGTGAACCTTTGCTGCGCTCCCTCAATGGCAAGTATATCTTTTCTCAGGTAAGGAGACCAAAGCTGCATACAATACAATGGTGTGGTCTCACCAAGGCCCTATAAAGCTGCAGTAAGATATTCTTTCTCCTGTACTCATGTCCTCTTGCAATGAAGGCCAACATACCCTTTGCCTTCTAAACTGCTTGATGCACCTGCATGCTTGTTTTCAGTTATTGGTGTACAAGGACACCCAGGTCCCTTTGTACATCAACATTTCCCAATGTATCACCATTTAAATAATACTCTGCCATTCTGTTTTTTCTACCAAAGTGGACAACTTCATACTTATCCACATATACTGCATCTGTCATGTATTTGCCCACTCATTCAACCTGTCTAAATTGCCTTGAAGCCTCTTAACACACTCCTCATCGCTCACATTCTCAACAAGTTTTGTGTCATCAGCAAATTTGTAAATATTACATTTGGTTCCCTTATCCAATTCATTGATATATATTGTGAACAGCTGGGGCATAAGCACTGATCCCTGCAGTACCCCACTAGTTATCACCTGCCGCTCCAATAAAGACCCATTTATTCCTACAAGCGATGCTTGAAAGGACTGCACCATGTCTACTTGCTTCAGATTGAGTGCTGGTGGAGTTTTTTTCCCATTGCATAATGGCCACATGCTTCATAGGCTGCCTAGCCTTCCAAGGATGAGGTCATCATTAAGCAAGATTTTGACTACTCATTGATGTCCTTCATTGAGATGTTGAGGATAACAAAGGAGGTCTTAATGTCTATCCTACATCGAAGGGATAGGTGAGATGTGCTTTTATGAGCTAATCTTTATCTCCCTGGCACCTTGCCACTATAAGGGTCTCATGGGCACGTCTGCTGCATCTGACCCATACAATAGCCTTTTCCTGTGAGGTGCCATCAACTTTGCCCTCTTCAGTGGTGGTCTCTTTCAGCATCCTCATTGGAGGAGATGTATAGCTCCTCCATCTCTCCATGTGACAACTCATCCCCCTTTTGCAGCACGAAGTTGTGTAGGGCCAAGCTAACAACAATGATGCAGCACCCACTGGGGAGAGTACTGGAGAGTGCCGCCTGATCGGTCCAGACATCTGAAACGCATCTTCAACATGCCAATGGTCTGCTCAATCAAGGAGCGTGTTGCAGAATGAGTCACATTGTACATCTCTGCTGAAGCACTCTGTGGCTGCCAAATGGGCGTAATTAGCCATGTCTTTTGCGGGTAGTCTTTATCACCGAAGAACCAACCCTGAATGCACTGAGGGCCCTTGAAGGTCTGTGACACCTGCAAGTAATTCAAAATGTGAAAGTCACACGAGTTCCCAGGGTAGCTCACATAAACCTGCCATAACCTGCTTTGGCAGCCTGGCTGGCTTCATCCAGGAAGAACTGGATGTAATTGTGTGCCTTACTGAAAAGGACATTGGTAACCTGTCTTATGCATTTATGAGTGGAGAATTGCGATATTCCGCAAAGGTCCCCAGTGGAGCTCTGGAATAAGCCACTTTCAAAAAAATTGAGTGCAGTGGTCATCTTTTGAATCACTGGCAATGGATGGCCTCACAGTCCCTGCGAAGATCCTCTGAAGAATGTGGCAGATGTGAGACACAACATCCCTTGACAAACAAAGACGTCTGCGGCCTTGTCTCCCGCTCATCTCCAAGTATGAGAGGCATCTTCGGTACACTCTGGGTCACACCAAACACATTTGTGGAATTGGTCTCTCCTCCTTAGCTTCTGGATCTTCATGGGGCCCCGCTGGCCCATGTCTCTTAGGGCGAGGTTCTTCCTTAGCCCTGCCAGACGGCAACAGGACTTTCTCTCCCCTCAGTTACATCAAAACCATTAAGAAGACAGCATTGCCTGCTGCCTACATTCTGCACTCCTCCTTGTGTCTGTGGAAGAATAAATGAGAGACATGTTTCCCTACCCTGCAGTGATCACCTTCCATCACCAAGCCAGGGAGTCATTGTGAAGTCCTTAGGCTGCCCTCATTCCAGACATTCCATCCCCAGTTTCTCTCTTGCAGCTGAAGCATGTCCTGAAGGATCACAGGTAGCCTCGTTTCCTCCCTCCTGTGCCACCACCCCCCACCCCTAACATGACAGCACATTCACAAAGGGGGTTGGATCTGGATGAGTACAGTCACATATTATCAATCTCAATCAGGTTGCCTCCTTTGGGGTAGGCTGGATCCCGGCATTACACTCATTTAATAACTGCAATTGGTGAGCCGTGTAAACGCTGAACCTCCCAAATGCAACGTGTAGAGTTGTCTGGAGCATGTTGCATATGTACTGTAGCTGTGGCCCCTTAATGGTTTGATCCTTCTGACCTTTCACATTCCTATGTGAGGGACAAATTATCAATCATATCAAATCTACATTTGGCCCAACCCTAATGGATTCTCGCAAGAAAGTGCACCACAATTTAAGATGCCCAAATCCTTCAATTGGCATTTGAGTCTTCCTAACATGTCTCAGCTGAGCCTTGCTCTCCATGTCCTGAACTGGTAATTATTAGGGTGCCCCTTCAATCAGGGGAGAAGTGCAGTAGTTGACTCCTCCTACAACCCCTCAGACCCTTCCCCGGGTGATTTTTCTCCAAGGTTATTTTTCAATTGCATCATTCCATCGACTGTCTAGATGGCGCTGCTTCAATTCTATCTTGGGAACAGCTTCCAACCAAACCCTCCGTCATCATCCAAGTCCCTCCTATCATCCTTGAAGCTCATCATGTGCAAGTTTCCCTCCCTCCAATCACTCTCTTGCCTCCCCTTTAACCTTTGTCATCGTGGTCGATATCTCTGTCCTCCCCCGAACCGATTTTTGTCCAGGTCCCCATGCCCCCTGTTGACCTCACCCCTCCCCATCTTAAGGCCTTATGAATAGTGACTACCAAGGTACCTCCCCCCACCACCTCCTTGAGAACATCGACTGCCCCTGTCTTACTTACCAGTTCCCCATTTACAGGCTGCAGATGCCTCCCCTGACTGTGACAGTGCAATCTTGCTGCCCAATACCAAGCCACCAACCCCAGGACCCAAATGTGTGAGGGACTGACCACGACCAGCGCACCATGCTGTGCATGACTGACATTGCATAGACATGCCCTCTCCTCTGCGGACCAGGACCAAGACATGCGTGCCAGCCATAGCCCTGAAGCATAGTCCACACTACCCCAGGACTGGCTTTAAATTCTGGCCCCAACAATATGGTCCACCCTGCTCCAGGACAGGGTTTAAATTCTGGCCCTGACACTGTGGCACACACTGCCCCAGGATTGACTCACACTTATCCCCCTTCTTCCTTTAAACCCTCCCACCCCCAGTCATATGCCTCTGTCCACCCCTTTTCTCCTGTGCTCCAGTTACCCCCCATCCCCAGTTTAGTGTCCGCCTTCCACACGTTCCCGTGTCTCTGTCCAGTTGCTCACCCCCCAAAGTCAAGTCTCTGCCTTCCAACCCTTCCCGCTGATCTTGTCTGAGGAGCCTTGGCACGGAGTCGGGGCAGCCGCAAGAGTAGCACAGAGCAGTGAAGATAGGCGAATGCTGCACATGCAAATCTCAAAGTCGCAAATGAGGTGTGCATGTCACCAGATGCACATCACTTATATGTGGTTGCGAATCAGACTGGTTTAATTATCCACCGTTGGGGTAATTAGATTTGGAGTGCAAACGTGATTCTGGCAAGATGGGTTTTTCATGAGATGCAAAGGCATGTTGAGTACAGCTCCCGACATGGAGACACGGGAAACCCGCCATGAAAGGCCAGTGGGGAAAATTCCAATTTATTTTCCCGCCAGTGGAAATTTGACTTTTGCCTTCATGCCAAATTTTGTGCCCCCGCCCAATACAATTCTCGCTGCTGGCAGGACCGGAAAATCCCACCCTTGGTATAAAAGTCTTTGAATACACTGTTGCCAATCTCACCTGCACCTCCCAACTTGAAACCCTCTGATCAGGTTTCCATTCCTCCCACAGCACCAAAATATCCCTAACCAATGTCACAAAGGACATTTTCTGTGACTGTGATGCATTATTCTTTCTTGTCCTCTCTGCATTCTTTGACGTTAGTGACCATACATTCCACTCCAACATTTCTTTGTTATCCAGCTGGTGGGACTGCCCTCACATGGTTCCAGGCTTATATTTCAGACCATAGACAAAGGGTGGAATTCTCCCTGATTTGCATGAAGTGGGGGAGTAGGCGCAAAAAAAGTCGTTTTATTCACCTGCTGCAATGGCGGGTTTTCGCATGGTATTGTCCCGTTCCCGGCATGTCCCACCTCATTAACAATGCATTCATGGGAAACATTCTGGATCGCTGGTGGGCGGGCTTGGATTTGCCTGCCACGCTGTGACCTCAATGTTTCCTCGCTCCGGGTGCCATATTTAAAGTGCACCAGTGCGCAGCCTACTTCATGTCTACAGACCGGGACTGGCCCAGGTGACAGATGGCCATGGAAGCAAAGAAGACGGCAGCCCTCAAACTTAGTGACACCTCTCAGGGGTGCCTTGCTGGATGCAGTGGAAGGCAGCCGTGATGTCTTCTACCCCTGCTCTGGCCGCAGGAGGTCTACCAGAGTCACCAATCCAGCCTGGATGGCGGTGGCAGTGGTGGTCATCGCCACAGGTGTACAGAGGTGGTCAGACATCAGTGCAGGAAGAGGATGTGCTCTCATCCATTCTGCCAACATAAGTCAACCACCTCATCACTCAACTCACATACTCACAAACCCATCACACATCCACAGGGATCTCACACTTCAAGGGACAACACCTCTAACTCTCACACACACCCTCACATCTTCCTCAGGCTCATAACCTCTGGAGCTCACGTCCTCATCCCATCCATGGCTCTGCTCACCACATAAACATTCCATGCAGTACCATGCATTCTGCTCATTCTCTCTCCATCTGTTTTCATGCAGGAAAAGCTGGCTCACAGCAGGAGGGAGAGATCCCAGACTGGGGCTGGAGTGGCTGACATTAGACCCCTCACTCACATTGAGGAGTGTGCCATTGTGCTGACTGTGAGGACATGGACCATGCCTGCGGCGATGGTAAGGTCGCGGCGAACATCCATGTGAGGATCCACACCACATCATCCCTCTCTCAATGCAACTATGAGTGCACTCTATCCTGCTTTTGACTGTGCTGTCATGCATTAACCATCTCTACTTTGGTTCACAAGGAGCTCTGCCAAGCCACCGACACCATCAGCCAGCCAGTCCCTCAGCTCCATCCAGGTCCTCACCTACAGCCGAGAGGACACGTCCTCCATTGAAGAGCTGGAAATAAGCAGCCTGGAATACCCCTCATAGTGCTTACTCACACCCTCCACCAGTGCAGAGACACAAACCTTGGTGGGACTTAGATCTTGAGCAGGCTCGGGTTCACGACCTGGTAGTCACTGCATGGACACATGTCTGCAGCAGGAGGAGGCAGGTTTAGCTAAGCTCCCCGGCACTCAGAGGACTGATGGAAACAGGCATCTATGAGGTCCGAGACAGATGATGAGCCTCTGGATTCAGCCTTCCAACTCATCCTGGAGAGTCAGCAAAAGGTGGGGGAACATTACGCAGAGCTGTTGGAAGCCCTCAACAGAATGGCACGGAAGTCGGAGGAGTGCGTCCACCTGCTCTCAGGTGAAGTGGTGAGCACATGTGCGTGCATGGAGTTCTTCATGGGAAGGATGGTGGACGTCATGGAGACCCTGGTCCAGCAGAACACGGTGATCCACGTAGACCTGCACTCCACTGCAGTAGCCATGGGTGAGTTCCTGCAGTGGCAACACGAGAGGAAAATGGGGCACCTCAACATCCCTTCAGGTGCTCCTTACTCTCAAGGAGTCAGGCCGAAACCCTTGGACACCCAAAGGGAGGAGCAGCGGCAGCTGGACACCCCTGCGTTGTCCAGCCAGGAATCTCAGAGACTGTCTGCTCCCTCCGAGTCCCCTTTGCCTGCCTGTGACTTCCTCAACCTCATCCATTGTCACCGCAGAGGGAGCAGCTGGCCCACAGGAGGATACCCAAAGCAAACTGGGGTCCTCAAGGCCTCAGCTCTCCAAAGGATGCATTCCGTTATCATCAGAGGCAACATGGCCAATCACTGCACAGGCTGTCTCCACCCCTGCTACAGATGTCAGGGCAGCACCTAGAAGAAGCGGTAGGCCTAGAAAAGTTGAGAAACTCTGATCACAAGTGGTTGCATGGGTAAACACATTTTTTTAATTTTCATCTGAAAGTATATTCACTTTCACTGAGTAATGTGTAAGGTTATCTTCCAGTTTCACTGACAGGCTTTGCAAGTCCTCCAACTGCAATCCCATACTAGCAGTTCAGCTGCACACGGCCAGGCCATGTGTAATTCTGGAGGGAGAAGTGTGCATGTGGCAGGGCCTTTTGGATCCTCGTGCAAATGCTCTCCCAAGCATGCAGAGCCTTTATCCATCACACTAAACTTACTGTCCCAAGCATTTTCAATGCTGCTTGCTGGGGTTTGCTTTCAGTTGTCCATCTGAGCTGACCTGCATCTCCGCCCACCCACTGGTTGCACTCCCATGCAGCACCTGTGCCCATCCAACATGAGGCTGTGCTCACTTATGATTTTGACAACAATGGTCACAGTCAAGTTTTTGATCAGCTCCCCCATCCTTTCCCCTCCCCCAGTCACCCGTGTCCTTTCCCCCATCACTGTTGATCCCCTGACCTCCTCCTTCCCACCACCAGGTTCTGTGTCTGCCTCCAAGTCCCCGCCACCTACCCTCGTCGTTCCTTTTACCGCTACCAATGCACACTCATCCTCCCATCCTTCCAGCTCCCTCTGCCCCCCTTTCATACTCCATTCCCTCCTACCACAGCCACCCTCAGTTCACTCCCCAGAAGGCAATCATTAACTCCACAGATTCCTCCCTTATGATTTCAGCTAGACATCCCCACCCCTTACTCCCTCCTCCACCCTTACTCCTTCCTGCCCCTGGACACCTTCATCCCCCGCAGACACCTTCCCCCCTCCGAAATCTCTCCTCCCCCATTACACCCGCCTCTCCACTTGCCATATTTTCCCCCGCAGTAGCCACCTTCCCCGTACTCCCTCCTCCCCCTCCCAATCTCACCCCTCCGACAGCTTTGTCCCACCCTCCCCTCACCCCCGACACCTGCGTCTCCCCTCCCAACTTCACACCCCCAGATGCCTTTGTTCCCCCCCGCATCCCAACCTCACCCCCTCCAGTAGATCTTCCTCTCCCAGTCACATCTAGACCTTCCTCTCCCACCTCCAAGGGACACCTCCCTCTCTCACTCAGAGCTGGATCTTCCTCCCCCCTACCCTTGCCAATCATCTGTTGCAGCCATGATGTTCTGAAGCAGACCTGAGACATTTTTAAAATTCATTCAGGGGATGTGGACAATGGTGGTTAGGTTGGCATTTATTGCCCATCCCTAATTGCCCTTGTTCAGAGGGTATTTAAGAGTCAACCACATTGCTGAGGGTCTGAAGTCACATGTAGGCCAGACCAAGCAAGGACAACAGATTTCCTTCCTTAAAGGACATTAGTGAACCAGATAGGTTTTTACAACAATCGGCAATGGTTTTGTGATCATCATTAGACTTTTGATTCCAGATTTTTATTGAATTCAAATTTCACCATCTGCTGTGGTGGGATTTGAACTCAGGTTCCAACTCTGGGTCTCTGGAATACTAGTCCAGTGACAATACCACTCTGCCACCACATCAACAGAGACCTCCCAGCTTCCATGAGCTGCTTCACGGTGGAGCCACGTCCACCAGAATCCACCCAGCATGTGATGCACCTGTTCCTCCAGGGTCTGGTAGCAGTAGCACTCCAACATCATCCTCTCCCCTGGATGTCTGCGATGTGAGCAAAGCCCTAACGGTAAGTTGTTCAGATGTGTTCTGGGCCGACGTTTTCCTATCGGCATAACGGTAAATTTGGCCGGGGGGGGAAACGATACCAGTCCCATTACACGGATGCAAATCAGGTTCATGCTCACCTCCAGTGGGATTCGCATTCTGCCATGGCGGACATCATCGGATGATCCCGTTGTGCTTTCACACCAGCGTGAAACTGATTTTTGGCCTTCTCACCATATTGTCCCCCCCCACCCACTATGATGCTTGATGTCAACGGCTGAAAAATTCCGGCCTAAGTATTTCTAGCAAGACCTTCTCTTTCCACCATGACACTGCCCCCTTGGGAGTTCCTCAAGAGTACATGCTTGGTCATCTCCTCTTTCTCATCTACATGCTGCTCCTGGGCAGCATGATTTGTGGATATATGTCAGCTTATACTGCAACATCTCCTGCAATGCCTATCGCTAGAGGAACCCTGCACTGTTACAGATCTTGCCGAATTCAATAACAAAGCACAAAAATGTGTCCAGTTCTGGCTGGGCCATGTATTGACTGTCTGTGGACACGATAAGAAGAAGAAGCTTACATATGTATGTTTTAGATATCAGCCATGGCACTCTCGCCTCTGACTCAGAAAGACATGAGGCTCAAGCTCCACCCTAAAGGCTTAGAATTCATAATCAAATCTGGCACTTCAATGTAGTACTGAGAGCATGTTTCATTGTTGGAAGTGCCATCTCTTGGATGAAAAGTTAAACTGAGTCCTTTCTAGTTCTCTCTAGGCACAAAAAGATCCCATTGCATTATTCAAAGATGATCAGCAGAGTTTTCCCAGTGACCTGGAAAACATTTACTCCCTCAACAAACCTCACTAAAAACAGATTATCTGGTCATAATCACATTGCTTTTTTTTGGGGGGGGCAGCTTTCTCAATGCATGTGGCGTTCATATTTCCCAATATTAGAACAGTAATTATACTTCAAATATATTTAACCACCTGTGAAGCACTTAAGGACATCCTTAGATTATGTAGGATGTGATATATAAATGCAAGTTCTTCCTTTACATTGACAATGCCCAGCTCCATCTTTCCACCAGCTCTCTTGATCTGTATTTTTTCTCTCTCTGTCTCCTGTCAGACAGCCTGTTCAACATCCAGTCTTGGGTGAGTTGCAATTTCCTCCAGTTAAACACTGTCTTTGGTGCTGCTACAAACTCCCCACCCATAGCCATCAACTCCATCACCTTCTCTTGTCACTGTCTCATGCTGAACAAGCCGTCTGCAATGTCAGTGCTCTGTTGAACCTTGAACTGAGCTTTCAGTTCCATATCCTATTCATCAAAAAAGCACATACTTCCACCTCTGTAACACTGCCCACCCCAGCCAATCTGCTGCTGAAATTTTCACTCACACCTTTGTCATCTTCAGATTTAACTATTTGAGTGACCACTTGATTAGCCTCACATCCTTTGTAAACTTCTGCTCATCTTCTCCGGCCTGTATCCTGCACTGCCATCCTGCTCAGCCATCTTAATTTGCACCTGATCCTTCAATATCTCAAATTTAATTTTGTCATCCTTGAATTTAAATTCATTCATCGAATTCCCCTTCCCTATGGCTGGGATTTTCCAGTCCCAACAGTAGTGGGTGTAATGGCGGGTGGTGGGAACAATATAGCGGGAGCCCGCCAGTGTGAAATGACAACAGGAACGTGCGCTTCCGCCCATCAGGGCAGGTCGCCATTCCTGCCAGAGGCCAACATGAAGTCGTTTGGAGCAGGAAGGTGAGAAAAACTGTGGTGGAATGTGGCTGGAGGGGGGAACGGGATGTGCAGGTGTGAACGGGCATGGGGATGGTGTGCAGGTGTGAACGGGCATGGGGAGGGTGTGCAGGTGTGAACGGGCATGGGGAGGGTGTGCAGGGGTGAACGGGCATGGGGAGGGTATGCAGGTATGAACGGGCATGGGGAGGGTGTGCAGGGGTGAACGGGCATGGGGAGGGTGTGCAGGGGTAAACAGGCATGGGGAGGGTATGGAGGTATGAACGGGCATGGGGAGGGTGTGCAGGTGTGAACAGGCAAGGTGAGGGGGGGAAGAGGGGAAAGAGGTTCTGTGTGACTATGGGGAGTTCTAAGGTCACATGGAGGGTCAATGGATGTGAGAGAGGGTGTGGGTCACAGGGTGCGGGGGGCGGGGTTTGAAGGTGTTGAACCCAACCTGAAAAGTCACATGCACCATGGCAGCTTGCAACTATCTAGTGGCTCCAGTTGGAGATCTCAAGATGTTGGGTGGGAGTTGGGTCAGCGGGGGTGGGCAGAGCAGCAGGTCAGTTCAGTTGGACAACTGAAGGGGAACCCCAGCACAAAATACTGACAATGCTAAGGTGTTTCAACAGATGAGCGTGTGAAGCGCAAAGGCTCAGCATGCACGGGAGGCTTCTTGCACATGGCTCTCAAGGGCCCTGGCAAAGATTCTTGTCTCCCTGCACATTCATGGATGGCACTGGCTTACCTTGGTTGTCCTGCTGAGGGGCAGCTGTTCCCTCTGCGAACACGAAGGTTGAAGCAGAAGGGGTTACATGCAAAGGGCTGGACACCCTCAGAGAGTCCTGAGAGGAGATCCCAGGGATGTCCCTCCTCCGTTTGGGTGCCCGAGGGCCCCTGCCTGACTCCTCGAGGAGAAGGAACACCTGGATGCTGGTTGAGATGGCCTGTCCCATTCACATGTAGCCACAGCAAAAGCTCACCCATGGCTACAGCAATGGAGAACAGGTCTGCACGCATCTCCAACAGAAAATTAGCGTTCTGCTGGACAATGTCCTCCAAAGCATTCACCACCGTCCCCATGGAGGTCTCCATGTGTGCACATGTCGGAACCACTTCATCATAGAGCTGTCAGACGGACTGCTCCGTTTCACGTGCCACTCTGTTGAGGGCCTCCGTCACCTATGCCTCATATTCCCCCAGCTCCCAAAGCATCTCCAGCATCTCAGACAGGGCTGATCCCAGAGGCTCGTATCCAACTTGGATGTCGCAGATGCCTTTTGCCCAGGAGTCCTCTGATTGCTGGTGATCTTCGTTGATCCTGCCTTCTCCTGCTGTGGACACATGTTCATGTGGTGACCATCAGATTGTGAGGCTCTGCTTAAATTAGATCTAGTATCTACCAATGTATGTGTCTCTGGGCTGTTGGAGGGTACAGATGACTCTGTGACGGCTCTACAGGTGCACTTTCTTCCTTCTCTTCAATCTCCTCGATCTTCTATGGGCTGAAGGTGCTGCTGGACAGGGCTTCTTCTTCTGGACTTCCCCTCTTCCTGCTGGCATGTAAGTGAAAGAGGAGAGAGCGAGAGACTGCATGAGCTGCCTCCAACATGGAGAAACTCATGACCCTTAGGTTTCTATGTGATTACATTATGCATGGATCCTTACTGGCTGGAGGCTGCCTGCCGACCTCTCCATCTGCACAGGCTTGGTCCGGTTCCTCCTCTGCCAGCTCAGCTGCCTGCTCCTCGAATTCTGCAAGGTTCCTCAGTTCAGTCGGGTCCCCTCCCTTCTTCGCTCTCTCTCTCCTGTTGTGCTGTATCTCTTCCTGTGCAAAGAGAGAGGATGGGGTTGAGAGCAGCAGGGTTTCAGGAATCTTTCTCATGCTTCCACTCTTACAAATAACCCACTGGATTGTGTGCCATGTGATTGATGCACTGCAGGTTGTCCACAAGGTTTCTGAGGTAGCACCATCCAGAGTGGTGAGCCCATGCAGAAACGAGGACAAGGCTCACAGAAGCATGTCATTAGCGGTGTTTGCTGGTGCTCTCAATGCCTAACCCCCTTCCCCCCACCCCCAAACAGCATCTGAGCTCTCTGTGCAGAAGAGTCAGGAACCCAGAGTGGCCTCTCTACCCGCAGACTAGATGGACTGCGAGGCTGTGGGGCTATGAGGCATCACCTTATCATGTTGAGTAGCTCTTTTATGCATGGGCCGTATGGATGACTGAGGCCTATGTCCCCTTTATCATTCAGTGAGGTCAGTGTGAGCAGTTGAGTGTTCACTTACCCTGGCGGTGCAAATGAGGTCATTCACCCATTTCTGGCACTGCAGGGCAGTCCTCCAATGGAGGCTGTGGGCACTGACCACTCTGGCAACTTCCTCCCATGCAGGGTTGGCCACAAGGTTGGCTCTGCCTCCTCCTTCCATCCTTGGGGTACAGGATGCCCCTTCTGGCCTCTTCTGCATTAAGCAGCACATCAAGGGAAGCATTGCTGAATATGGGGCCTGGAGCTCCCTGGGATCACCAGGCTATCTCCTCCTTCCACAGTGGGTTCACGACAAAGAACTTGATGCCTGGGCGCCTTTTCAATATGGTGCCGGATATGACAGCGGGTGCACGACAGCCCGCCATGCCGTATTTTGGGAAACCCCCGACTGCATAATTAATGAGCCCTGCACCGCACGATTTGGCACCAATTCCCACTGGGTTCCGTGGCAGGAAACCCTGCCAGTACGCGTCTCCACCATGGAACTTTGGCCCAGAATGGAAAATCCAGGCCTTTGTCTGCAACTTTCTCTAGCAGCATAATCTCTGTTCTTTTAATATCAAATGTTCGTACCCACTCCCTTCAACTCATCATTGGTGGCTGTACCTAAGGTTGCATAAGCCCTATGCTCTTTAATTCCCTTCCTAAACCTACTCTTTGCCTCCCAACCACCTTCTTCTCCTTCAAGAAACTCCTTAAAACCCTTCCCTGACCAGGCTGTCATCATTCTTCTGAATATCTACTTCATTGTTTTGATGCCAATATTTTTTTATTCATCTGTGAAGCATCTTGGGTCATTTTGTTGACATTAGATGTGTTATATAATGTTAGTCACTGTGAGAGCTTGGACATTGAGTGTTGGTGGGGTTCTTGGCCGGGGCAAAGGGTTGGGGGTGGCGGGGGTCGTAGTGTGTGGGGTGCGGGAGAAGAGAACAGCTAAGCCTAATTCTGTTCTCTCCTAACAAGTAGAAAATGCATTTTTCAGCAAGGACCAATGATAGTGGCTTGCAATAAGTAACCTGGGTTGTATTCTCTTTCCTAGCTCAGAGGCACAGATATTACCATCCCTCAACACTGCCACCCAGGCTGAGATTATTTTACTCAGTACAGATTGAGGATCTTTTGGTGTCTGCTTTTTCCAACTGAGTAATGAAGAGAATTTCTCATCAAGTTTAAAAATACTCTTACCTTCAGTGTCTCTCCATCTGCATAAAGGACGTAAACTGTTATTTCAATATTCTTCTGTACACTCTTTCCACCTCTCTCAAAATCCCCTCGTTCCAACGTCAGATACAAGTCGTTCCTGATGTCACCTGCAGGACATTTACATAACATGTCCAAACACATGCTTTGATAAAATTTAACAGGAATAATGTAAAGATGAAGTCGGCACTCAGCAGTGTCGATGGGTGAATATGCAGATAGTGTACAGTCAAACCACAGCAGTGGAGTTAACCCAAACAAAGTGCTATGTAAGATTGGTGTCTGACTGAACACAAGCACATAGTCTTTCCTAGGGCTGCAACAAATGTTTTCCAATAAAAGATTCTAATCAATGATCCCACTTAAAATGTCAACCCTTGTGTATCCAGCATTTTCTGTTTTTTAATTTTAGATGTCAAGCAGCTACATTTTTCTTTCACACTATTAATTTGTTTCAATTATATCACCATGGCAAAGTGTCTTACAAGTTTCTCTGCCAGCAGTTTGCAAAGGAGATCATGAAATGATTATTATTGGTGATGCACTGATGCTTTATTACATTGTTGACTCTTTCTAACATTTTCTTTATTACAAGTTTGACCAAAAATTGAGACAAGATTGCTGAACTTTCATTGCAAAAAACTGGCAAGGCCATCTCATGTAACACTTCTGGGGCAGAATCTTTTGCTGAGCGGGTGGGTGCATGCCTGATCTGTTCGAGCGTAAAATAGCACGTGATGACGTCAGGTGATATTTCACTCGTCAGGTGCACACAGGAGTCAGAGCCGTGCCCGCCTTCAAATACAAGACCAGTTAAGGCCATTAAAAAGGCAATTAAGGTAGATTTTACGTTGCCTGTGCGATTTTGCACTCGTTGCACAGGTAAAACAGGAAGGCGGGCAGCTGACATTTTACAAAACCTTATCCAAGGGCAGGATAAAAATGGTCAGCAGCATTGCCAGTGTGAGTAGTGAGGAGTTTTGGAGATAGTTTGCTGCTGGTTGCTTCTTGTTACTTGGCAGATCATCTCTGTTCGGGGCTTCATTCTCAGCATTTGCAGGCTTCATTTCACTTCATATTGGTGTCTCCAAGGTCTCCCCTGAGGATTCAGACTGTGTGGACCCCTCCAGGTATCAGACAGCCTTCCCTTACCCTGGTAATGGGGATTGTGGTCTCTGCTGATGGCACCTCCTCTGAGGTGGAAGAGAGGGGCAGAAGGGAGAGGAGGTCAGGTGTCCCAATGCAGCTTCCAGGGGAGGGACCTGTGGGAGGAGAGGCGCAGGCACAAGGGGCGCAGGGCCAGCAGGAAGTCCAAGGCAGAAGGGGCTGAAGAAGATGGCACTATCCTACTGCCAGGGTTTATAGGCGGTGTTGCAGCTACCGCAATATGTCTGAGGTGCAATGCCGAAGGAGGCGAAGACTCTCGAGGGAGACCATGACCTCCATTTGTCAGATGATTGGGCCTGAGATCAGCTCTGACTGTGTGGGTGGAAATCCCATGCTGGTGAGTCTGAAGGTCACAATGGCCCTCAACTTCTATGCCTTTGGCTTTTTCCAGGGCTCAGTGGGGGATCTGTGTGGAGTCTGTCCATTGTTGCATGAAGCTAGTGACAGAGGCTCTATTCAGGCGGGTACTGACCTTTATTCTTTACCGTGTGGACGAGGCCAGCCTGGCTGAGCGAGTAAGAGGGTTTGCAGCAATTGCTGGGTGCCCCTGTATCCAGGGTGCCATCGATACCTGTGGCCATCAAGGTGACAGCGGGTCAGCCGGGTGCCTTCGTCAACAAGAAGGGATTCCACTCTTTGAACATGAACATGACCACAGGATGCAAATTCTGCAAGTCTGTGCAAGGTACCCTGGCAGCTCCCATGATGCTTACATCCTGAGACACTCCCAAGTGCTGAGACTCTTCAGTGCTCCTGCGCGATTGGATAGATAGCTGCTGGGTGACAAGGTCTACCTGCTGAAAAGGTGGCTCATGGCGGCTCTCCACCACCCAAGAACAGAAGCGGATGGAAATTTGTCTCAAGTGGTGTTCCACAGGGCTCGGTGTTGGGACCCTTGTTCTTTGTGTTATATATTAACGATTTGGGCATGAACGTTGGGGGCACGGTTGGGAAATTTGCAGATGACATAAAGATTGGCCGAGTAGTGGATACTGTAGAGGATAGCCATAATCTCCAAAACAATATAGGTGGGCTGGTGGAGTGGGCGGTAAAGTGGCAGATGGATTTTAACATCGAGAAGTGTGAGGTCATACACTTAGGGAGGTCAAACAGTTACAGGGATTATAAAATAAATGGGATATGCTAAGAGGGGTAGATGAAGTGAGAGATCTTGGCATACAAGTACACAGGTCCCTGAAGGCAGCAGTTCAAGTAGACAAGGTTGTAAAGAAGGCATATGGAATGCTCTCCTTCATTGGCAGAGTGAGGCCACAACTGGCATATTGTGTGCAGTTCTGGTCACCACATTACAGGAAGGATGTAACAGCTCTGGAGAGAGTGCAGAGGAGGTTTACAAGAATGTTGTCAGGGTTAGAAAAGCTACAAGGAGAGATTGGATTGATTGAGGTTATTTTCCTTAGAACAAAGGCGGCTGGGAGGTGACTTGATTGAGGTGTATAAAATTATGAGGGGAATAGATAGAATGGACAGGATAAAATTGTTTCCCTTGATGAGAGTTCTAGAACCAGGGGACATAGATTCAAGATTAGTGGCAGAAGGTGTAGGGGGAACATGAGGAAGAACTTTTTTACGCAGAGGGTAGTGGGTGTCTGGAATTTGCTGCCCAAGTTGGTGGTAGAGGCAGAAACTTTAAACTCTTTTAAAAAGTACCTGGATCTGCACCTGGAGTGCTGTAAGCTGCAGGTCTATAGGCCAGGTACAGGAAGGTGGGATTAGAAAGGGCACCTGGGGGTCCTCGGGCTGGCATGGACAAGATGGGCCAAATGGCCTCCTTTTGTGCTGTAACTTTTCTATGGTTCTAAGAGGAGCACAGTGAGGAGAATGCTGAGGGTGTGGAGGCAGACCTCACTAGCGTCCAGGGAGGCAGGGTCACTAGAGACGCCTTGATCCAACGCTCCTTCAGCTAGGCTATCAAAGATCTGCTTCCACCTCATATCAGGGCTGCCACCTCCATCCCAGATGTCTGAAATGACTCTTTCATTTGCATCTAATGTCCACTCATTGCCTGTGCAGTAAAGTAGCCAGCCACTCATGTCCAACATTACATACTGGCATATCCTGCACCAGAAAGAAAAAGGGTGAAGCATACTCAGGCCATCAGAACCAAAGCAAATTTAATGTTATTGTCACACTGAATGCATTGATGTCCACACCAGCAGACATATAAACCAAACATAAATTAACAGAAAAATCACCCATGAACTGTCCCTTTTGTGCTCATGGGGTCTTTAACTTATGTTACCAAGTGCTACGTCTTGGTGTCCCCCCATTGCTGGCACCAGCATTGGAGACAGCCTGCTGACTCTGCTGTCTTGTTGACCTTGGCGGTCATCCTCTGGCCAGTGGAGCCTGTGCTGGCCCCACCTGGGAGGGAGCGGCTAGTGCCACGGCTGCAATCTCCCCAGTCATCGCAGCTTCATCAGATGCTCTGAGAGGAGTCTGCAGAGATGACAAGCAGCCCATGCACTAATGTGAGGTCGCTCTGGACCTCCCTGCTCACCATTGATGGGTGGGCACCCAGCTGGGATACTGGCCCCACACTGAGGTCGTTGCCTGTGTGAGGGCTTGCAGGTCTGAGTGCAACTCCTGGAACCCCTCATTCTGTCCCTGGGGCTGCCTCTCCATGAGAGTGGCCACTCTCTCAATGGAGGAGACAGTGCACTCGGCCACGAGGGTCAACGTAGTGCTCATGCTCCGCATGGACTCCTCCACAATGGAGGCCATGGCATGCAGACCCTCATGGTTCTCCGCCAGATCCTCCCACACATCCCACTGGACGTCCAGCATCTGCTACCTAATGAATGACTCCAGAGGCTCATCACCTGCCTTCGACTGAGCATCGTCTTGGTCCCCAGCAGTCCCCTGGCTGCTGGTGCCCTGGGCACTCTTTGCTTCTGCCTGCTCCTCAAGCGAACGTGAAGTGCCTTCACCAATGTGCACCGACATTCTTGCCACCAATCAAATGACCACCGAGATGCTGGTACCTGCACTGGTGCCTGATTCAGAGAGTGGGTGTGACGCAGGTGCAAATGAAGCCCGGTGGTCCTCCACCGTCAGGGGTGGCCCTTCGGGGTCCAGAGAGCGAGTGCATGCTGACGAATCTAAGGGAAAACAAGGACATGTCATTAAATAAAGTCATCACTCTGTCACTGTGCATGCCAGGCACGCTGGTGAGACAATGGAGATCAGCATCATGGTGCCATTGTCTTTCAATGATCAATAGGGACTCCAGGTTTGAGGTTCCCATCAATGAAGAGACTGGAATGGTTGCACAATACGAAACTCTCACCTCTGTGCACTGCACTCTTACCTTCATCTGACAGACCAGCCTCTCCGCCCCAGTTGACATGGAGCATGCCAGCTCTGCAGCTCGAACCTGGTCAGCAGCAGCAGATTGGGAGGGCCTCCGCCTGTACGTGATCTCTCTGATTGGTTATGGCTTGTCTTTTCCTGGAAAGACAGAGAAGCATTGATTAGTCCACTCTCTACCTGCAGCACCATTGCAGCCTGGCCAACCCAAGCTGAGGATCTCCTCACAGGGCACATTCGAGTCGTGGCCCTCGAGCCACAAGGCACTCAGTCCAAGCAGCCAGGGCTCACCCACTTGGCCAGCTCCGGCATCATTGACAGTTGGCACTCAGACTCTAAAACCCCTCAGGTCCATAAGGTGACAGCCACATCTTAACACTTCTGCACACTGACTCATGCCAACACGGTACTCACCCTTCCTGTGTGCAGCAGGTCATTAAACCTCTTCCGGCACTGCACCCATGTGTGCTGCACCACATCATGACTGCTAACCAGCACTACAACCGCCTCCCATGCCCTCTTTGTGAGGTGTGGTGGCCTTCTCCTCCCATCTCTGGGACAAGGGTGCCCCTCCTGGCAGCCACCTCCCCCAGGAGAACCGTGAGGCACTCATCCGAAAAGCAAGGGGCTGAGTGCCCACCCAATCTGCCGTCCCACCTGGCGTCTCCAGCTGCACTCGACTCCATCACTTGAGTTTGCTGACGCAGAACAGATGTTCTTCCGTGGTAGCCTTCCAGGGGTTGTCTGTGCCGTTTTTAAACTGGCTGCTAGGTTGCAATTGGATTCGGCAGCTGACAGGCCCCCAGCCCCGTACGGTCCTTCCCGACCAGTGGGGAGTCGCATTTCATGCTGGGTAGGCCTTAATTGGCCCGCCAGTGTGAAATGGAGGTCAGGGGCCAATCGTGGGCAGCAGCCCGTTTCCCGGCCAATCCCATGCCCGCTGACAGCACTTGCCCAATGAACTCAAAATTCTGCCCCTGGTGTATGAAGTTGTTGGGGTGGTTGACAGTCATAACATTTAGAATAGGCCTTCCACTCTAATATAAATACGATGGTGCTAGTCTCTTCAACAATATGAAGACCCATGTTAAAAGGTAATTTCTCCTCGTGGTCATAAAGAGGCAAATGATGGCAGTTCTGAATATTGTTCAGGACTCTTTGTGTTTTTGCACTTCTGGTCTGTACATCAGGGAAATCTTAACTCTAAAGTTCTGATTGTGACTTGTGAATTACTGAAGCTGCAACTCCTTCAGTGTTCTAGCCAGGGCTCTAAACTTCATCTCAAAATGTAGATATGGGAGTTTGAGCAGCAACTGCCCAAAATGCACTGCCATGTTTCTCCATTGGAAGTAGACCTTCAGATCTGCACTACAAACCAGTAGTGCACAGAATTTCAGAATGCCAAATTTAGTTCCTACAGTCCTGTTAGGTGCTCAGTCACTGTATACCCTGAAGTCAACAATTTGCGCTGGATGATTGGCAGAATGCCTCTACATAACCGATTTAGCAAAAGTTAATAAGTAGTTGGTCGTATGTAATTTTGTTCCTGGCTAGTGATCAGCAGGTCAGTTAAACAAAATACATAGAATATGCAGCACAGGAAATTTGGCCCAATTAGTCTGTGCTGGTGTTTATACTCCATCCAAGTCTACATGAAGAAATAGCCTTGGATTCTTGATGTTCCACAGTTAACACTTTGGCTTTCCAGTAGTTAATGTCATTTTTTTTTATTCTCTGGGATCTACAATTATTTCTAATCAATTTATAGTAATAACCCAAATGAACAAAAACATCTTCAGTTCACAGTCATACCAAGTTTAAAGTTCAGCTTCTTATTTGAGATAGTCTGGTGATACCAGGCAAGTAGTTTTTCAACCAACTGCAGTTCTCTCTGATATGAAATTGGGAACCCCTGAATACACAAGGAAATGAATATGCACACTTTTTGGGTCCTCTAAGCTGGCTCGGTTTCCAGTTTCTTTCACTGGTAAGTTTTTTTTTTATTGAGTGGTGGAACCAATGCACAAGGGAGCTTATATATCTCCGAGTTAGGCCTTGAAACCACATATTCAAGGGAAAAATGTCTCTGTTTCAATTAGCTTTGGCAAAGCAAGGTCCAGAAAGACCCCAGTTACATGATGGAAGGCTCTTGATTTTCAATTCTGGACAATGAATGGATACAAAACTCCACAGTTGTGGTAAGATGGAGGAAATACCTGAATGATGTTTTAAATTGTTTACATATCAGGATGAAAGGAGAATCAGGCGCCTACAGTAAATGTAATTAATAACCCAGTAGATTCTGCAATTGAAGTCAATTTCCTTACTGTCAAATTTTCCCCATTAACACTGCATGAATTCTGAATGTAACTTTGCCAATCTAGCCTGGGTTTTTCCCTGGTGTCATAAGTGAACTGACCAGGTGAAGGCTGTGAGATCAACCTGTCCATGCTGAGAATTAAGATGCAAGTGGCTAGAGGTGCCCCGGGGAACTCCCTTCCTGGTTCAGGTGTCTCTGTACTCTGGGATCACTTTGTTTACTTCACAGAGGTGTTCCAAAGTATGACAATCCAGGACAGTGAATGGGATACATTTCACATCTGCATTAGAGCAAAGGGAGGCAGCAAGTTAATTAAGCTAGGTGGAATGAGTTGGTTTTGTTCCCTGTCTTCAGTATCTGATTTTGTTTATATAGACTAGCAATGTGCATACCATGCTCTTTAATAAGCATAGGCAGTTAAACCAAATGGATTGCAAACTGGCTTGGCAGCAGAATGTAGAGGATTATAGTGGGTAAGTAAGAGTTTATGGGGGAGCACTGACCTGTAGATTTCGATCAGCCGCTGCTCTGAGTCCACTACTTGGTTTGGAAATAATATGGAGGAGGATACTTCTAGTAATATGGTTAAAATCAAACACACACATTTCCATGTCTCACTGCATTTCTTTCACAGCTCCAAAATCAGGTTAGGATCTGCTGTGTAATCATAACACAAACAGTTCACTAAGCTGATCACTTCTAATGAGAGTCACCAGATGGTGAAGGAACCTTGACTAATTTTCTCCATGCAAGCCCAGAGGATGTTACAGTCAAGTGCTGAGTTACAAAGTGTTGGTACTCAAAAAAAAAAGAGTTACAGTCAAGTGCTGCAACCAGGGTGAGGTCAGTTAACTCAGGACAGACTGAAGATTGAAGCTGGGAGCCTTGTGGTCTGATTAGCTCACTGAAACATCAGGGAATCCTCAACAGTGCATATTTACAGAACCTAGGCTGTGAAGATGTTATTCACGTAAAGTAGATGGCAGCAAGGTGCAACAATTGCACTGCTTAGCAGTTAAAAATAAACCCTTAAAATTCAAACATTATGAAGATGAACTTGTCCACAGTAGAATACTGTTCAACAAACTTGGCATGTATGGTCATCCTAATCCCCCCATTCATTCCCCTGTCTTATGAATATTAACATATGCTGATTTAAAATGTAAATGACGCTGCTGTAGATGAAGTTAATAGACACAAATTGCATGGTAAACTTTCTACATCTATTTAGATGTCAGGGAGAATTTTGTTAATGTGTGTTGAAACTGACATGCGGCATAGCTTTGTGTGTCGAGGCAAGGGAACTACCTTTGAAGTCAGCAGCACATGGCAGTGTTTGAGTTATTTCAATAAGCATCCAATGTACTTTTGTTTCCATATGAAATGAACTCAGGAGCAGTAAAATGAATAATGATATTTACTCCTCATGTGTGAAGCATGAAGAAATCTGAACAGTAGTATCTAGCATAAAATATCTCAAATTCTTAATTTTGCCCAATCCACTCATATACCTTTCCTAATTGCTGTAATGAACAATGCAGGAAATGAAAGTGTGCTGACAAATTAGAAATGAAATAATGGTGATGATGCTTCAGGGATGGTATGATTTTATAATACTACAAAGTACAATACTCGCAGCAAGTCCTGGCAACATTTGACATTAATTTCTGGTTTTAAACTTCTTTCCTTTTGGCATAAAATAAGGAAAAAAGAATTACATCTGAACACATAAACCATTGAATCAAAACAGCATCCCAGAATAATTTGAATGCCCTGTGGCTGTTCTGAGAACAGAGCTACAACATTTTTCATGGGGTTTTATTAAAATACTTCATAACTTACTTTGTTCTATGTAGGCTAAAGCTATAGTTGTGAAGATTTAATCAGTAACGTTATGAAAGGCATTTGTTTTAGAATTAATAATACAATGCCATGGTGTGGGGTCACTGATACAGTAAAGAACTGCTCATGATGTGAGGTACTCTTAGCAATGAAGAATAGTCCAATGATACAGAATAGGGTCTTTTTCTTGGGTAATGAGTAGCACAATGATGTTATGTGGCGCTATTACTAGCAATAGTCAGGAGCAAGCCAATAACTGAACTTGGCCACTGTTCTAGGGTGATGAGTAGTACAGTAATGTTGTGTGAAACTGCTGTTGTTTGCAGTCAAGTATAGCACAGTAATGTTTTTTAAGTTGCTGTTGCCTGCAGTGAAGAACAGAACAGTAACATTCTGTAAGACACTATTTTTGGCACTGGCAAATAGCACAGTGAGAGTGTGAGTCACTGTTGTTTGTAATGAGAAGTAACAGTGACAGTATGAGTCACTGTCGTATGCAGTGAGGAATAACACAGTAACAATGTGAGTCAGTTTGCAGAGGAATAACAGTGACCGTGTTTGTTGTTTGCAGCGAGGAATAATAGTGACAGTGTGAGTCATTGTTGTTTGCAGTGAGGAATAACATAGTAACAGTGTGAGTCACTGCTAGTTGCAGTGAAGGATGGAGCAGTAACATTGAGTGAATTCATTGTTCTGCAATGAAGATGAGAGAACAATAATTTGTACTTAGAGAGCACCTTTAATTTAGCAAAATGTCCATTGTGTGAGAACATTGTTCTGCAGTGAAGAATTGGACAGGATGCGGGACTATTGTTCTAGGGTGATGAAAGACACAATAACACTGAGTGGGGCCACTGATTTTGAAAGATTAGCACGAAAACACTGAGTGGGGCAACTGTCAGCAATGTAGTGCCAACTATTGTAACCTTATTAGATTTGGTTATTTTCTCTGCACAGTAACAAATAGATACAATTTATCTTGCCTTTACCTTACAATGCTTCTGTAATTGTAGCCTCAATTTTTAATACCATTACTGTAAGGCAACTGAAGTGACTCTACTGCTTTCAGACATGACATTAGCATGTGGTTTCACCACTGCTTCTGGGGTGTACAAACTGCCCCACCATTGGAGGTGATGTTGACAATTAAGAAATTTAACTCCTGGATCATGATTTTCAAATAATTGCATGATTGTTGCTCTGGGGCTATGAAATTAGTTCACATGACAAACAGGGTAGATTCCACATACTGGCCTGTGAAATTAGCTCACATGACAAACAGGGTAGATTCCACATACCAATAGCTAAGGGCTACACTGTGGGGAAGCAGTTCTCTATTGAAATATGGCACTAAATGCCATAAAGCAATGGTAATGACTTTTGAAGGCGGGTGCCTGTTCAAGTTCCTGAATTGAATGCATTTCTCCTGCAGCATCAACTTTTGCCATGCATGGTCTAAGTCAATGGATTCCAAGAACTGGGAAATTCTACAGCTCTCCTTCAATGTTAAATCAAGAGTTCTGTTCATCCCATATAAAGGCATCTTCTTAAGCATAAAGTTAACTTATGATGGTGCAAGGAAGCTGTGGTTTCAGAGCATGTAAGGTGACACTCATTTTTGAAATACATAATGCAGCCAATGTAGTCCAGCCTTAGGGTAGTAAGATGGTTTACTGAGGCAAGTGGAGTAGCCTTGATATGAGTATTACTGAAACATGCCCCTGAAGCGCAATGTATACTTATGAAGAATGCAAGCAGCATACACTGCAAACAAACAGGCACTGGGGACTTACACCCTACTATCTTCATCTCTGCAGCAGAGAAAAAGAAGGAAGGGAGGGGTAACAAAGGGAATGGGACATTAGTCAACAGAACAGTACTCACAGCTGAACACTGAAACACATTTTAGCAAATAATAGAAATTATATGAAAGTTCAAACATTGTTGCACCAAAAAGACAAGGCAAATTGTTTGGAACTAAGACAAAATAAAAAATGGAGTCATATCAAATACTGTAATGATCAGAAAATGTTCAATGCTCCATTTTCATTGTCCCGCTGTTAACTATCAAAGTACACACATGGAAGCCTTTCCTAATCTACATCATTAAAAGTTTTGAATCCAGCAATCATGTTGGTTAGTTTATTTCTCAAACCTTCCAATCTCTAATCAGCAAGCTCCACATAACTGACTGCTGAAATCTTCAAATACTTTTCATTTGCCATTTGTCTTCATTTGAGTGCTAGAACCAACAATTATAATGTAAAGACATCAAAAATTATACAATTCAGAAACAAATCACTAAATTCATCTAAAAAATAAGTTAATTGTTAGAAATATCTGCAAGAATTTTCACACATCTTGGTCTATCTGAGCCTGAGTGGAGTCAGAAGTTCATCTGAACCTGGGCACTTATTATTTCTGGCTTTTGTGATGAATTTCTTGAGGCAGTAAGAATGAGAGCAAGTGAGAGCAGAGGAAGAGGAGAGAAGGAGGAGTTATCTTCTCTGCGCATGTGGAACTATGGTATCTACATTACACCAACGTTCCCACAAAGTTGCACGGGTGCACAGGAGTCAGGAAGGAATCATGCAGATCTTGCTCCAAAATGAAGACCGCTCAAAAAAATTTAGCGGGACTGCACACTGAACAAACTGGCCATACACAACAACTAAATTTTAAAGGTAACATTGTACTTATGCCAGGACAATCCATAGTACATGACAGTGTGTTTGTGTGTGTGTGTGTGTGTGTGTGTGTGTGTGTGTGAACTTGGTTTTGTAAAAGGGAAATCATGTTTAACCAATTTATTGGGAGCCCTTTGAAGGAGTCACATGTGCTTGTGGATAAAGGGGATCCACGGATGTGCTATACTTAGATTTCCAGAAGGCATTTGATAAAGTGCCACATCAAAGGATATTGCAGAAAATAAAAGCTCATAGTGTAGGGGGTAACATACTGGCACGGATAGAAAATTGGCTAGCTAACGGGAAGCAGAGAATTGGTATAAATGGGTCTTTTTACGGTTAGTGGGATGTGATGAGTGGTGTGCCACAGGGACCAATGCTGGGTCCTTAACTTTTTACAATTTATATAAATGACTTGGATAAAGGGACTGAAGGAATGGTGGCTAAATTTGCTGATGACACAAAGATAGGTCAGAAAGTAAACTGTGAAGAGGATGTAAAAAAGCTACAAAGGGACATAGATAGGTTAAGTGACTGGGCAAAGATCTTGCAAATGGAGTATAATGTGGGCAAATGTGAAATCATTCATTTTGGCAAGAAGAATAAAAAGGATGCTTATTATCTAAATGGTAGGAGGTTGCAAAGCTCTGAGAGTCAGCAGGATCTGGGTTTTCTAGTGCATGAAAGGTTAGCATGCAGGTACAGCAGGTAATTAGGGAAGCTAATAGAATGCTATTATTTATTGTGAGGGGAATTGATTACAAAAGTAGGGGGAGGTTATGCTTCAGTTATATAGGGCACTGGTGAGACCACATCTGGAGTGCTGTGTACAGTACTGGTCCCCTTATTTAAGAAAAGATGTAAATGCATTAGAAGTAGTTAGAAGTCAGAGCACGTTTTCTGGACTAATACCAGGAATCAGCGGGTTGTGTTATGAAGAAAAGCTGGGCAGGTTAGGCTTGTATCTACTGGAATTTAGAAGAGTAAGAGGTGACTTAATTGAAACCTTTATGATCCTGTGGAGTTTTGACATGGTGGATGTGGAGAGGATGTTTCCTCTTGTGGGAGAATCTAGAATTTGGGGTCATTGTTCAAAAATAAGGGGTCATTCATTTAAGACAGAGATGATGAGAATTTTTTTCTCTTGGAGGGTAGTGAGTCTTTGGAACTCTCTTCCTTAAAAGGCGGTGGAAGAAGTCTATGAATATTTTTAAGGCAGAGTTAGATAGATTCTTGATTAACAAACTGATGAAAGGTTATCAGGGGTAGGCAGGAATGTGGGGATGAGGTTATATTCAGATCAGCTATGATCTTTTTGAATGGCAGAGCAGGCTGAAGGGGCCAAGTGGCCTACACCTGCTCCTAATTTGTATGTTTGTATGCATGCACGTCTTGGATAATATGAGTCTAAATGGGTTGAGAAGCAAGGTATCCAGGGGTCCAGATGCACAATTTGAAAGTAGGCAAATAAAGCTATTAAACAGAAAGCAAACCAAGCGCTGGGGCTCATGTTTTTTTTTTAATCATTCATTGGATGTGGGAATCACTGGCTAGGCCAGCATTTATTGCCCATCCCTAATTGCCCTTGTTCAGAGGGCATTTCAGAGTCAACCAAATTGCTGTGGGTTACTACTCACATGTAGGCTGGATGAGGTAAGGACCGTAGATTTCCTTCTCTAAAGGACATTAGTGAACCAGATGGGTTTTTACAGCAATCATTTTATAGCCATCGTTAGACTTTCAATTCCAGACTTTTTCAAAATTCTAATTCCACCATCTGCTATGGCAAGATTCAAACCCGGGTCTCTGGAGAATTATCCTGGGTCTCTGGATTACTAGTCCAGCAACAATACCACTACGCCATCACCTCCCCTCAAAGAGTCTAGAGCAATAGAATTGAAAGGCAGAGAAATAAGGCTAAGCTTGTATCAAACTTGGAATACTGTGCACAACTCTGCTTTCCATGTTATAAAAATGATATAGAGATTCTGGAGAAGGTACAAAAATGATGATATATATATATTTATACCATAACCAACAGGATATCTTTATCAGAAAAGGCTGAACAGGCTGCAGCTATTCTCTCTAGAGAAAAAGCTCAGAGGTGATCTAATAATGGTCTTTAAAATTCTGAAGGGTAATATGGAGAACATGTTTCCACTTGTGAGGGAGATAAAAACTAAGGGTCATAAATATAATATAGTCATCAATAAATCCAATATTCAGGGGAACCAAAAAGTAGTAATAATGTGGAACTTGTTATCATAAGGAGTAGCTGAGATGAATAGCATGCAAGGGAAAGCCAGATAAGCATGAAAAAGAAAGAATGGCCTGTGCTGTTCTGTAGACTCTATGTAATTCTATGAAATGATAGTAATCCTTTGGAACTGATATGAGATAGAATAACACTACATAAAACTAAATTAGCCATCTTCAATATGGCCTTCTCTTATTTTACTATAATTTATTATTTATTCTTAGCCTGTAAGCAGGCTAAAGAGAAATGGTATAATGAGATGTGTGACGAAGTATTAGAGCTAAACCATAAAATGAGAGTTATGCACCAGTAGGTGAAATCTTTGACAGATAGAAAGAAAGAGATAACAACAGATTGTGGATGCATAAAAGACAAGGATGGCAAAATATTGTTTGAACAGGATGCAACAGCAAAAAGATGGACAGAATATATAAGTGAATTGTATGATGAGTAAAATCGAGTGAATCCTTAAGATGTAGAGGCAAACAAAGGACCAAACCTTATGGTATCAGAGGTAAAGAATGCTTTGAAATTGAATACAGGAAAAGCTCCAGGCATAGGTGAAGCAACAACAGAATATCTAAGGGTGGAATCATCCCAGATTTAAGCTACGTGTGGTAACGGGCAGGAAAAAGATGTTTTATCCGCTGGCTGCAGTGGCAGCTTTTCACACTATCGTCCTAATCCCGACTCATTAATCTTGCATTCCTGGGAAACACGCTGTTTTGATGGCGGGTGTGTTCTCATTTGCCCGCCATGACATCACATTGCTGCTTCCTCATGCCGGGAGGCATATTTAAAGAGCAGCTGTGCACACACCTCTCGGTGCTTCCAGCCTAGGACTGATGCACAGAAGACATGGTTCCGAAAGGCAAGAAAACTGCAGCCCTCCAATTCAGTTATGCACCCCTGGAACGCCTTTTGGACAGCTTGGAGCCTCTACCACCACTCTGGGCGAAGGACAGCAAGCAAGGTGACAAATCCGGGTTGGGAGGCGGTGGCAGCCAACATGCTGCAAAAAAAGACAGCCACCCAGTGTCAAAAGAGGATGAATGATCTCCTCCATCCCTCTTCTCATCACTCTCAACTTACACACCCATCATGCATCCACAGGGATCTCACTCAGTATCAGTTCTAGGGACATCACCATTCAATCTCTCATACACACATTCATTACCCTCATCCTGTCCATGGCACCACTCACCACCCACAAATGCAAGGCATCTTGACCATCTGGCCTGGAAGGTGTCCTGCTCACACTCTCTCTATCTGTATTCATGACACAAGAGGGAGAGGTCACAGACTGGTGGAAGAATGCCTGACATCGAGGTTCGAACAGACTTTGAAAATAGAACATACAGCTGGCTGGCAAAGATCTGGGCCATTCCTGTGCTAATGGTGAGGTTGGTGGTACTCAACCATATGAGCATCCAGCAGTGTAAGATCCGTCAGACAACCATGCTGTTTCACAGGCAACTGCCATGCTCTAATTATCTCTCCTTGCTTTTGTAGGCACACCTGGGAAACAGCCAAGGGAGTCCACGACCTAGGTCCTTGACTCAAGCCCCAAGGACACCTCGGAAAAGGAATCTGCTGAAACCCCAATTCAAGACCTGTCACAACATATACCAACACCCTCAACCAGCTCAGAAGCACACACCTCGGTGGGACCTAGTTCTAGAGTAGCCTTGGGGTCACAATGTGGCGAGCACATCGCACTGTCTGATCCACAGCAGGCGGTGGCGGCAGGGACTTCCCAGGTGTCTGGCACTCAGAGGACTGCTGGAAGCCAGTAATCTGCAGAGTCTGAGTCAGATGAGGAGCCTCTGCACTTGGTCATATCTCAGTTGCTGGAAAAGGTAAGCTCAGGAACATCAGGAAGGGATGTCTGCTGCGCTCCTCACATTGCAAGGCATGATGGAGGAGTCCGTCTACCTTCAGTCTGAGGTGATAGCGCTGACATACCAACGCACCGAGGTCAGCATTGGTAGGATGGCGGCCATCATGGAGATCTTGGTCAAGGACATTGGTCCTGTACTGCTGCGTGGGATAAACTCTATCGCTGATGCCATAGTTGGCCTCCAACAGTGTCAATGAAAGAGTGGTGTGGGGCAGCTCGATCTCACTCAAGCTTCCCCTTCTCCTCAAGGTGTCAGCCAGGTGCCCTTGGGCAACCGTAGCAAGGAATACCAGCGGCGGAACACCCAGGGACCATCCACCCAGGTGACTCCGGGAGTGTCCAGCCCATCCGAATCCTCTCTTCCTGTGACCCCAGCAGCTCCAGCTCCACAGGCCAAGGAGGGTGCCAATGCACCAGAGCAGGATCCCGAAAACAGGCCTGGGCCCTCCAGGCCTCGGGTCTCCAGAGGGCTCCTATCAAGGTCATCACAGACATGGTGTAACAGTCAGCAGGCTGTCTCCACCTCTGCTATGGATGTCGGGGGAGCAACAAGATGTAGTGGAATGGTTAGGGAGGTTAAGAAGACATAGTTGCACAGCCTGGGCATGGGTGTTAATCACTGGTACATAATGTTCACTATTGTAAATAAGCTCCCAAGAATGTCTTCTTGCCAATGGCTCCTTGTTATGATCAGCAATTTTAGTATCACTCAGATGTGAAACTTTGGTTCCTGCACAAGATAAAGGCAGGTGTCTCAGTCCAGGGCCTCTTCCTGTGCAATGTGTAACCTTCAGACCAAAGTGATGGTCCGTCTTCACACTCACTGGACACATTTGTGATGCCTGCACCTTGATGGTGCTTGTCATTGCTATTAGAATCTCATGGGCGGGTGTCACAGAGTTCCATCATTCTCTCTATGTGCTCTCAGCACCTTTGAGGTGGGGCTGGCCACCTCCATCTCTTCAGCATCTGTGATTGATGAGGGTGAGCTCCTGAAGGGTATAGGTGTTGAAGGTCGACAAAGGATCAGGTGCATTTATGACCTTGATTACAGAGCATGAGCGAGCTGCCCTCAGCCAGACAGGAATCAGGCATTCACAGTGGCTATGTGAAGATCTATGGAGTGTCCTCACTGCGTGTTGTCATCATCCTTCTGGAATCTAGCACTATTAGGGCTTGTGCTGCGTCTCCATGACAGGAGCCTTATCATAGAGGATATGTGCACTGCCATCAGCCAGACTGGAGTAAAATGTTCACAGGTGCAATGTGAGGATCTATGGTGTCTCCTCACTGCAAGTTGTCATCATCCTCCATGAATATAGCAGCTGTAAGTGCTTCCCGAGTGGGCTTGCTTTGTCTGGTGAGTACGATGGCCTTATCACCGACATTTTCGCCTTCGACGACCTCCTCACTTTCATCCTCGTCAATGTCCTTCTCATTGGAGGAGACGTCAGATCCTCCACCTCCTCCTATGCCAACTCCTCTCCCCAATGCAGCACCAGGTTGTGAAGGGCGCAGCAGGTGACGACGATGCGTGACAGCCTCTGTGGACTGCATTGCAGGGCTCCACCAGACCGGTCCAGGCACCAAACCTCATTTTCAACATTCCGATGGTTTGCTCCACCAAGTTGCGAGTTGCAGCATGAGCCTCGTTATGCCTTCTCTTTGCTGCACTCTGAGATTATAAGCCACATCCTCTGTGGGTAGCCCTTGTCCCCGGGGAGCCAACCCTGCAGCCTTTCTGGACCTTGAAGATGTCAGAGATCTGAGACCGGCTGAGAATGTACGAGTCATGGACACTCCCTGGGAACTGTGCGTGCACCTACAAGATGCATTTGTGGTGGCCACACAGCAGCTGAACATATTGATATGGGGGGTGGGGGGGGTTGGACGGGAACGGGCCAATTAAGGCTCGCCCAGTGTGACGCGCACCCGGAAGTGCTGTACGTTGCCTGTCCCGGCGGGGGGAGTAGGCTGAGTCAGGGCCTCTGCTCTTTCACGCATATATGCGAAAGAGCACAGAAATCTCCCTGAGGCACTTGAGCTTGAACACATCACTGAATTTCATTAAAAATTTTTATTAAACTTTAAAAACCTTCATGAAACCTCATTCCGCCCTTGGATGAGGTTTCATAATAAATGCAAAGGCCGTCTGGGCTCTTCACCTGCCCGCCAAACTTAAGGTTGGATGGGCAGCTCAGTTAATTAGTTTGATTGCTATTTAAATGGCCTTAATAAGCCTTTGACAGTTCAGCGGGCGCGCAGCCGACTCCGGTGTGCATCCGCAGAACTCAAGATCTGAATGACATGCGGTGACGTCAGGACGCACGCCCGACATCACCATGCGTCATTTTACATGTCAGCAAGCGGGCCCCGCCCCCACTCGCCGACCCAAAGATTCTGGCCATAGTTCCAAATCAGGAAGGTGTGTGGCTTGGAGGGAAACTTCCAGGTGGTGGTGTTCCCACGCAACTGCTGCGCTTGTTCCTCCATGTGGTGGAGGTCATGGGTTTGGAAGGTGTTGTCAAAGGAGTGTTTCAACTGGAACTCTGGATTTGGACTTTCTGAATTCTGGAAATCACATGGACTGTGGCTCTTTTTGCTGTTAAGTTATTCATAGGGCGGAATTTTCCATGCCCGTTGGCATTGGGCTTGCTCGGAGGTGTGAACGGACAATATAACAAGAAGGCTAGAAATTGGTTTTGTGACGTCATGAAATCAGCTTGCGATCAACCGTTCAGCCCGTTGGAGAGGAAAGTCCAGCGGTGTTTGGGAGAGGAAGATGTACCGGGGATAGGAGAGGAAGGTCTAGGATCGACTGGAAAAAGAAGAGGTGTCAGGATGGGGCGAAGTTGGGAGGGGGTGAAATCAAGGTGTCAGGATGGTGTGAGGTTGGGAGGGGGCGAATGAAGGTGTACAGATGGGGTGACGTTGGGAGGGAGTAATGAGGGTGTCAGGGTGGGGTGAGGTTGGGAGGGGGGAATAAAGGTATCAGGATGGGGTGAGGTTCGGCTGGGGGAATTAAGGTGTAGGGGGGAATGGTTGGGGGGGAGGGAGTACAGGGAGTGGAAGGGGTAATAGGGGAGAAGATGGCAACTGGGGAGGAAAGTGGAAGGGGGGGTGGAAAGTGTAAGCGAAGGAGTTCGGAGGGCGGAAGGAGTGCGGAGAGGGGAGGCAGTCCGGTGGAGGAAGGAGAGTGAAGAGGGGAGGGAGTAAGACTGGAGGAAGAAGTGAGGGTAGAGGGAGGAGTCGGGAAGGGGAAGGACTAAGGGTGGAGGAAGAAAGGTGACCGGAGGAAGTGGTAAGGGTGTCTGAAGGAGTCAGGAAGGTGGAAGGACTAAGTGGGATTGGAGTCCAGTGGGGGAGGATCAAGGGGTTGGAGTCCAGTGTGGGGGGAAGGGATTTCCAAGGAGGGAAGGGGTTCCCAGGGGGGAAGAGGTCTGGAGGGGCTAAGAGTCCAGAGGGAGGGATGACCAGGTGAATGTGCAAGAGAGAGCTCTGATAAGTCCATGACAGCCTCCTGGGGAGTGAACTGAGAGTGGGCATGGAATGAGGAAATGGTGTGAATGATCAAGAACAGAGTGAAGCAGTAGTGGGGAGGGTAAGGGTTCAACAGTGGTGGTAGAAGGGAAAGCGAGGGTGGGTGGTGGGGACTCGGAGGCAGGCACGAACCCTGGGGGTGGAAAGGAGGAGGTTGGGAGATGAATGTGGATGGGGGGTGGGATTTTTGGTAAGGAAGGGAACGTTCAGTTCACCTGAACATTTTGGAAGGAAAAGGGCTGGTAGGTCACAGAGGTTGGGGGGGGGGGTGGTGGTGGTGGTGTGGAAGGTGATGCTGGGGGTGTCAACAGTGATGGGGGAAAAGAAATAGGTGACTGGGGAAGTGGAAAAGACAGTGGTGGGGTGGAAAGGAATACTGAATCAAAACCATGCTGTATAAATCGAAAGTGAAACGACAATCCCAGTGGGCGAGATCAGGTGCTGCATGTGAGTGTGATCATTGGGTGGGCGGAGATGGAGGTCAGCTCAGATGGACAACTGAAAGCGAATCCCAGAAGACAGCATTGAAAATGCTGAGGAATTAAGATGAAGGTGATACATGACGGATCCGCATACATGGGAGAGTGCTTGCACGAGGCTCCGAAAGGCCCTGCCACAGACACTTCTCCCTCCAGAATCACTTGTTAGCCAACTGCTCCCTCAGGAGTGACAGAGGACGAGGTTTTCACAGGCAAAGGGGACTTGGAGAGAGAGGACAGCCTCTGTAATTCCTGAGTAGATGGCTCAGCGGTGTTCAGCTGCTGCTCCGCCTCTCTTTGGGTGCCTGGGAGCACCAGCATGACTCCTTGAGCAGAAGGAGCGACTTGAGGGACGTCGAGGTACCCCATTTCTCCCTCACATTACCACTGCAGGAACCCATCCATGGCTCCTGTAATGGAGTGTAGGTCTGCACAGGTCTCTGCGTTCCGCTGCGCCAGGGTCTCCAAGGCATCTGCCATCAACCCCATGGAGACCTTCACACACTCACATGTGGGTACCACTTCATCAGAGAACAGGCGGACGCATTCCTCCGACTCACATACCACTCTGTTGAGGGCTTCCAACAGCTCTGCGTGATGTTCCCACACTTTCTCCGTGATGAGTTGGAAGGCCAAATCCAGAGGCTTGTCATGTGACTCAGACTTCACAGATGCCTCTTCCCCAGCAGTCCTCCAAGTACCGGGGAGCTCGGCTGCACCTGCCTCCTCCTGCTGTGGACACGTGTCCATGCGGTGACCACCAGATTGTGTACCTGAGCCTGCTCTAGATCTAGGTCCCACAAAGGTGTATGTCTCTGCGCTGATGGAGAGTGTGGGTAAGCGCTGTGACAGGTCTTCCAGGCTTCTTATTTCCAGCTCTTCAATGGAGGAGGTGTCCTCTTGGCTGGAGGTGAGGACCTGGATGGAGCTGAGGGACTGGCTGGCTGAGGGTGTCGGTCGCTTGGCAGACTTCCCTGTGAGGCAAAGTAAAGATAATTAGTGTATGTCAGCAGAGTCAAAAGCAGGAGAGAGAGCACTTGCATTTGCATTGAGAGAGGGATGATGTGGTCCAGAATCCTCACGAGAGTGTTCGCTGCCGACCTCACCATTACTGCAGGCACGATCCATGTTCTCATCACTCAGCACAATGGCATACTCCTCAAAGTGAGCAAGGGCCACTCCACCCCCTGTCTGGATCCTCTCCCTGCTGATGTGAGCAGGCTTCTCCTGCATGGAAACAGATGGAGAGAGTATGAGCAGGACACACAGCACTGCCATATGTGGTGAGTGGAGCCATGGACAGGATGAGGATGCGAGCTCAAGAGGATATGAGCCTGATAGAGATATGAGGGTTTGTGTGAGAGTTAGGGTGTTGTCCCTTGAGGTGTGAGATCTATGTGTATGTGTGATGGGTTTGTGAGTGTATGAGTTGAGAATGATAAGAGTGACTTAATCTGGCGGAGCGGATAAGAGCATTCATCCTGTAGCGGCACTGGGTGGCTGTCCTATTTTGCAGAGCATTGGTGCTGACCACCACCACCACCACCTCCCATGCTGGATTGGTGATGCAGCCGCCCATCCTGCGGCCAGAGTGGGGGCAGAGGACATCATGGTGGGCCTCCACAGCATTCAAACAGCACTTGAGGGACACGTCACTGAAGCAAGGTGCTGCAGTCTTTTTGTCTTTTAGGGCCATCCTGTCTTCCATGTGGCAGTTCTGGGCTGGAAGCACTGAGAGGTGTGTGTGTGGCAGCTCGGCGTGATGAAGTTGCAAGGTAGTGGCATGGCGGGGGAATGAGAGCCCGCCTGCCATGGAAATGGTGTGTTTCCTGGGAACGTACGATTAATGTGGCAGTTTTGGGATGATACGGCGTCAAAAGCCACCATTGCGGCTGGCAGGTAGAACATTGTTTTACCCGCCCAGTGCTGTACTTAGTGCAAATCTGGGATGATTCCACCCATAGTGTGTGCGTGCGTGCGTGCGTGTGTCCAGGTTTGAATGTGTGAAGAAACTAAACTTCTGATTTAATCCTAAAACGGTTTGTTGTTGGTCACTTTAAAAATTGACTACACAATCAAAGGGTTTTTGGAATAAGCACCACAGCCTATTTACGGACAAACAGCAAGAGAGTAAAGGAGTTCTATTTTGCCTCTTTTTCTTGTCTGTAACAATAAAATAATAAAAAGATTGCACAATTATGATAATTTCAGCATACAAATAATTACAATATGTTGCACAATGCTGGTCTCCTTAATTTACAGAATAGAAATGAAATATCTGCTAAACTTCGCATTTTGTATTAAAGTCCATGGGATTCTGTTGTCAGGTTGATTTTGTTAAATTCTCAATCATTTACATACTATTTATGAGTTTTATAAAGTAGGGGATTGAGCTGTCTTATAGTGTATTTGTTCTATATCTTATCTGTGGAGTGGTCTCTTTTCTCCTTAATTGCATCACACATTGCTTTTGTGTGATTGTGGTAAGAGAGTGGCAATCAGAGGTGGAACTCATGAGTTTCCTAGCAAAGTCCATACAGAGCTTCTTCCATCTTTAAGCAAGGGAACACATATTCAATTGTTTGTGTCAGAGTAGCTTTAGTACACATTACCTATGATCAGTTTCAGTGCTCGTTTCTGAATGCTTTTGAGCTTGGGAATTCATCAAAGCTATGGAAACACATTGATTTGGTGATGGTGGGCTACCTACAATCTTAACACCTGCTTGAAAGTGCCAATATGAATCTCTTGGTCAAAAAATTCAAATGACAGAAAGGCACGAAGATGCTCCTGGGTGCCATTCTACAAGTAGAATTTACGCTTTTGCCATTGGTTTAGGAGGTAGCCATGGTTCTGGTTACCTTTTTGAAAGTTTTGCCACACACATGTTGTTACAAGTGTGAGGTTCATTTGATTATTATGTTTCAGGGCTATATGCTTTGGTTTATAAGATTATTAGAATATGGAACTGTATCTTTAAATATACATTAAATGAAAAGAGTCATGTGAACTATGCTGAAGTTTGTCTAACAGTAAACCTGAGTCATTTAGTTGTTAGATCAAAAGGAGAGTCACATTGTGTTATTGAAAGGAAAGTGCCAAATGTTAACATCTGGGGACAATGACAGCTGTTTCTTATTCCACAATCAGGAGACCCAAAGTCTCCTAAAACTCAAAGGCGCTTTCCCTTTCAAGTCATAAATAGTTGTGCTGGAACCAGACCCTTTGTTTCCAAGATGAAAAGCAGCAGTAATTAGAGATAGCTGATTCCCATTTCTACTTGGATACAGGGCTAATGTTTCCCATTGCCATGAAGAGCAGGGTTGAAGAAGCCATTCTGAGATCAGATTACAGGCTTCCCTATAAACAGAATAATATGATACAGAGAAGGCAATTGCAACTTTGATCTTGGGTGGTCTGCAGCCAATTGGGAGAAGAGGGAAAAAGATAGATGTTGGCTAGGCTTTCACTTTAAGCAGAGAAAATGCTGACTCTGTCATTCACCATGCAGAATATGGGTGGGAGCTCACACTCAGTTTGAAAACCACATATGTGAGGAGTTTAAACACAGCTGGAGTTTCACCTAGCTGAAGCTTGAGGGAGAATCCCCAAAGAAAGCTCTCACGAGCATGCCATAGATTTCCTATTCACAGATAAATAGCATGTCAAAAGAGTGACCAGATCAACTTCCATGGAAATTTGATGAATTTTTGGCATTATGTGTGGTCATAGCAAAAGATTTTCTAGTTGCTAAGAGTGTGTTCACCACTGTGGGTAAAGAACATTCTGCTCAATCAATCATCTGATTTGCTGTTTGTGAGGCATTGCAATGTGCAAATTCACAGAATCACAGAATCACACATGCAGAAGAGGCCCTTTGGCCCATCGAGTCTGCACTGACACGTGAGAAACACCTGACCTACCTACCTAATCCCATTTACCAGCACTTGGCCCATAGCCTTGAATGTTATGACATGACAAGTGTTCATCCAGGTACTTTTTAAAAGATATGAGACAATCTACCTCCACCATCCTCCCAGGCAGCGCATTCCAGACCGTCACCACCCTCTGGATAAAAATGTTTTTCCTCACATCCTCCCTAAACCTCCTGCCCCTCACCTTGAACATATGTCCCCTCATGACTGACCCTTCAACTAAGGGGAACAGCTGCTCCCTATCCACCCTGTCCATGCCCCTCATATTCTTGTACATCTTGATCAGGTCGCCCCCTCAGTCTTTTCTGCTCCAATGAAAACAACCCGTCTATCCAACCTCTCTTCATAACTTAAATGTTTCATCCCAGGCAACATCCTGGTGAATCTCCTCTGTACCCCTCCAGTGCAATCACATCTTTCCTATAATATGGCGACCAGAACTACACACAGTACTCCAGCTGTGGCCTTGCCAAGGTTCTAAACAACTCCAACATCACCTTCCTACTTTTGTAATCTAAGCCTCGATTGATAAAGGCAAGTGTCCCATATGCCTTTTTCACCACCCCACTAACATGCCCCTCTGCCTTCAGAGATCTATGGACACACACACCAAGGTCCTCAGAACTTCCTAGTGTCATGCTGTTCATTGAATACTTCCTTGTCAAATTACTCCTTCCAAAGTGTATCATCTCACACTTTTCAGGGTTAAATTCCATCTGCCACTTATCTGCCCATGTGACCATCCCATCTATATCTTCCTGTAGCCCAAGACACTCAACCTCACTGTTAACCACCCGGCCAATCTTTCTGTCATCCGCAAACTTACTAACCCTACCCCCCACATAGTCATCTATGTTGTTTATATAAATGACGAATAATAGGGGACCCAGCACATATCCCTGTGGTACACCACTGGACACTGGCTTCCAGTCACTAAAGCATCCTTCTGTCATCACCCTCTGTCTCCTACAACTAAGCCAATTTTGAATTCACCTTATCAAATTACCCTGTATCCCATGTGCATTTGCCTTCTTTATAAGTCTCCCATGTGGGACCTTGTCAAAGGTTTTGCTGAAATCCATATCAACTACATCAACAGCACTATCTTCATCTACACACCGCCTCAAAAAAATCAATCAAATTTGTTAGGCATGACCTTCCTCTGACAAAGCCATGCTGACTATCCCTGATCAAACCTTGCCTCTTTAGTGGAGATAGATTCTCTCCTTCAGAATTTTCTCCAATAGCTTCCCTACCAATGATGTGAGACTCACTGGCCTGTAGTTCCCTGGCTTATCTCTACAACCCTTCTTAAATAGCAGGACCACATTAGCTGTTCTCCAGTCCTCTGGCACCACCCCCGTGGCCAGAGAGGAATTAAAAATTTGGGTCAGAGCCCCTGCCATCTCCTCCCTTGCCTCCCTCAGCAGTCAGGGACACAAATCATCCGGACCTGGAGATTTGTCCACTTTTAAGCCTGCCAACACTTCTAATACCTTGTCACTCCCTACATCAATTTGCTCAAGAACCTCACAGTCTCTCTCCTCGAGATTGATACCTTCATCCTCATTTTCTTGGGTGAAGACAGATGTGAAGTATTCGTTCAACACTCTACCGATGTCCTGTAGCTCCACCCATAGATTGCCCCCTTGGTCCCTAATGGGCCCTACTCTTTCCCTGATTATCCTCTTTCCATTGATATACTTACAGAATATCTTGGGATTTTCCCTACTTTTACCAGCCAGAGCTTTCTCATATCCCCTCTTTGCTCTCCTTGTTGCTTTCTTAAGCTCCTCCCTGCACTTTCTGTACTCTACTAATGCCTCTGCTGATTTGCTTCCCTTATACCTGCTAAAAGCCTCTCTTTCCCTTCTCATCGTATCCTGAATATCTCTGATCATCTATAGTTCTCTGTGCTTGTTACTCCTTCCTATCACCCTAAAGGGAATATGTTGAGCCTGTACCCACATTTCTGTTTTGAACACCCCCCACTGCTCCTCTGTAGATTTCCCCACAAGTAGCTGTTCTCAGTTTGCCTGGGCCAGATCCTGCCTTATTTTACTAAAATCCACTCTCCCCAATCCAAAACATTTTTTTGCAACTTGTCTATTTCTTTGTCCATAACAAGCTTAAATCGTACCATGTTGTGGTCGCTATCACTAAAGTGCTCTCCCACCGCCTCAGCCACCTGTCCGGCTTCATTCCCCAGAATTAGGTCCAGCATTGCGCCGTCCCTTGTTGGACCCTCTACATATTGACCTAAAAAGTTCTCCTGTACACATTTCAAGAAATCCACTCCATCCAAGCACTATGTCTATCCCAATTAATGTTGGGAAAGTTGAAATCACCTAATATAATTACCCTATTGTTATTGTTTTTACACACCTCCGCAAATTGTGCACATATTTGCTTCTCAATTTCCTGCTGACTATCTGGGGGTCTATAAATAAACACCTAACAATGTGGCTGCCCCTTTTTTATTCCTAAACTCTACCCACAAAGCTTAATTCGATGCCCCCTCCAAGATATCATCTCTCCTTACTGCAGTAACTGACTCCTTAACTAATAATGCAATGCCCCCTCCTCTTTTACTCCCTCCAGTCTCGCCTGAAGATTCTATATCCCGGAATGTTGAGCTGCCAATCTTGCCCCTCCCTCAACCATGTATCTGTGATGGCTACTATATCACAATTCCACGTGTCAATCTTCACCCTTAACTCATTCGTTTTACCTGTAATACTCCTTGCATTAAAGTAGAGGCCATCCAGCCTTGCCTTACTCCTTTGAAAATTAATGCAACTGTACTCCCTCTGATTTGATTGTTTTACTGTATTATGATGTGTCCCTATTCTGCTCACATTCTGTGTCCCCCTCCCCCTGCCTAATTTGTTTAAACTCCTCCCAATAACACTAGCAAACCTGCCCGCAAGGATGTTAGTCCCACTCTGGTTCAGAGGTAGTCCGTCCTGCTTGTACAAGTCCCACATACACCAGAAATGGTCCCAGTGATCCAGGAATTTAAAACCCTCCCTCCTGCACCAACTCTTAAACCACGTATTCATCTGCGCTATTCTCCTATTTCGCAAGCACGTGGCACTGGGAGTAATCCAGAGATTACAACCCGAGAGGTCTTGATTTTTAGTCTACTGCCTAACTCCCTGAATTCTTGATGCAAGACCTCATCCCTTTTTATACCTATGTCATTGGTACCAACATGTACCATGACCTCTGCCTTAGCACCCTCCCCTTTCAGGATGCCCAGTGACATCAAATTGGCTGCTGCTTTTCTCTACAAAAAAGCAACTTGATTTCAAGAGCAATTCATTGGCTGTGAAGCGATATGGGATGTCCCAAGGATGTGAAAAGTACCATATAAATAAATTCCAGTTTCACCTCCTCAAGAATTAACTTGTTGGTTTCATGGTCTCAGAGAACTGTGTTAGATGTAACCATCTTGTCGGCAGGGCAAATCTGGCTTTTAAGGAAGAGCTAGAGGCTAACCAATTTGAACACCAAACCTCAATCAAGGTTAGTATTCTTCTGCCCGCCCTAGAATTTGAAGATTTTTACTTTACAGTACTTTGAAGCACATGCTTGAGCATCAGGCCCTGTCAACAGGGAGGGTTTTAATCAAGTGTAGGAAAATGGTTTGTGGATTCAGTGCTTTCTCTCACACATACACCTAAGGAGCTGGAAGTAATGATCTGTACTGGATTAGCCCATCAACCAACTGCACTGATCACTTGCGCTGGACAGAACTTCTTTAGTTGGGCTGTTTGTGTTTCTTGAATAAATTCCAAACCAGAAAGGAACTTCAAGAATTTTTCCAAAAGCGACAGCAACATTGTCGTTGAGGCATGAAGTAAAACAGTTAGGGAATAATCCTACCCCTATGGTTATTAAAAAGCATGGAATCAAAGGATGATCACATATACCTCAGGGAGTCAGTTAACGGCTGTCAGGCCATTAATTGGTTTGAGGCCCTCTTCTTGAGGAAGTCCCGCTTCTGAGAACTGTTGAGCAATCAAATGCCAGCTCTCTTGTCTCAGCAGCATCACCAGGAATGGTGGCCACTGTTGGGTCAGGGGACAATCCCAAAAGGGGGCATGCAGCAATGGAACTGGACTTGAAGGTAAATGCACAGTCTTGCCGGGACCAGGCTTTGAAGCCTGGTGAGGGGGGTGGATGGGTGAAGGGAAACCTGGGGTGGGATGATTACCGGGGGTGGGGGTGTCTTCTGATGGGCACAGGGATTGAAAAGGAGGCATGCAAGCCTTGTCCGGCCATCACTTTCCAGGTTTCCCTTGGCATCGGCCTTCCCTTCCCTGGGTGAAATCCCAGTGGTGGTGGGAGGAGGCCCTCAAGTGGCCATTAATTGTCCATATGGTGGGTAGGGCACAGCACCACTGCCATAGCCCCAATTTTATTGGCGCCCCACCTGCCAGCCCATCCCTGGGGGCCATAGAATTCCAGCCTTTACTTGAAGAAGGATATACTTACTACAAGGGGAGTGCAATGTAGGTTTCCTGAACTGATGCCTGGGATGAGAGAATTGTGTTCCAAAGAGACACTGAGTAAATTAGGCTTACATCCTCTGGAGTTAAGAATAATGAGAGATAATCTAATTGGAACATATAAAATTCTTAAAGGGATTGACAGGGTAGATGCTGAAAGGATGCTTCCCCTAATTGGGGACTCTGGGGAGTCTAGAACTAAGGGTCACAGACTCTGAATAGGGAGTCAACCACTTAGGATTGAAATGAGGAGAAATTTCTTCACTCAGTTGTTGAATATATTCAAGTCAGAGATCAATAGATTTTTTGGATACTGAAGAGAAGAGGATAGCATGGGAAGATGGAGTTGCAGTGGGAGAGCTATGATCTTTTGAATGGCAGACTAGGTGCGAAGAACTGTGTGGCCTATTCCTGTTCCTACTTCTTATGTTCTCATGTAATAACTGTAATGCTATGTTGACTCCGGTATAATAACTGGAAGAGTGCAGCACTGATTGCAACTTATCTTACAGTTCTCTAGTTCTGTAGGAAACTGATGGGAGTTTGGTGTGCAGGGTGAATAATCTCAACTGTGAGAGAGAGGCAGGATTTTTAAATTGATCTCATTCTGCCTGATGCATGAAGTGTCACTGCATCACCATTGGCATGTGGAGAGTCAGCATTGAGCATAGCATAATGTATGAGCTTGTAGTGGAAAACTTTCTGAATGTGAATTTCTATTTCCTGCATCCATCAATGCCCAAACCGTGTATTTGGATTTTTACTCTCAGTATTTTCCCCCAGTTCAGCATAACTGGAGAATTGAGAGTGAATCCTATTTACTCTACAAACCTACTGTTATCTCCCAATGTGTATGTATATGTCATGTGATGCACGGATTGAGCAGAGAACATATGCTACTGTGCTCTGGTTTACTGGAATATATCATGTAAAATACGTAGGGCAGAATTTTATGGCTCAGCCCGCCAAAGTCAATGGGCTTTTGAGTGGCTCTCCGCATTTTACAGCCCCGCCCTTGCTGTGATGGGGCGGTAAAATTCCGCCCGAACACTTTCCCTTCTTGGTAGATGTAAAATAATACACTTTTCCAGACCAAGGTACAAGCTATAAACCACCAGATGAGTATATTTAACATTAAACAGATAAATGAACAGTGTTCAGTACAAACTGTATATTAACCGTAAATATATAATTTGTTATTTTTTAAAAAATGTCAAAACAGCAATTGTTATTACTCGTTCCTGAAATGTAAGTGTCACTGGCAAGGCCAGCAATTTGTTGCCCATTCCTAAGTGCCCTTGAGAAGGTAGAGGTGAGCTGACTCCTTGAACTCCTGCGGTCCATGTGGTGTAGGTACCCCATGGTGCTGTGGGGAGGAGCTTCCAGTTTTTTGACCCAGCAACAGTGAAGGATGACAATATAGTTCCAAGAGATGGTCATTGCCTGGCACCTGTGTAGCGCGACTGTTATTTTCCACTTATGAACCCAAGCTTGAATGTTGTCTAGGTCTTGCTGCATGCAGACACAGATTCCTGCATGAATCTTGAACATCAAATTGATTCTAAACAATTGTTGCTTATGTGTTGAGTGCACTGAGCAGTCTCATTAGTCATGTAGCTTAAATGAGCTGAGTTCAGGGAGCCAAATATAAACTTACAACTATGTAGCTCCTGTTCATGAAAGAATCAAAGCTGACTGAAATATTCAATTCAGATACAACTGCCAATCAATCCTATCATTTAGGAAGATGTCCAGAATGTCAATTACAATACTGTCATTGCATGGTTTACTTCCTGAGAGATTAATTGAACTGTGACTGCAAAAAAATACTTATCCAGACAGCCATCAGGGATGCTACTGGACAGAATGACACTAATTGTTCTGCACAACGGGCAATAACACATTTAACTATCTTTTATTCTACAGGAAGAAGTGATAGATGTATATTGATGCATTTGGATAGCCAGGGCATAATGGATATTCTCTCGTGCTTGATTTTATTTTAAGCCTGCTTCATTTCTGTCACACCTGTTTCAAAAAAAAGTATCAGGCTATATCGGGAAGACAGATCATTGGCAGATGAAATAAAAATTTCAGGATGAAGAATTACTGGGACAAAGGAAAAAATGACAATCTTCAACAAAGAACCTTTCTCATACTCAAAAAATATAAACATAATTTCAAAACTAGGAAAGGCTTTGAAAGTGTAACAAGTGAAACACAGGTTCCAATCTCTTGACAGATTGGTAACAGATTGTGAACAAGAAGGCATTCTTAAGATTGTCACAAGAAGAATGAAGAAGGAAGTTAGAAAATATTTTTTATGGAGAGTTATTTGAACAGGGGATACTTTATAACAAGCTGCTACTTAGGCAGAGACAACACAATTGGTTAAAAAGGAACTGGATTCAACTTTCACTTAGTCAGGGGAGGCGATGGCGTAGTGGTATTGTCGCTGGACCAGTAACTTAGAGACCCAGGGTAAGATTGAATTCGATAAAAATCTGGAATTAAAAGTCTAATGTTGACCATGAAACCATTGTCGAATGTTGTAAAAACCCATCTGGTTCACTAATGTCCTTCAGGGAAGGAAACTTGCTGCCTTTACCTGGTCTGGCCTACATGTGACTCCAGACCGACAGCAATGTGGGTGACTCTGAAAAGGCCTAGCAAGCCACTCAGTTGTATCAAACTGCTACAAAGCCTCAGTAAAGGAATGAAATCGGACAGACCACCCGGCATCGACTTAGGCCCGGAAACGACAACAGCAAACTCAGCCCTGTCGGCCCTGCAAGTCCTCCTTACTAACATCTGATGGCTATTGCCAAAATTGGGAGAGCTGTCTCATAGACTAGTCAAGCAACAGCTTGACGTAGTCATCCTTATGGAATCGTATCTTAAGATAACGTCCCAGACATCACCATCACCATCCCACCGTCAGGACAGACCCAGGAGAGGTGGCGGCACAGCGGTATACAGTCGAGAGGGAGTTGCCCTGGGAGCCCTTAATGTCAACTCCATCAGGTCAAACATGGACAAGGAAACCTCCAGTTGATTACCACATACTGCTGTCCCTCAGCTGATGAATCAGTGCTCCCCATGTGCAACACCACTCAGAGGAAGCACTGAGGGCGGCAAGGGTGCAGAACATATTCTGGGTGGGGAACTTCAATGACCATCACCAAGAGTGGCTTGGTAGCTCCAATACTGACCGAGCCGGCTGAGTCCTAAAATATATAGCTGCTAAACTGGGTCTACGACAGGTGGTGAGGGAACCAACAAGAAGGCAAAACATACTTGACCTCATCTTCACCAATCTGCCTGTCTCAGATGCATCTGTCCATGACAGTATCAGACAGGAGGACCACTGCATAGTCATTGTGGAGAAAAGTCCTGCCTTCACATTGAGGATACCCTCCATTGTGTTGTGTGGCACAACCACCATACTAAATGAGAGAGATTTCGAACAGACCTAGCAACTCAAGACTTGGCATCCATGAGGCGCTGTGGGCCATCAGCAGCACTGAATTGTATTCAAACAAAATCTGTAACCTCATGGCCTGGCATATCTCCCACTCTACCACTACCATCAAGCCAGGGGATCGACCCTGATTCAATGAAGAGTGCAGGAGGGCATACAAGGGCAGCACCAGGCGTACCTAAAAATGGGATGTCAACCTGGTGAAGCTATAACACAAGACTATTTGCGTGTCAAACAGCATAAGCAGCAAGTGATAGACAGAGCTAAGTAATCCCACAACCAACGGATCAGATCTAAGCTCTGCTGTCCTGCCGCATCCAGTCGTGAATGTGGTGGAAAATTAAACAACTCACTGGAGGAGGAGGCTCCACAAAAATCCCCATCCTCAATGATTGAGGAGCCCAGCACATCAGTGCAAAAGATAAGGCTGAAGCATTTTCTACAATCTTCAGCCAGGAATGCCAAGTAGATGATCCATCTCGGACTCCTCCGGAGGTCCCCAGCATCACAGATACCAGACTTCAGCCAATTCCATTCACTCCATTTGATGTCAAGGAATGGCTGAAGGCACTGGATAGTGCAAAGGCTATGAGCCCTGACAATATTCTGGCAATAATACTGAAGACTTGTGCTCCAGAAGTTTCCACGCTCCTAGCTGGCCAAGCTGTTCCAGTACAGCTACAACACTGGAATCTACCCAGCAATGTGGAAAATTGCCCAGGTATGTCTTGTACACAAAAAGTAGGACAAATCCAACCCGGCTAATTACCGCACCATCAGTCTACTCTCGATCATCAGTAAAGTAATGGAAGGGGTCATCAACAGTGCTATCAAGTGGCACTTGCTTAGTAATAACCTGCTCACTGATGCCCAGTTTGGATTCCGCCAGGGTCACTCAGTTTCTGACCTCATTACAGCCTTGGTTCAAACATGGACAAAAGAAGTGAACTCTAGAAGTGAGATGAAAGTGACTGCCCTTGACATCAAGGCAGCATATGACCGAGTGCGACATCAAGGAGCCCTAGCGAAACTGGAGTCAATGGGAATTAGGGGAAAACCACTTCACTGGTTGGAGTCACACATGGCACAAAGGAAGATGGTTGTGGTTGTTGGAGGTCAGTTATCTCAGTTCCAGGACATCACTGCAGGGGTAGTATCCTCGGCCCAATCATCTTCAGCTGCTTCATCAATGATCTTCCTTCCATCGTAAGGTCAGAAATGGGGATTCTCACTGATAACTGCACAATGTTCAGCACCATTCGTGACTCCTCAGATACTGAAGCAGTCCATATCCAAATGCAGTAAGGCCTGGACAATATCTAGGCTTGGGCTGACAAGTGGCAAGTAACATTGACGCCACACAAGTGTCAGGCAATGACCATCACCAACAAGAGAGAATCTAATCATCACCCCTTGACATTCAATAACATTACTATCACTGAATCCCCCATTGTCAACATCTTGGGGGTTACCATTGACCAGAAGCTGAACTGGACTAGCCATATAAATACTGTGGCTACAAGAGCAGGTCAGAGGCTAGGAATCCTGCAGCGAATATCTCACCTCCTGACTCCCCAAAGCCTGTCCAACATCTACAAGGCACAAGTCAGGAGTGTGATGGAATACTCCCCATTTGCCTGGATGAGAGCAGCTCCCACAACACTCAAGAAGCTTGACATCATCCAGGACAAAACAGCTCGCTTGATTGGCGCCACATCCACAGACATTCACTCCCTCCACCACCGACCCACAGTAGCAGCAGCATGTACCATCTACAAGATGCACTGCAGGAATTCACCTTGGCTCCTTAGAGAGCACCTTTCAAACCCACGACCACTACCATCTAGGACAAGGGCAGCAAACAGATGGGAACACTACCACCTGGAAGTTCCCCTCCAAGCCACTCACCATCCTGACTTGGAAATATATCGCCATTCCTTCACTGTTGCTGGGTCAAAATACTGGAACTCCCTTCCTAACAGCACTGTGGGTGTACCCACACCACATGGACTGCAGTGGTTCAAAAAGGCAGCTCACCACCACCTTGTTCAAGGGCAATTAAAGATGGGCAATAAATGCTGGCCCAGCCAGCAAAGCCCACATTTCATGAATGAATTAAAAAAAGTTGAATTTTGTCACATTTCCAATTTTGCTGGAAATTCTGATCACAGGAACTTTTATGAATGTATTTATACTGCTGCAACATATAATGATCAGAGCGTTCCGGTCCTAAATTATGAACTCTTTCATAAATTGAGATGTAACATTAATTTCTTTGTGCCTAAATGACTTGTCATGGGTAAATCCCCTAACCTAAGGAAAGAAACAAATCAAAAACAAGGGAGCAAGCACTCTATTCATCTACTGACAGATCATAACAAACTAAAATGATGACAGTCTAGCAAAAGGTTTCAGTTTTTCATGACTGATTTCCTCTCAATATTTGGGGGTAATAATGTTGCAGTGAACATACTGCTGGCTAAGACCATGTACTGATGCTTGACTTTGAACTCACTGCATTATCTCTGCCTTCAGGTTGTAAGCCTACTTCAGAACAGATTGTCTTTTCCAGTAGATGAACTAAATGATCATTTTTTGAAAGTCTACATGCAGGCACATATCCAGCTAAAAAAAATTACTTATCCAGACAACCATCAGGGATTCTACTGGACAGAATGACACTAATTGTTCTGCACAACAGGCAATAACATATTTAACTACCTTTTTTCCTACAAGAAGAAATGACAGATGTATATTGATGTATTTGGCTCACCAGAGCATAATGGATATTCCAGTTTTTTTTTAGTTCTATCAGAGTGACCTCCATGCTCTGCTCCCCTGTGTTTATATCATCATATATCTTGTAGGCCCCTTGCAGATCTATTTGTGAGTCAAAGGCCAATGTTTCTGCATATTTGAGGGTTGGATCTATATCTAACAGAATAAAATAAACCTGCCAGAACAATAAGTCATCCTTTAATGGAAACGCAGCAAGCATTACAGTATATTTTATAATAGACATATGAATAGAAGGTGAGAATAGATCATCACTTCCACAAGCACACCCTTGTACATCATCCTGCCCAGTCAGCAAAGACTGCTTGGCTTTTTGCCTTCCTGAGGAAGGCAAAAAGCCAAGCTAGCCCAACCCCATTGGACACAAAGGCAAACTATACAGTACTGCTATTTACATCATGATGCTATTTTGTGTCATAATACATAACTGATGCACAATACCAGCTCCCCACATTTGGCAGGCTAGAAGAGGAAGCAGTTAATCTGACGGTTGATTATAAGACCCATGGGATCCTGCTGGCTACAAAAAATCAACTGAGTGTTGACTGGGCTGTGTGGAGGTTGACTCAGGAATATTAACAAATCTTACTCACTGCAACTCTCTACCACTCTTTCTCTACCTTTACAAGTCTTCTGAGAATTTATCTTTGACCAAGCCTTTAGTCGCCATTCCAAAACTCTCTTTTCCTGGTTCAATGCCTGCTTCATTATGGTTATTTTCAAACTGTTGTGGGATACTTCTTTGCTGTTACAGGTATTATATAACTGCAAATTGTAACGTATCTGCAGGCAATTGCTCTCAAAAAGTAAAATAGCTTCAAGTAATCAATATATGGATGGCAATTAAGCTCTTTATGAAGTCAAGCATTAGTCCCCACTCCTCCATGAAATGCTTAGCAAGGAAATTCAATTTCCACAGTATTAGCATGTATTAATTTCTTTCAATAGGAATGCCATTCAATTCAATTATACTAAGTACGTTGCACAATGCAATTATCTTCATCCTATATTCTCTAAGAAAGATCAAATCCAATTCTATATTTCATTCTATGTTGGGTAGGACAGGGTTATTCATCATCTTAAGGATCAGCTCAATAGAAACAAGATCGGAAGTTAATTATGGATGAGGAACACCATTAAATCCATCTTTAACTCAATCATCCAGCCAGATCCTAATATCCCTCCTTGTAGCATCCAAATGTTTCTTAATTTCAGGGTTTTGGTCTCTACTGCTCTATCTGGAAGTCTATTCCATGTTGCTCACTGAATGTATGACGAAGAATTCCCTCATATCAATCGCAAATTTACCAATACCAGTTTAAACCCGTTTCTCCCTTGTTCTATATTTGCAGTTCAATTTAAAAATAATGTTCCAGTTAATTTTTCTGCACCTCCAGAAAGCTCTCAGACATCTCCTTTCAAGTCTCTCCACTCTTCCTTTGCAACTGTGACCCCTGACACCAGGGTCAGCCTCATGTCGCTTACCATCTTAAAGATTTGAAAAATGTCTTTCAGTGGAGATTTGGCTTTGTGAATTGGTGCTCACCTATTCTGAACCTTTTCTAATCTCTAGATATAAAGTGAAAATGTTTGGGACAAGATGAAAATCCTTCGCACCTTAGTTCTCATTGATTTTTTTTTAACATAAAGGATTGAGCTCCACTCCTCTATCATGCTTCCTCAGTAACTACAGGCCAAAGCCTACCTGGCATGATGACATCAGGGAAGCCCAGTTTGCGAGTGATGGCCGCACCCCGGTTAAAGATTATGGGATTTTCTCTGCGAATGTGCTCCATGTCACCGCGAAGAAGCTGCACAGAGATGATCATTCCTGTAAAATGAGACACCACACAACATTCAAACATTAGCTGGATTGAGGTTCATCTCCTGATACTTCAGGTTATTTTTGTGGATCTTGGTAGTAACCTTAGGTATAACTTCCCCCACTATCTATTATTATGTAGTGAACCTACAGCAGTTGACAGAACATTGCAACTTCAGGAACATGTTAAATGATATGCTGCAGGACCGATTCATTTGTGGAATTCAGAATGACACCATATAGTGCCGTTTACTCGCCAAGGTTGACATCGACTTTAAGCAGGTGCTCGGAATCTCCCTCGCCATGGAAAGCACTGCAAAACACTTGCAAGCTTTGCAACATATACAACATGGTGCCGTTCTTCATGTGGGGCGGGAGCCTACTGCCAAGTGCGGCGCAAAAACCAGACCCACAGCATCGAAACGAGATGCAATGTCTGCTGCCAGAAACATGAAAAGGCCTGGTAGAAAAACTTCAGCAGTGACTCCAAGAGTGAGTTGTTATAGATGCAGAGGTGACCACGGATCGGACAGCTGTAAATTCAAGGAGGCAGAATGCCATTGCTGCCATAAGAAAGGTCACATAGTAAGGCAATGTAAGGCAAAATTGAAACAGCCCGTAAAGCAGCAAACCAACATGACTGAAGTAAAGAATACATCAGAATCTGAAGCTGCTGACATCGACATTTATTCCCTGTATAATGTAATGACTGTAAAACCAAACTGCATTGACTGAGTGCACTAGATACAGCAAAGGCCAAGGGCTCTGATAAGATCCCAGCAAAGACTTGTGTCTTAATCAAGATCACGTCTTGAATCAATGTGAGAATGGATGTTATTTTTTTAAATATTTTGGGGAATATTGTGTTATTCTGTGAAGAAGGCTGTGTGTCTGTGTGCGTAAATGATTTAATTAAGCTGGGGGAAAGTTGCTAGAAGACAGATTGTCTGGGGGGTGGTTTAAAACATTAACAGATAGAAGCTTCATGACCCTTCAGCAGAACTAGTTCTGTTGAAGGGTCATGAGGACTCAAAACGTCAACTCTTTTCTTCTCCACCGATGCTGCCAGACCTGCTGAGTTTTTCCAGGTAATTCTGTTTTTGTTTTGGATTTCCAGCATCCGCAGTTTTTTGTTTTTAACGGATAGAAGCATTATGTTTGAGGTACAAGTGAATTGGTTGGATCTAACATTTGCATTTTCAGTTAAGTTGAGAGTTTGTTTGAATTCAAGGGGAAGTCAGAGAGGTCAAGAAACATGTTTGCATCTTGCAGGAGATGCATAGGTAAATAGAAGAGGGTATATTACATTTTACTGACCCGAAAGCAGAGACAAAATAGAAACATGAAATTTTTATATTTGGAAAGATTTGAATTTTAAAGAGATGTGAGAACAATGGAGCTTGAGATGAAAGGGGAGAAAAAATGTATTTTAGAGTTACTGTGGAAAGCTTGAGGTAGCTGAAGCTGGTAGCTGTTGCTGTTAGCTGTAGCTGTGGGCTATTGGCCGTGTGAGGAAGATCTCCTGGAAATGGTTCTAGGCTGGTAGAAGATGCAGTTTGAATCTGCCATCCAGTCCAAGGGTATGATGATAGGACACTTAGAAAATATCAATGGGATTAGACAAAGTCAACATGGATTTATGAAAGGGAAATCATGTTTGACAAGCCTACTATAGTTTTTTGAGGACATAACTAGCAGAATATATAAGGGAGAACCAGTGGGTGTGGTGTATTTGGATTTTCAGAAAGCTTTTGATAAAGTCCCATATAAGAGGTTAATGTGCAAACTTAAAACATATTGGATTGGGGATAATATATTGGGATGGATTGAGAATTGGTTAGCAGACAGGAAACAGAGAGTAGGAATAAATGGGTCTTTTTTGGAATGGCAGGAGGTGACTAGTGGGGTACTGCAGGGATCAGTGATTAGGACCCAGCTATTCACAATATATATCAATGATTTGGATGAGGCAACCAAATGTAATATTTCCAAGTTTGCTGACAACACAAAACTTGGTGGGAAAGTGCGTGGTGAGGAGGATAATAAGAGGCTTCAAAGCGACTTAGACAGATTGAGTAAATGGGCAAATACACGGCAGATACAGTATAATGTGAATAAGTATGAAGCTATCTATTTTGATAGGAAAAACAGAATGGCAGAGTATTATTTAAATAGTAATAGATTGGGAAATGTTGATGTACAAAGAGACCTGGGTGTCCTTGTACATCAAAGCAAGCATGCAGGTGCAACAAACAGTTAAGGAGGCAAATGGTATGTTGGTCTTCATTGCGAGAGGACTTGAGTATAGGAGCAGAGATAGCTTACTGCAGCTATACAGTGCCTTGGTGAGACCACAACTGGAGTATTGTGTGCAGTTTTAGTCTCCTTACCTAAGAAAGGATATACTTGCCATAGAGGGAGTGCAGCGAAGGTTCACCCCATACTGATTCCTGGGATGGCAGGATTGCTGTTTCAGGAGAAATTAGGCCAACCAGGCCTGTATTCACTGGAGTTTAGAAGAATGAAAGGAGATCTCATTGAAACATATAGAATGCTAACAAGGCTGGCTGGACAGACTGGATGTAGAGATGATGTTTCCTCTGGCTGGGGGTCTAGAACAAGAGGTCACAAACTCAGTATATGGGGTAGACCATTTGGGACTGACATGGGGAAAAACTTCTTCACTCAGAGGGTGGTGAACCTGTGGAATTCTCTGCCACAGAGGGCTGTGGAGGCCAAATCACTGAATATATTTAAGAAGGAAATAGATAGATTTCTAGACTATCAAGGCATCAAGGGATATAGGGAGAGAACGGGAGTATGGCATTGAGATAGAGGATCAGCCATGATCATATTGAATGGTGGAGCTGGCTCAAAGGGCCAAATGACTTACTCCTGCTTCTTTTTTCTATGTTTCTGTGTTTATGTTTCTATGTTTCAGTTAAGTCAAGAAAGTCTTGGGCTGCAACAAGCAGTCTTGTTCTGAAGTTTTGAATTTCCACAGCAGAATGGGAGAGAGTTTAAGAGGTCATGTGGCATGCCTTTATTAAAGCTACTGCAGTTTGCATTGGGGAATATTACTGGAATTTTATAGTTAAACAAGGGGTGTTGCCTGGAAGGTGTTTACTTGTGGCTCTGACCAAGCAGGGAGCCTTTTGGGGGAATGTTTTATAAGACCATTTCTGACTGTATAACTGTAATCTTGTGTGCTTAAGTTTTATTTTATTCTGGTTAATAAAACTTGTACTTTTAATTTTTTTAAATCCCAAAAGTATTACTGGATTTCTTGCTGCTGAGGCCAGTATGTTTTCTTCTCATTTTCAGAATACAAAAAAAAGGTATGGCCCATAAGCCAAGATTCCCTCTGGGATTTGGTTTTTGCAACAATTAACATCAGCTGTGGTCATAACAAATTTGGGGGCTTTTTGTGGGATTATTAAAATTCCTTGATTGGATTGGAGCTTGTGAATACAAGAGATAGAGTACGCAGAGAGTACTGAACTCAGCAGCTTTCTGTTGAGGGATTTTAAAGTGATTTAAAGTGGCTGGGCTGCAAAATGGCTTTAGCTGACTAAAACTCAGTTGAGAGAATTAGGAGATGAAGTGCAGGCAGAGATAAAAGTGGAATTTCGTAAGGCTGATATGGTTAAAGTACTCACCCCAGCATTTAAAGTTGGAGGAAGGGACACCAGAAACTAATGTGACACAGATGGAGATGGTAAGACTTCAATTGCAGATGGAGCAGCTTGTTACAGAAGGAGATAGAGAAAGGCAAAAGCTTGAATTGGAAGGGAGAGAAAAAGGGAAATAAAAAATTTGAGTTAGAAAGAAAGGACAAAATGACAAAACTTGAAAAAGAAAAGGATAGATTAAAAGAAATAGAAATTAAAAAGCTTCAATGGGTAAAAGAGGAGCAGGAAAAGGAAAAAAGATTACAAGAGATAGAAATGTGAAAGCTTGAACTTCAACTTCAGAGAGAGAAGTTAGCTACTGAGGAAAGAAAGAAGGTAAGAGATAGAGAGTTTCAGAGAGAGAAAGAAGCCAGACAGTATCAATTGTCTAAAGTGAAACTTAGAATAAAGGAAGGAAGGAGAAATGGTGGGCAGGACTTTCTGGCCCTGCCCAACACTGGGATTGTCTAGTCCTGTTGAAAGTCAATGGCCTTTTGGCTGGGCCGCCAATATTCCCACGGCGGGTCCCACCACAGCGGGGTCAGAAAATCTTGACCTGTGACTCAGGTGGTGACTTTGATTCCTTTGAAGAATTTGATTTTACTAAAAATCCTCAGTTAATGTCTAAATTTACAGAGGATGGAGTTGAAATGTATTTCATCTTATTTGAAAAGATAGCGATGAAGTTGAATTGGCCAAGAGATGCTTGGACTATAATGTTACAGAGTGTTTTGAAAGGTACAGCAATGAATGTGTATGTCGGCTTATCAGAGAAACAGTTTGCAGATTACAAGAGAGTAAAGAAGGCAATATTAAATGGTTATGAGCTTGTCCTTGAAGCTTATTAGTTGAAGTTTAGAGCTATAAGGAAGAAACTTTTGTAGAGTTTGCAAGAAAAAGATCTGGGATCAATGGCTCAGAGCGCTAAACTAGACAAGACTTTTGAAAATCTAAGAGAGATTATGATTATGGAAGAATTTAGAAATAGCATTCCAGTGAACATCAAGACATATTTAGATGAAAGACAAAGCAATAAGATCAGGGAAGCTGCTGTTTTAGCCGATATGTATAATTTTTCACACAAACAATTGAGTGTAGGAAAAGGGTCATATGGAAACCAGCAAGGAAATTGGAGATACAGAAAACTTAGTGATGGTAAAAATGTTAGTAATAAGGATCAAGCTGAAAGGCACCAGTCCATTAAATATGGAAAGGTGGAAAGTATAGTTGAAGGAAGGAATATGTTACCCATAATAAAGCTGGACATACAAGATCAAATTGTTGGAGGTTAAACGGGAGACCGATTGCAGTTATAAGAACTTAGAAGAGTTTTGTAAGTAAGAGTACTGTGGGCCCTGAGATCCAGGCACAAGATTAACCAGTGGTTTTTGCACAGGTGGAGCAGGAAGAATTAGTGGTCTCTAGAGAAGTGGGAATGTGTTCACAATTTACCCAAGGGAGTTCTGAAGGGCAGGTTATAGAGATGTGTAAAGATTTCACATGGAAAGGGAAAATTTACCCATGTTCACAGGGATAATCAGGAAAGGATGTCAAAATTTTAAGGCGCATAAGGGCTAGCCAGTCTTAAATGTTATGGGACAGTGCCATCTGTTGACTAGAAGGGCTATTGCAGGAGAGAGTAATAATTAGGAGAATTCATGAAAAAGTCATTTCATTGTATAAGGTAAATTTAAAAAATGATTTAAAAACAGGAGAGGTGATTGTTGGGGTAGTAGAGAAATTGCCCAATGCAGGGTTTCAATTTATTCTAGGGAAATGATATAGCTGGATCACAGATATTGACTATGCCTACTATAGTAGGGCAGCTTGTTGAGACACAATCAACAGAGGTTTTACAGAAAGAGCAAGCTTGGATTATTTCCAGATTGTGTGGTGACGAGCTCGCAGACGCACAAGTTTAAAGAGGAAGAGGAAGAATCTAAAAGACCAGGGGAGGATGCTAAAATTCAGTTGGCTGGATCAATCTTTGAAAAGATTACGCAGGAGAAGAAGATGAAAGAGGATGAGCCTGCAGCATTTAGTTCATTGAAGTTAGTGGAGTTACAGCAGCAGGATCCAGGCTTGAAGCAATTATATGAGACAGCTTATTCTGAAACAGAAGCAGAATACATTTCGGAGTGTTATTACATTAAGAACAATGTACTAATGAGGAAGTAGAGATTGCATCATGTTCTCAGTGATGAAAGATGGGTGAAAGTGCACCAATAGTGATACCATCTGGCTACTGGAATGAAATTTTGAAAGTGGCTCATGAAATTCTAATAGCTGGACATTTGGGAATTAGGAAAACTCAAGCTAAGATACAAAAATATTTCTATTGACCTGGATTACATAAAGATGTAATCAAATTCTGTCAAACATGTCACACATGTCATGTGATAGGAAAGCCTCAAGTAGTAATTAAGCCTGCACCTTTAATTCCAATTCCATTTGAGGAACCTTTTAACAGGGTCCTGATTGATCGTGTAGGACCCCTCCCTAAGACTAAAAGTGGAAATCAGTATTTACTGACAATCATGGATGTGTCCAGAAGATTTCCAGAAGCAATACCTTTAAGGAAAATTACAGCAAAGGTGATTGTAGATGAGTTAACCAAACTCTTTACAAGATATGGATTACCAAGAGAAATACAGTCAGATCAGAGTTTGAATTTCATGGCATAGCTGTTTAAAGAGGTAATAAGCAGCTTAGAAATAAAGCCATTTAAGCCATCAGCCTACCACCCTGAATCACAAGGTGCCTTAGAAAGGTGGCAGTGGGTTTTATATACTATGGTTAGAGCATATAGTCAAGGCTATCCACATGGTTAGGATCAAAGGATTCCATTCCTGTTGTTTGCTATTAGGGATGCCCCCAGTGAGTCAACAGGGTTCAGTCCTTTCGAGTTAATTTTTGGTCATGAAGTAAGGGGACCATTCAAATTAATTCAGGAGAAATTAGTGAGTCAAAGTTCTGAAACCACTCTCCTGGATTATGTGATGAAATTCAGAGAAAGCTTCAGTAAGGCATGTGAGCTAGCTAGGAAACATTTAACGCTATCTCAACAAGTGATGAAGGCAAATCTAGACAAAAGAGCGAAGGCTTATAGTTTTGTGGCTGGGGAAAATGTATAAGTACTGTTACCTGTGTCAGGCGAACTGTTGAAGACAACATTTAGTGGACCTTACCAGACCGAAAAAGTAAACTACGTGGTGAATATCTCAGACAGACGGAAGAGACAGCAAGTACGCCATGTAAATCTGCTCAAAAATACTTTGACAGAGAGGGTAAACAGGAGGAGATACTGGTAGTTGTAAGCAAAAAAACAGGGGTAGAAAGTGAGAATTCTGAAATTAACCTTCTGATTAAATTTGACAATGAAGAAGTACTTAAGAATCTAAATGTGGTATTAGGTTACCTTCCAGAAAATTATCAGAGTAACTTAAAAGAGCTATTGCAGTCGCAAAAAGCAATTTGTGTAAATAAATTGGGGAAATTAGATGATGTTGATGTGGGGAATTCAGATTCAATAAGGCAACACCCATATAGATTAAATCCAGAAAAATTAGCTCAAGTGTGGAAGAAAATTGAAAGTATGCTTCAAAATGACATCATAGAGCCCAGTCACAGTGATTGGAGTTCACCCATTGTAATGTTACTGAAACTGGATCACAAAGGCTATGTATTGATTACCAAAAAGTGAACACAATAACAAAAGCAGATTCATTCCTATTCCATGATTGGAGGATTGTATTGAGGAAGTGGTACAGTCAACGTTCATCTGAAAAATTGGTGTGCTGTGAGGATATTGGCAAGTACCCTTACTGGAAAAGGCAAAAGAGATATCAGCTTTTGTGACACCGGATGGTCTACATCAATGTAAATTAATGCCCTTTGTTATGAAAAATGCACCAGCAACATTTCAGAGACTAACAAACAAAATGGTTGAGGGACTGAACAACTGTGCTGTTTACATTGATGATTTAATAGTATTCAGTCAAATGTAGGAGGAACATTTACAACATTTAAAGGAACTGTTTGACTGTCTGCAGGAAGCCAATTTGGTTGTAAATTTGGCTAAAAGTGAACTTGCAAAAGCGCAAGTTACATATCTAGGTCACACTGTTGAACATGGTCAAGTGGCCCCACGAGATGCAAGTTTAAAAGCTATTGTGGAATTCCCAGTGCTTACAACATGACAGGAAGTTTTGAGATTTCTCAGCATGAGCAGATTTTATTGGAAATTTGTGTGCCAAATTTCAGTAGGGTAGTTGCTCTGCTGATTGGATTGTTAAAAAAGAACTGAAAATCCCAAAGGGTACAGGAGTGACAGAATGCATTCAACAGCTTGAAAACTGTACTATCAGCACCTGATTATACAAAGTGGTTTAAGTTGGCCATTGATGCCAGTGATATGGGTGTTGGTGCCGTACAAGATGAACTGGGAATTGAGAAGTCAGTGGGATATTTCTGTACATCAGAAGAAATATAGGCCCATAACTTCCAAGCTCACCGGTGTCGGATTTGGGGGGCTACCTCAAAGAGATGCTGGGGAATCCTTCTGGGAAGTTCCCAGGTAAGGGTTTGCATGGAAATTGCCCAGAAGTATACACTTCCTCTGGACAATTGCACTGCGCTGGGAACCAACCGAAAACGTGGTTTAAATCACAAACTTTGGGTGGTTCTGTCAGGGTTATACCAATACTTATTCAGAAAAAGTTAGAAGGATTAAAACCTCTTCTAACTTAGGAGTAGCTATTGTAAACACCTAGACCGACCCCATGGGACTGTCACACACACCTAACCCCCAACACAGGATGCCCCCCCACACTCCTGACTGCCCAAACCCTGAGCTCCAACAACTCTCACCCCCACTCACACCACCCCCACCCCCCGAGCTCCAAAACCTCCGGACACCCAACTCCCATGCACCCCCTCCAGACCTCGGATCCTGACCCCGACGACCGCCCCAGACCTTGGAACTCTCCACAAACCCCCGAACCTCAGGCTCCCCCACACAATCCCCCGGACCGCTGACTGACCTGTGGTTCTGACATCAGACCCTACCCTGCCCCGAGCTTGGAAACTCCCATTCCCCCCAGACCTCGGACCCACCCACCCCCAACCTCCGACACCTAACTAAGGCCCACCCAGCGTGACGCACAACCGGTAGCGCTCTGTGCAGGCAGGGTGGGGGGGGAGGGATAGTCAGGGCCTGCGCGCGAAAGAGCGCATAAATCTCCCTGAGGCAGCTCTTTCCTCAGGGAGATTAAGTTCATATTTAAAGTTTGAAATAATGAGAGATAAAAATCATTCAGACATGTCCCCTCATGTGACAGTGTCACATGAGCTGGGACATGTTTATGAAGTGATCAAAATTTATTTACTAATTTAATAAAACCTTCTTAAAACCGCATCCCCCTATGGAAGAGGTTTCATGAAAAACACGAAGGCTGCTTGGGCTCTTCACCTGCCCACAACCCTAAGGTTGGATGGGCAGCATTCATAACTACGTTAATTGGTTTTTAAATGGCTTTAACAGACCTCTGTTGGCTCGATGGGCGTGCAGCTGCCTCTGGTGCGTGCCAGCCGAACAAAAGATCGGAATGACCCGCGGTGACATGGGGACAGACACCCGACGTCACCGCGCATAATTTTAAGCATCAGCAAACAATTCTTCAGAGGCTGTTATATATACTGACCACAATCCTTTGAAGTTTCTGGAGATATGTCAAAACAAAAACGCCAGACTGTTTCAGTGGAGTTTATTATCGCAACCGTTCAATTTACAAATTATACATGTGACTGGACAAGAAAACATAATTGCAGATGCATTGTCAAGAGTTTCGAGTTCAAAAGAACTTGGACATTGGTAAATGGAGATTGGATTGGAATGAACTCTATTTTTACAAAAGACTCGTATATATTTTTATGGTTGATGCATGTACACCATAGTGTAATAGTATGTTTGTATAGATAAATACATTAAGGAGTAAGGACTATGAAATGGGTTGAGAAAATAAAACCATCTTTTTGAAATTATGATGGTTCTTTTTTTTACAAGGAGGGAGGTGTGAGAATAGGTATTATTTTTTAATAATTTTGGGGAATATTGTGTTATTTTGTGAAGAAGGCTGTGTGTTTGCGTGTGTGTGTGTCAGCTGGGGAAAAGTTATTAGAAGACAGATTGTCTGGGGGGGTTTAAAGCATAGGATAGGGCTCACTGACGCCATAGTTGGCCTCCAACAGTGTATACGCGAGAGGGGCGTGGGCAACTCAATCTCACTCCAGCTTCCCATCTCCTCAAGGAGTCAGCCAGGGGTCATCGGGCACCGATAGGGAGGAGGACCAGCAGCACGACACCCCGGGGCCATCCACCCAGGTGACTCCAGGTGTGTCCGGCCCATCCGAACCCCACCTTCCTGTGATCTCAGCAGCTCCAGCTCCATAGGCCGAGAAAAGTGCTACTGCCACACAGCAGGACCCCGAAAACAGGCCAGGGCCCTCCAAGTCTCAGCCCTCCAGAGGATGCCCATCAAGGCCATCACAGACAGGGCATAGCAGTCAGCAGAATGCATCCACCTCCAATGTGGATGTCGGGGGCGTGGTGGGGGGGGCACCGAGACATCGCAGCAGGGTTAGGAAGGTTAAGAAGATGTAGCTGCACAGCCTGGGCACAGGTGTTAATCACTTGTATATAATCTTCACTATTGTAAATAAACTCTCAAGAATGTCTCCCTGCCTATGGCTCCTTGTTCTGATGAGCAGTGATTGTATCAATCAGATGTGAAACCTTGGTTCCTGCACAAGGTAAAGTCATGTCTCAGTCCAGAGCCTCTTCCCTGTGCTTCATGCAGCTTTCAGACCAAAGTAATGGTCCAGCCTCATGCTCACTGGATACATTACTGATGCCTGCACCTCGATGGTGCTGATCATTGCTGCCAGAATGTCGTGGGCAGCCGTCACAGAGTTTAATCATTCTCTCTGTGTCCTCTCAGCATCTTGATGGTAAGGCTGGCACCCATCTCATCAGCATCTGTGACCAGTGACATTGTGCTCCTGAAGGGCTTAGGTGCTGAAGGCTGACAAATGATCAGGTGCATATAAAGTTTCACAGTTGCGTCACCATGATATGATCCTGATCACAAAGTGCAAATGAGCTGCCCTCGGCCAGACAGGAGTCAGACATTCACAGAGGCTATGTGAAGATCTATGCATTGTGCTCATTGCATATCATCATCATCCTCCTGGAGTTCAGTGGCAATGAGAGCCTCCGCTGTGTCTCCATGGCATGAGCATTTTCACAGAAGGTATGTGCACTGCCGTCAGCCAGCCTGGAGACAAACATTCACAGATGCAATGTCAGGATCTATGGTGTCTCCTCAATGCATGTCATCTTCATCCTCCATAAATCTAGCAGTTATGAGGGCCTCTCAAACGCGCCTCATTGCCATCATCGTTGCATTCGAGGACCTCCTCACCCTCATCGCCATCGACGTCCTCCTCATCAGAGGAGATGTGCTGTTCCTCCATCTCCTCCTCAGCCAGCTCCTCTCCCTGTTGCAGCGCCAGGTTGTAAAGGGCGCTGCAGGCAATGACAATTCATGACACCCTCTGCAGACTATATTGCAGGGCTCCATCAGACCGAACCAAGCATTGGAACCTCATTTTCAGCATCCGGATGGTTTGCTTCACCAGGGTGCGAGTTGCAGCATGAGCCTCATTATACCTTCACTCTGCTACAGTTTGAGGCCACCGCATGGATGTCATCAGCCATGTCGTCTGCAGCTCGCCCTTGTCCCCAAGGAGCCAACCCTGCAGCCTCTGTGGGCCCTGGAAGATGTCAGGGATCTGAGACCTGCTAAGGCTATAGGAATCGTGGACACTCCCTGGATGCATTTGTGGTGGTTGCACACCAGCTGAATATTCAGTGAGTCGAAACCCTTGTGGTTGATGTAGTTGACTGCTTGTTGCCATGGAGATCTGAGTGCCACATGAGTGCAGTTAATGGCACCCTGTACCTGTGGGAAACTTGAGATCTGGGCAAATTCCAGTGCTTTTGCTGGCTTTCCTGGTCCCGGGCGAAAAGCACAAAGTTGCCTTCATGAAACTGGCATCCGTGACCTCATGGATGCATTTGTGGGTGGAGGCTTGCAAAATCTCACAGAGGTCACCTATGGAATCCTGAAAGGGACCAGTGGTATAAAAATTGAGCACCACGGTCACTTTCATGGCCACAGGCAGTGAATGCCCTCCATGTCTCCATGGTGCCAAATCTTGCAGCAGCTGGCAGATGTGACCAATCAATTCCCTAGACATGCACAGTCTTTGGTCACACTAGTTCTCAATCATCTGCAAGAATGAAAGGCAGCACCTATAAACCCTCGGTCTAGCTAGGCGCCGACCAGCGACGGCTTGCTATGACTCTTCAGCAGCATGTGCGAGAGCCCCATTGCCTGCTCTTCCTGAGGGTGCTGATCCTTCCTCTCCCCAGCCAGGCACCTGGGTTGCTCTCTTCTCCTTTGTCTTCACCCTCTGTATGTCACGAGGCATACAGCTAGGTCATCAGGCTCAATGCTCCTGATGTACTCCTCCTGCAGGATGGAAGAGAGAGATGCGTGGGTTAGCTTGGGTGTACTAAGAACCTCTCTTGGTTAAGTCTGAAGGCCACTTAACGCATGCTGGAGAGTTCTGGCCACTCCTTGCATGCCCAGAGATTAGTGCACTGAATGGCTACCTGAAACCCCACCCACCTCCACCCCACTCCACTTGACTGATTGGCAGCAGCTTCGCTCACTGGACTACATGCTGTGCTCTTAGTTCAGGTGCAAGCATTCTCCTAACCCACATCACAACGCTGGACTGTTAGCTTGAACCATGGGGGAAACTGGTTGAAACCTGACTGATGACATTGCGAGGGGCTGTGAGCACCTCCACCGGTGACTGCTCCATGGCCAACTTTAGCAAGGAGATTTTACAATGTGTCCAGTTGTTCAACTGTTCTGCAGTCCACTAAAATTCTCATTAGTTTGCTGTCTGTGTCCAAGGGTTGAAAAGTTCAGGAGCACTTGGTGGCGCTTTCATGCCTCTGTGTTGCTTGAGTGGGTTGATAAGCTAGAGGCCCGACTCCAAGCAAGTCAATGTGGCTGCGTCTGAACTGTCTCAGCTGCGGAGGAATGGTCACTTTATACAAGGTTTCCCTAATGGTTGGCTCCCCTCTCACCCTGCACGTGCTTGTGCTCTACCATCAACCACAATGCAGCCCTTACCCCTTCCTCAAGTTGCCTCGACCGCAGTGCAGCACTCCCCCAAGTCGCATCGACCGCAGTGCAGCCCTTGCCCCCTGCCTCAAGTCACCTCGACTACAGTGCAGCCCTTATCTCCCAAGTCGCTTCCACTTTGAAGTCCAATAGGTGACCCTGGTGAGTGCTGCACAACCTTACTGTACACTCACCTCTGAGTTTCCCTCAAAGTGCAGCCTGTCAAGTGCATGCCTTATATATGTTCAGATGATCCAATGTGTGGGGATGATTCTGGCTGGCTAGGCTTATAATGATATGCAGATGTATTGCAACGAGGTTCCCAACATCCGACGGCAGGAAATGCGGCTTGCCATTGACGGGTGGAGTGGATGACTGCAAACTGGTTTCATGACATCGTGAAACCGGTTTTTGGTCTTCTTGCCATTTTGTCTGCTCATGCCACCGAACACACCCAACACCAGCATACATGGAAAATTCTGCCCATGATTGAAAGGTAATTAAGGTTGGGAAGTAAATATTCCAGGGAGCACAATATTCTGGAAAGACAGACAGAATGGCAAAGGAGGAGGGGTAGCCCTGATAGTAAAGGATGACATAAAGGCATTAGTGGCCTCAGAAGATTATGATGTAGAATCAGTGTGGGTGGAAATTAGGAATAGCAAGACTCAGAAAACACTGGTGGGAGTGGTTTGTTGACCCTCTGACAGTAGTTATACTGTTGGACAGAGCATTAAACAAAAAAGTATTGAAGCTTGTAACAGAGGCAATGTAATCATTGTGGGGGACTTTATTTGGACTGGGAGAATCAAATTGGCAAGGGTGGACTAGACTTCATTGAATACTTTCGTGATAGGTTCCTGAAGCAATATGTGGTACTGACTAGGGCTAAAGCTATCTTAAGCTGAGTATTGTGTAATAAAGCAGGAATAATTAGTAATGTCATAGTGAAAGATCCACTGGGAAATAGTGATCATAATACCATTGAATTCTATGTTACGTTTGAAAGTGACATAGTCCGAGCACAACCAAGAATCTAAACTAAACAAAGCCAATTACAAAAGTATGAGGGGAGAACTGGCTTCAGTTGATTGGGTAAATAGACTAAAAGATATGATAAATAAACAGTGGGAAACATTTAAAGAAACAATTCAAAATGTTCAACAAAAATACATTCCATTGAAAAACAAAAACTCACAAAGACCCAATCTGTGGCTCACTCAGGAAGTTAAGGATAGTATTAGATTAAGAGAAAAGGCTTATAATGTTGCAAAGAACAATCGCAAATCTGAAGATTGCAAGTATTTTAGAAACCAAATTGCCAGCAAAAGGTTGATAAAAAGGGAAAAAATAGAATGTGAGAGTAACCAACCAGAAATATAGGGTGGAATTTTCCACTCTGGAGGTTTGGCATGGATCCCGTCAGCCGATGTAACGGGCTTCCGTGCCAGATGGTCCGCTTCTGAACTCATTATGTATGTATGAATGAGCAGCACGTCCTATCTCATGGCAGGGCGGGCTGGGATTCGTCCGCCCCACCTTTATATCATCGTTTCATATTTCCGGGTGCCATATTTAAATGGTACCGACACATTCAGTCTCTACAGCCCAGGACTTGTGGCAAGCACCAGAATGGCCTCAAGAAGAGACTAGCGGTGTGCACCCAAGTTCAGCAACAAGGCACTGCTGGCACCCCTCGAGGTAGTCGAGGACCAGTGGGAGATCCTTTACCCCCCGTGATGGGAGCTGGAGGTCCACCAACCTCATCACCAAGGCTTGGGAACAGGTCACCAGGGGGTCAGTGCTAGTGCTTCTTAGAAGGGACTAATGCAATGACTGTAATTATTTAGGTGTGTTTGGAGTTTTTGGCTCTTTTACCATTGACTCTGTACAGTTGGATCCTTTTGACCTTTGCATATTCCTATGAGAGGGACAAATGGTTATTCAAACCTCATGAACATTTGGGCCCAAGATGCTATGGATTCCTACAAGAATGCACACCATGAGTTAAGGTGCCCAAATCTTTCAATTGGCACTTGAGTATTACTAACACGTCTCAGCTGAGCCTTGCTCTCCTCATCCTGAAGTGGAAATTATTAGGGTGCCCCTAAAGTGCAATAGTTGATTCCTCCCACAAGCTCTCAGACTCCTCCCCTGGCAATGTTTTTCCTAGGTTATTTTCTAACTGTGTCATTCGATCGGTTGGCGAAATAGTGCTGCTCCAGTTCTATTATGAGACCAGCTTCCAATGCCCCCCCACCCCCGTGTTACCGTCCAAGTTCCTCCTATCATCCTGGGAGGGCATCATGTGCAAATTTCTCTCCCTCTGATCATCCTGCCTCTCCCTCCAATCCTGGAGCCCATCATGATTCTTCTGGATATCCTCATACTCCCTGCTGAACCATTTACTGTTGATGTCCCAAAGCCTCATGTTGACCTCATCCCTCCCAATCTTGGCACAATGCACTATGCTAAGGCTCTATGCACAGTGACCTACCATGATTCCTCCTCCATGAGACCATCGAGTGCCCCCCTCTTAGTGACCAGTTCCCTATTTACAGACTGCAGAAGTCCCCGCTGACTGTGACTGTGCCATCTGCAGCCCAATACCAAGCCACCAACCCCAGGACCGAGATGTGTGAGGACTGATCACTCCTTGCACACCATTCTGTGCACAACTGACATAAGATGGACAGGCCCAACCCTCCCTGGACTGGGACCAGGAAATGAGTGCCAGGCACAGCCTTGTAGCATGGCGTGCACAGCCCCAGGAATGTCTCTGCGTTCTGGCCCTGAATATATGATGCGCACTGCCCTAAGACTGCCTCTGCTTTCTAGCTGCAGATCCAACACTGCCTCATCAGACTTAGGCCCCCTCTTCATTCCTCACCCACCCCAGTGCTGTGACTCTGTCCACCCTTCCCTCCTGCACCCCAATGAACCACCCTCCCGTGTGGTGCCAAATGTGATGGGGGCAGTATGTGGGCAAGGGCGTGGGGGTCAGCCCTGGCTTCTTGGTGTGAGTGTGCGGCAGCTGTGGGATGACGAAGCATTGAAGTCCTGCAATGTCCCACTCTGGTTGGGGTGGCAGGGATGTGATGAGAATCCAGGTATAGGTTGGATTAATCAATGCTCTTCTCTCCTTTTCAGGAGAAACTGCACACAATGCCACCGAGTGGATGCAGACTGGAGGAGGCCAGACCCAGTTGGCCATTGTGACCAGATACAAGCAGGAGGTGATAGATCTGGAGAGGCTCCATGCGCCCAGGTCCACCGGTGGGGAAGAGGCTGGGGTGCCACGAGGAGGTAAGATTGACGAGCACTGAGGTCGCCATCTGTGACCCAGCAGCCATGGCACTGCTGAATGTTCAGTGATTGAAGCTTGCAACATGGGTTGACCATTGATTATGGAAAGATGAGAGCGTTCTGATCTGGGGGACAGGCATGCACATTGACATTGTCTCCACTTTAACAAATCAAATGTCCTCGTTCTTCCTTTCAGCATCACCGGAGCAGGGCCAGGAGGAGGAGGCAGAGGAGCCACCTCTCACTCCTAAGGGCGCTGAACAATTGAAATCACCAGTATCACGCCACCTCTTCCAGGCAGGCACCAGCGCAGATACTAGCACCTTGGTGGGAATTAGATGATCAGCTAGTGTCCTGGGGCACAACGGTAAGGGTACTTCACAGTTGCTTGAGGTGCAGGCGGAGACAGAGAGTGCCCATGGCACCGGCAGTCGGAGGACTGCTGGGGACCAGGCACAGGCTCGGCTGATGGCTGATAATGTGCCTCTGGAGTCATCCGTGAGGCAGCAAATGCTGGAACTGCAGCATGGTATGCGGGAGGATCTGGTGGAGATACATAAGGTTATGCGTGGCATGGTGGCCATGCTGCAGGAGTCCACGTGGAGCATCACCGATGCAATGAGCCTCGTGGCCGAGCACTGTGCTTCCTCCATGGAGAGAGTGGCGACTCTCGTGGAGAGGCTCCTCCAGGAGAACAATCAGGGCCTCCTGGGGTTGCACTTGGACCTGCAAGCCCTCACAGCGGCACTGACCTCAGCCAGTATGGGAGATGGTTTGGGTACTAAGTATCCCAGCTCCGTGCCATCCATCAATGGTGAGCAAGGAGGTCCGAAGTGACTTCACGTCGGCGCAGGAGCTGTCTGTCGTCTCTGCGGGCTCCTCTCAGGGTGCTCTAGATGAGGGCAGCAGCTCCTCCACCCCTCTGCCAGTGACCGTGGGATCCGATGAGGCTGTGGCGACAGGGGAGATGCCAGCTGTGGAGCTGACCACTCCCTCCCAGGTGGGGCCATCAAAGGCTCCATGGGTCAGAGGAGGCCCGCCAAGGTCATCGAGGCCAACAGGACAGCACAGTGAGCAGGCTGTCGCAGATGCCAGTGCCAGCGAGGAGGGAGCACCAAGGCGTAGCACCCGCAAACTTAAGGCACCTTAAGCACACCATGGGTTTCTCACTGGTGGTTTTATGTTGCCCCGCTATTAGTTCATGACCACTCAGTGTGAAGTAAAACACCTTTCTAATTTTTTTTTGTACTTCATTTTGTTAAATCATTAAATTTTGATGTGTGAGCATGGCTCAGGGTGATTTATTACTTCTGCAGCTGGACAGGAACCTATGATGTTATGAGTGAGTTGTTTGACATTGAGCTTTTTTGACAAGGCCCTTAGTTAATGTTCCTACCAAGGCAGATTTTGCACTCAGGTATTGAGTATGGAGGCTGCAGCCCTGGCTTGTGTTGGAAGTCCATCTGTTGAGAGCTAGCTGAAGGTTCGTTGGATTAAAGCCTCCCAGGTGTCCCTGAGAGTATTACCAGGTCAGTGTCTATCCCCTTAGTGTTCTCCTGTGCATGCTCATCCTAGGAGTCACTACTGGATTCATCGTGTGCAGCCAGAGCAACTGCGTCTATGACTTCTTTGTCCACTGCGTCGCCCCTTTCCAGCGTCAGATTGTGGAGAGGGCAGCATGCAACCACCATCAGTGACACACGATCTGGGGGGTACTGGAGTGCACTCCCTGAACAGGCCAGGCATCAGAAGCGCATCTTGAGAAGACCTATGGTTCTCTCTACCACAGCTCTTGCGGAGGCATAGCTCCTATAGTACTGCTGCTCAGCCTCTGTTCTTGGATGGTGGAGGGGCATCATGAGCCACCATCTGAGGGGATAGCTCTTGTCTCTCCGGAGGCATTCATTCAGCTGGGCTGAAGCACTGAAGAGCCTCGGTGCCTGTGAGTGTCTGAGGATGTAAGCATCATCGGACCTGCCTCGGTACCTTGCACAGACTTGCAGAATCTGCATCTTGTGATCACACACTATCTGCATGTTCAAGGAGTGGAATCCCTTCCTGTTGACGAAGGTACTGGGCTCACCCGCTGGCGCCTTGATGGCCACATATGTGCAGTCGATTGCACCCTGGACATGGAAGCAGCTAGCAATCGCTGCGAAGCCTCTGGCTCGCTCTGTCTGGCTGGCCTCATCCCAGCAGTAGCAGGTAAAAGTCAATGCATGCCTGAATAGAGTGTTTGTCACCTGCTTGACACAAGTGTGGACAGCTGATTGGGAAACTCCACAAAGATCACCCACCAACCCCTAGAAAGAGCCAGAGGCATAGAGGTTGAGGGCAGACGTGACCTTCAGTGCCACTGGCATAGGGTGCCCACCCAGACAGTTGGTGCAGATCTCAGGGCCTATCATCTGACAAATGAGAGGTGACTGTCTCCCTTGAGAGATGGAGCCTCCTTCAGCACTGCACCTCAGACATATTGAGGTAGCTGCTTTACCGCCTGTAAACCCTGACAGCAGGTTAGTGGCGTCTTCTGTGGCCCCTTCCGCCTTGGACTTCCTGTTGGCTCTGTGCCCCTTGTGCCTGCTCCTCTCCTCCCAAAGGTGGCTCCCCTGGAGGCTGAATGTGAACTCCTGGCTTCCTCCCCCTTCTGGCCCTGCCTTCCTCCTCAGAGGAGGTGCCTCCAGTGGACAGCACAACTTCCATTCCCAGGCTAAGGGAAGGCTTCCTGAAACCAGCAAGGCCCCAGAAATGATGTTGACTCAAGAGTCCTGTCATGAAGGCTGTTACCCCTGTCCAAGCAGCTGTGAAGAGTTTTAAAGTATTCCTGCTCACACAGGCAAGTATCAGTAACTGTAAGCATTAGATGTCTGACATTAACACTCGCGACCCCACTCACCCCTTGTATCCCGCCCATGGATGAGGTTTATACAAATGTGGCCTGCTCGCCTGTCCGTTGCACCTGTGCAACGACCTGAAGATCGCACGGGCCCCGAAAAATCCCCAACAGTTGCTGCCTTAAGGGCCTTAAAAGGCTCGTTAATTAATGGTGGGCATGCATTGGAGATCATTGCATGCTCGACCATCTAAATGTCACGATGGCATGCGGTGATGTCGGGACGCTTGCCCGATGTCACCGCGCGTCATTTTACGCGTTGGCATGCGATGAGAAAATTCTGACCTGGGTGTAAATCAGGTCTCTGTTCCTGAGGCACTGTGGTTGGGAATCTCTCAATGTGCAGTCTCAAACACTTAGTAATAGGTTACCAACACCTATTGTTACTGTTCTAATTTAATTCATATATTTAGCACTACATTATTTATTGGTTCAACTTGCTTAAACTGGTGAGTGTAATTATCGAAGAGGACCATGGACTGTTGAGCAATTATATCGGTGGTAGAGTTACTGCAACAAAATTTTTCACCATCAACAACTTGCAAAACTTGAGATAGGGAATGGCTTGGGTATTTTTGAAAATTAATTATAAGTTATAATGATGCTTGTTAAAGGGAGGCTGCAATCTAAATATAAATTATGACATAGAAGTACAATGGGAATAATAGCATTTCTCCTATGCACACAGGACAATAATTTACTGATCGAGGGCTCAGGTTTGGGGCAGAAAAGTCTCAAAAAATGATTTTCACATATGAGCCAAGAGTTTAAATAGGCTGCAGAGATTTACCGTAATTTGTGCTGGCAGCATTGTATTTGTTGCTAGATTTGCGAATTATATTTTCATGGATTTGATACCACTCATTTTCATTATTGCACCTGTTAATAAAAAACACAAGGAAAATAAGAAAGGTTAGAAATCATTTCTCACAAACAATAAGACTGTCAAAGGCTTCCACAAAAGCCCAGTCCAGCATTTCACACAAACACCAAAACCAAGGTTAAGAGATTTCTGTTCTGTTGAAGAGGCATGAGGACTCGAAATGTCAACTGTGCTCTCCTCCGCTGATGCTGCCAAATCTGCTGAGTTTTTCCAGGTATTTCTATTTCTCTTTTTGTTAAGAGATTTCTCACTGTAATGCAAGATTAACCGAATGGCAGTGAACTGAAGATCAGCAGTAGCTGTTATATACTCAGTCATAAAACTCAGCACTATAGAGACACATGAAAGTGCACCATGCTTCACTGCAAACTATCAGAAATCATCGTATTATTTGAGCATGTAATGCAGTCAATGATAACATTACAGTAATGACCAGATTAAAAAATTCTATGCTTAATGACACCTCTAGAAGGCAATTCAGGATGGCATCATAGTGTTTATGCCACTGGACTAGTAATCCTGAAACGCAGACTGATACGAACATATGAATTAGGAGCAGGAGTAGGCCACTCAGCCCCTCAAATCTGCTCAGCCATTCAATAAGATCATCGCCTTTGTGATTGTAACCTTCTGCTTAACCCCAATAATATTTCACCCCCTTGTTAATCAAGAATCTATCTACCTCTGTCTTCAAAATATTCAAAGATTACTTTCACTGCATTTTAAGGAAGGGAGTTCCAAAGATTCACCACCCTCTGAGAGAAAAAAATTCTCCTAATCTCTGTCTTAAATGGGCACTTCCTTATTTTAAACAGTGACCCTATTTCTAGATTCTTCCAAAAGAGGAACCATCCTCTCCACTTCCACGCTGTCAAGACCCCTCAGGATTTGTAGTAATCTGATGTGTAATATAACTTTAAGACAAGTGTTGTAATGTAAGATCATATGATCTTTATCCCCAATTGCAGAGTAGCGTGTGCTACCTCTATGGGAGAGTCTTGAGTTAAGACACTGAAGAGTGAAGACAGAGTTTTGAGTTGTAAGCACGCAAATGTAGCTGCTGAGTTTAGTTTTTAAATAGCATGTGTTTATTCTACCAATGATCTACTGATGTTCTCTGTCTCTGTACCAACTCGGTCACCCTGAAACAAGCGTGCAACCCAGATCCTTTTGCCCCAAGAAAGCAAGGGCACTGGATCCAACAAACTCATGATGAGACTAAAAGCATGAAAAACCACGGAAAGAACAAGATAAAAAGTGAGGAAGAATGAAGGAAATCAGAAGAACCAAAATGTGGCTATACCTCGCACGGTAGTTGTTAGTAAAAGAAAACTTCCTTCTTGATCGTCGAAGTAATCCTCTCAGGGTATGCCACAATTTGGAAGATTTCGATCCAACTTCAGACGACTGGTCTCACTATTCTTCTTCCAGGCAAATGACGTGGTGGGGGAGGAGAAGAGGCACGTGTTCCTCTGACCCCATTTGAGAGTAAGATTAATTCAAAATCTGTTGGTGCCCAGTGCCCCAGACTGAAAAGTTTTGATGGCTTAGTGAGCCTCATAAAGAACCAGCCCAAGCCCAAGCTGTTGGTGACGATGCAACAGTTTAAATTTAACTCAAGAAATAGAGCTGCGGGCATGACAGTTGCTTGTTATGTGGCAAGTCTGAAGCAATTGACTGAATATTGTGAGTTTGGTACATCTACCAATGATATGCTTAGAAATCATTTGATGTGCGGTATAAACGAAAATGCGATTCAGAAGACATTACTGGCTGAAACAAAGTTAGATTTTCAGAAGGGATTGGAAATCGCTCTGGCAATGGAAGGTGCAGTGCGAGACTCAGAAGCCATATGAGGAGTGCAAAATGGTGCTGTCCTCCACATTGGGCGGCGAGCCTCAACCAAAAAGAGCACGAAAGTGCAGAGCTTTGTTCAGAAGCGGGAAGCAGCCAACGCTAGCAGACAAATTAAAAGGAATAACTTAGCAGCAAAAATATGGCATAATAGTAACAGTGGTAGAAACAGACAACCTTGTAATGAATCACAGTTTTAAAAGATCTAATGTTTCTTCTGCCATCGAAATGGACACCTGATAAGACATTGTAAAGATAGAATCAGGTACTCTTTCAGACAAAAGCAAAAACTCTATGAGATAAGTAGCATTGAAAAGCCTGATATCTATTCATTATATAATTTAAAGGTACGAAGAACAGAGCCTATCTATGTAACCATGAGAGTGAATGAAAAGCCTATCAAAGTGGAGGTGGATACCAGAGCAGTCACTACAGTGATTGGTGAGCATACTTTTAAATACCTGAATCATGGAGAACGTAAGCTGAATTTGGAAGAAACTGATGTCAAATTAAAAACTTACATGGGAGAAGACAATGTCACAGTACACTTCGGAGGTTAAATAGTGAAATTACCCTTGATGGTAGTAGCAGGTGAGGGACCTAGTCTCTTCGGATGAAACTGGCTGAAAGAAATTAAATTGGAATGGACTGAAATCTTCCAGTTGAGAACTAATGGGCTATCAGAGCTACGACAAAAATATCCCTCAGTTTTCAAGGAAGAACTTGGAAAAATTGAGGGTCTACAAGCAAAAATTAATGTAGATCCAGAGGCAACAGGAAGATTCATGAAGGCAAGACTGGTACCTTATGCAAAACAGGAAAAGGTAGACACCAAACTGGACAGATTAGAAAAAATGGGAGTGATACAGCCAGTACAATTTTCAGAGTAGGCAGCACCAGTTGTACCTATTCTCAAACCTGACCAAAGCATTCGAATATGTGGGGACTACAAATTAACAGTCAATAAAGTAGCAAAATTTGATAGACACCCAATATCTAAAATTGAAGATTTATATGCTAAACTGGCAGGTGGAATGGTCCACACCAAGTTAGATATGAGTAATGCCTACCAACAATTGGAATTAGAGAAGGCATCCCGGAAGTTTGTCATCATAAGTACACACAAGGGATTGTACCAATATTCCCGTTTACCTTTTGGCGTATCTTCAGCTTGCGCCATATTCCAAAGAACCATGGAAAGTTTACTGCAGGGACTGCCCCATGTTGTAGTTTATTTGGATGATGTTCCTGTGACTGGACTCACTGAAAAGGAACATTTGATGAACTTGGAAGAAGTTTTGAAACATTTTTCGCAGGTTAGAGTGAGAGTGAAAAAGGAAAAGTGCAGATTCCCGGCGAAAGAGGTAACTTACCTAGGTCACAAAGTAGATTCACAAGGCCTACGTGCAGTTGAAGAAAAAGTGAAAGCCATTAAAGAAGCCCCAGTGCCAAGGAATACATTCGAACTGAAATTATTCTTGGGGATGATCAATTACTATGGACGCTTCTTGCCTAATTTGTAGACAGAACTGGCACCACTGTATTACATGCTCAGGAAAAACCAGAGATGGTCATGGCAAACACCACAGGATGAAGCTTTCACAAAAGTGAAACAGTTGTTACAATCATCTGAACTTCAAATACATTTTGACCCAAAAAAGAATTGATATTAACGTGTGACGCATCTCCCTATGGAATGGGAGCAGTGCTTTCCCATCGAATGGATGATGGATCAGGACGACCTATTGGATATGTGTCGAGAACACTCAGTACTGCAGAGAAAAAGTACTCTCAAATTGAAAAAGAAGGCCTGGCAATCAGTTTCACTGTTAAAAAGTTTCATCAATATGTACATAGTCGTCATTTTAATATTATAATGGACCACAAGCCATTATTAGGACTATTTGGTGAAGATAATGCTATACCCCCTATAGCTTCAGCAAGAGTAGAAAGATGGGCGTTGATCTTGGCAGTGTATGAGTTTACTTTTATTCATAGACCTAGAAGTCAAATTTCAAACGCAGATGCATTCAGTCGTTTACCCTTGCAAATAAAAGATGAGGATGTTCCAATTCCTCAGAAGCCCATTTTGTTATAGAGTTTCCTGGACTGATCACCGATATGTGCTAGGCAATTTAAAGATTGGACAAACCGAGACCCAGTCTTATCCAAAGTGAGAAATCAAGTTCTTCATGGTTGGCCACAAAAACAAGAATCTGATGAAATGAAACCGTCTTTCCAGAGAAAATCTGAGATAACCAGCCAAGAAGGTATTTTGTTGTGGGAAGCACGAGTGATTGTTCCTCCAAAAGGGCAAAATCCATTGTTATCTGAACTTCACAGTGCACAAGCTAGAATTTCCAAAATGAAGGCAATAGCACGCAGTTATATTTGGTGGCCAGGAATGGATAGAGAAATAGAAAACTTAGTGAGAAGTTGTATGCAGTGTCAACAAGTACAAAAATTGCCTGCAACAGCTCCGTTACAATCCTGGGTGTGGCCAGGCAGGCCATGGGTATGAGTACACATTGACTATGTGGAACCTTTTATGGGAACAATGTTTCTACTTACCATAGATGCTCATTCAAAATGGATGGACAGTGATGTAAGTGAGGTTGCCCAGATCCTCCATTACCATAGACAAACTATGACAAAGTTTTGCTATAAATGGACTACCTGAAGTGCCAGTATCAGACAATGGAACAGTATTCATCAGTGCTGAATTTAAACAATTTACAAACCTCATCACTAATGATCATGTGAAAACATCCCCATACCATCCTTCTTCAAATAGGCTCACCGAGAGAGCAATTCAGATGTTCAAATCTGGTATGAAGAAATTATCTGGAGATTCTATAGCCACTAAATTAGCACGGTTTCTTTTCCACTTTCGAACCATCCCTCATATGGCAACAGGTGTAACACCTGCAGGATTGTTGATGAAGCGCCTCTCCGACCGAGACTGATCTTAACTATGCCAAACTTGAGGGGGAAGGTAGAAAGAAGCAGGAAAGTCAGAAAGTTGGACATGACTGTCACATTCGGGACAGAATGTTTAAAGTAGGAGAGAAAGTATTTGTGAAAAATTATAGAGAAGGACCAACATGGTTGTTTAGTAAGTATTTCTCTTTCCTACCACGTGAAAGTCAAAGATCGAGTAATAAGGAGACATGTGGATCACATAAGAGGAGAAACCAAATACCCAGAAATGATTCCATAAGTGTTTGAGACTGAATCAATATCTCCTGTTGAAAGAACTCAACCGAGCACAAATGTGTTCGAAAGGCCGACAGTACCTGAAAGAGTCGAAGAAACAGATTTACAGCTACCTACTGAAGAACCAGATGCTCAAATGACTACAGTAAGGCAGGTTCCAAATCAAACTTCAGAAGCTGTAGAGCTGAGATGTTCTACACGCATAAAGTAACCCCCAGAGAGACTGACTTTGTAAATTATTGATCTGTGTAAATAACTTGATAAATTGAAAAAAATGTAAAATATATTTTTCAGTAAAGTGGGAGGGATGTAGTGATCTGATGTGTAATCTACCCTTAAGACAAGTTATAATGTAAGATCATATGATTTTAATACTCAATAGCAGAGTAGCGTGGGCTACCTCTGTGGAAGAATCTTGAGTTAGACACTGAAGAGTGAAGACAGGGTTTTGACTTGTAGGCACACATGTGTTGCTGCTGAGTTTAGTTTGTAAAAAAACAGCATGTGTTTATTCTACCAACGATCTACTGATGTTCTCTGTCTCTGTACCAATGCGGTCACCCCAAAACAAGCGTGCAACCCGAATCCTTTAGCCCCAACAAACAAAGAGCTCTGGATCCAACAGATCTTAAAGGTTTCAATCAAGGTTTCAATTACTCTTCTAAACTCCAGTGGATACAAGCCGAGTCTGCCCAACCTTTCCTCATAACACAACCTGCCCATTCCTGGTATTAGTTAGTAAACCTTGTCTGAACTGCTTTTAATGCATTTACATCCTTCCTTAAATAAGGAGACCAATGCTTTACACAGTACTCCAGATGTGGTCTCACCAGTGTCCTATACAACTGAAGCATAACCTCCCAATTTTTATATTCAATTCCCCTTGCAATATGCAATAACATTCTATTAGCTTTCCCAATTACTTGCTGAATCTGCATACAAGCCTTTTGTGATTCATACACAAGAGCACCCAGGTCCCTCTGAATCTCAGAACTCTGCAATCTCTCACCATTTAGATAATATGCTTCTTTTTTATTCTTCCTGCAAAAATGGACAATTTCACATTTGCCCACATTATACTCCACTTGCCCACATTATACTCCACTTGCCAGTTCTTTGGCCACTCACTTAATCTATTTTTGTCCCTTTGTAGGCTCCTTATGTCCTCTTCACAACTTACTTTCCTACCTTTCTTTGAGTCATCAGCAAATTTAGCAACCATACCTTCGGTCCCTTCATTCAAGTTGAAATAAATAAATTGAAATAAATTGTAAGAAGTTGAGGCCCCAGCACTGATCCCTGTGTCATACTACCTATCACATCCTGCCAAACAGTAAAAGACCATTTATGCCTATTCTCTGTTTCCTGTTAGCTAGCCAATCTTCTATCCATGCCAATATGTAATGGTCTACACCATAAGCTTTTATTTTCCACAATAACCTTTTATGTAGCACCTTATCAAATGCCTTCTGGAGATCTAAGTACAATACATCCATCGTTTCCCCTTTATCCACAGCACATGCAACTCCTTCAAAGAACTCCAAAAAATTGGTTAAACATGATTTCCCTCTCACAAAACCATATTGACTCTGCCTAAGTGCCTTGAATTTTTCCACGGGCCCTGCAATTACACCTTTTAATAATAGCTTCTAACATTTTTCCTATGACAGATGTTAGACTAACTGGCCTGTAGCTTCCTGTTTTCTGTCTCCTTCCCTTTTTGAATAAAGGAGTTACATTTGTTATTTTCCAATTTAATGGAACCTTTCCTGAATCTAGGGAATTTTGGGAAATTAAAACCAATGCATCAACTATCTCACTGGCCGCTTCTTTCAAGATCTTAGGGTGAAGTCCATCAGGACCCAGCGATTTGTCAGCCCGCAGCTCCAACAATTTCCTAAGTACCACTTCCCTGATGATTGTAATTTTCCTGAGTTCTTCCCTCCCTTTCCTGATATGCAGCTATTTCTGGAATGTTACTTGTACCCTCTATATAGTGAAGGCTGATGCAAAATACCTGTTCAATTCATCTGCCATCTGCTTATTTTCCATTATTAATTCCCCAGACTCACTTTCTATAGGACCAACGCTCACTTTGTTAACTCTTTCCTATTTAAATATCTATAGGAATTCTTACTATCCATCTTTATATTTCTAGCTAGCTTTCTCTCATACTCTGATTTTTCCCTCTTTATTAATATTTTTGTCATTCTTTGCTGTTCTTTATATTCTGTCCAATCTTCTGGCCTGCCACCCATCATTGCACAACTATATGCTTTTTCTTTAAGGTAGATACTGTCTTTAACTTTTTTAGTTAACTATGGATGGTGGGTCTTTCCCTTGGAAGTTCTCTTTCTTGGATAATCCGGAGATGTGAGTTCAAATGCCATCATGGCAGGTGGGGAATTCAAATTCAGTTCATGAAATAAATCTGGCATTGAAAGCTAGTATCAGTAATGGTGACCATGAAACTACTGGATTGTCGTTAAAAACTAATGTGCCAAAGTACCTGTGCACAAGTCCGCCCCTTTAAATAAATCAGCCTACACTCTAAAAGAAATTAGAGGGAATAATGCTCACCATTACATTCTTGAGAGTGATTAGGAGTGGGCAATAAATGCTGAACTTGCCAGGAATACCCACAGCCCTTGAATAAATAAAAAAAGGTCTTGAAACTGATTTGCATTAACTGAGAAATGAGATAGTGACAGCTTTCAGGCCATTAAGTGGTGCCAGGTAATAGAACTGCAGGTGGGCATTCTACACTGGGAAAAGCTGGATGAAGATCAGTTAATTTTCTGGTTTTTAATATGTTTGGTTTATATGTGTGAGTGAAAGAAACAAAATCAAACAACCTCTAAGAGGGATGGATATTGCTATATTCATGCAATAATGATATAGAAAACAAAGGAATATTAATTGTAGTTATATTGATGATGAGGGTTCCTTGAGGGTTACTGAAGCCTTGCCTGAGGAAAATGCATTACTGCATTTAATGGAAGTTTCTAAGACCTAAAAATTGAGGGCTAACTTTAACGATATCTCTTTGGAATTACAAATTACAAATCAAGCTGTCACTTCACCATAACAACCCACTCCAGAGGAGTTGCAGTGATTTTCAATGAGTGAATTTTATGATAGTGGGGAGGCGGTGGTGTAGTGGTATTGTCACTGGACTGGTAATCCAGAGACCCAGGGTAATGCTCTGGGGGCCTGGATGTGAATCCCACCTTGGCAGGTGGAATTTGAATTCAATTAAAAATCTGGAATTAAAAATTGAATGATGACCATGAAACCATTGTGTGGAAGGCAATATACTGTCCTGATCTGGCTGATATGTGACTCCAGGTCTGCAGTAATGTGGTTGACTCTTAAATAGCCTTTGGAAAAGCCTAGCAAGCTATTCAGTTGTATTAAACTGTTACAAAGCTAACAAAACTGAATAGACCACCAGGCATTCACCTAGGCACTGGAAATGACAAAGACCTCCTTACTAACATTTGGGGGCTTGTGTCAGCTGTACTCACAGAAAGTATCATATCCCAGACACCACCATCACCATCCCTGGTATGTCGTGTCCCACCAGCAGGACAGACCCAGCAGAGGTGGTGGGACAGTAAATAGTCAGGAGGATGTTGCCCTGGGAGTCCTCAACATCAACTACAGTCTCATGGCATCAGGTCAAACATGCTGCCCACACCTCCACCCTCATGCTGAACACCACGAGGAAGCACTGAGGGTGGCAAGGGCGCAGAATGTACTCTGGGTGGGTGACTTCAATGTCCATCAAGAGTGGCTCGGTATCACCAGCAAATACCAAGCTGGCGGAGTCCTAAAGGGAATAGCTGCTCGGTTGGGTCTGTGGCAGGTGGTGAGGGAAAAGCATACTTGACCTCATCCTCACCAACCTGCCTGCCACAGATGCATCTTTTCATGACAGTATCAGTAAGAGTGACCAGCGCCTGGGGCTTGTTGAGACAAAGTCCCATATTCACACTGAGGATGCCCTCCATCATGTGCTACGGCACTACCACCATGCTATATGATATAGATATCGAACAGATCTAGCAACTCAAGGCTGGGCAACCATGAGGTGTTGTGGGCCATCAGCAGCTGCAGAGCTGTACTCAACCACAATCTGTAACTTCATCGCCCGGCATATCTACCATTACTATCAAGCCAGGTGATCAACCCTGGTTCAATGAAGAGTGCAGGAGGGCATGCCAGGAGCAGCTCCAGGCATACCTGAAAATGAGGTGTCAACCCAATGAAGCTGCAACACAGGTCTACTTGCGTGTCAAACAGCATAAGCAACAAGTGATAGAGCTAAGCGATTCCACAACCAACAGATCAGATCTAAGCTCTGCAGTTTGGCCAAATACAGTTGTGAATGGTGGTGCACAATTAAACAACTCACTGGAGGAGCAGGCACCACAAATATCCCCATCCTCAATGATGGAGGACTCCAGCACATCAGTGCAAAAGATAAGGCTAAAGCATTCGCAACAAACTTCAGCCAGAAATGCAGCGTGGATGGTCCACCAGGGCCTCCACTAGAGGTTCACAGCATCACAGATGGCAGTCTTCAGCCAATTTGATTCACTCCACGTGATATCAAGAAACAGTTGAAGGCACTGGATACTGCAAAGGCTATGAGCCCTGACAATATTCTGGCAATAGTATTGAAGACTTGTTCTCCAGACATTGCCGTGCTCCTAGCCTAGCTGTTCCAGTACAGCTACAACACTAGCATTTACCTGATAATGTAGAAAATTGCCCAGGTATGTACACAAAATGCAGGACAAATTCAACCTGGCCAATTATTGCCTCATCAGTTTACTCTCGATCATGAGTAAAGTAGTGAAAGGGGTCATCAACAGTACTATCAAGAGGCACTTGCTTAACAATAATCTGCTCACTGACGCCCAGTTTGGTTTCCACCAGGGTTACTCAGTTTCTGACCTCATTACAGCCTTGGTTCAAACATGGACAAAAGAAGTGAACTCTAGAAGTGAGATGAGAGTGACTGCTCTTGACATCAAGGCAGCATATGACCGGGTGTGGCATCAAGGAACCCTAGCGAAACTGAAGTCGATTGGAATTAGGGGGAAACCACTTCACTGGTTGGAGTCACACATAGCACAAAGGAAGATGGTTGCGGTTGTTGGAGGTTAATCATCTTAGTTCCAGGACATCACTGCAGGAGTTCCTCAGGGTAATGTCCTGGCCCAATCATCTTCAGCTACTTCATGAATGAACTCCCTTCCATCATAAGGTCAGAAGTGGGGATGTTCATTGATAATTGCACAATGTTCAGCAACATTCGTGACTCCTCAGATACTGAAGTGGTCCATGTCCAAATGCAGCAAAACCTGGACAATATACTGGCTTGGGCTGACAAGTGACAAACAATGTTCGTGCCACACAAGTACCAGGCAGGCAATGACCATCTCCAACAAGGGAGAATCTAACCATCGCCCCTTGACGTTCAATATCATTACCACCACTGAATTCCCCACTGTCAGCATCCTGGGGCTTACCATTGACCAGAAACTGAACTAGCCTAGCCATATAAATGGCCTCAAGAGCATGTCAGAGGTTAGGAATCCTGCAGCGGGTAACTCACCTCCTGACTCCCCAAAGTCTGTCCACCATCTACAAGACACAAGTCAGATGTGTGATGGAATATTCTCCGCTTGCCTGGATGAATGCAGCTCCAACAGCACTCAAGGAGCTTGACAGCATCCAGGATCAAGCAGCCCACTTGAATGGCACCCCATCCACAAACATTCACTCCCTCCACCACCAACAAACCATGGCAGTAATGTGTACAATCTACAAGATGCACTGAAGTATCTCACCAAGGCTCCTTAGGCAGCACCTTCCAAACCCATGACCAGCAGCATCTGGAAGGACAAGGGCAGCAGACACATGGGAATACCACCACCTGGAAGTTCCCCTCCAAGCCACTAACCATTCTGACTTGGAAATATATTGCTGTTCTTTCACTGTCACTGGGTCAATATCCTGGAACTCCCTCCCTACCAGCACTGTGGGTGTACCTGCACCACATGGACTGCAGCAGTTCAAGAAGACAGCTCACCAGCACCTTCTCAAGGTCAGTTAGGGATGGGCAATAAATGCTGGCCCAGGCAGTGAAGCCCACATCCCATGAATGAATAAACAAAAACATGCAGGATGAGTCTGCGGTGGTCACACACCAGCTTCATATTCAGTGAATTAAAGCTCTTGCGGTTGACATAGTTGACCCCTTGTTGCAACGGAGATCTGAGCGCCATGTGAGTCCAGTCAATCGCACCCTGCACCTGCCGGAAACCTGAGATCTGGGCAAATCTAATCGCTTTTGCATCCTGGCTCACTTGGTCCCAGGTGAAATGCATAAAGTTGTGTGCCCTTGCGAAGATGGCATCTGTGACCTCTTGAATGCAGTTGTGGGTGGAGGCTTGTGATACCCCACAGATGTCACCAGTGCAACCCTGAAAGGAGCCACTGGCGTAAAAACTGAGCACTGTGGTCACTTTCACGACCACTGACAGTGGATGCCCTCCATGTCCCTGTGGCGCCAAATCCTGCAGTAGCTGGCAGATGTGACCGACCAGTTCCCTAGACACGCACAGTCCTCATCGACACTGGTTCTCGATCATCTGCAGGAATGAAAGATGGCAGCTATAGACCCTGGATCTACCTAGACACCGACCAACGACGGCTCGCTATGGCCCTTCTGCAGCGTGTGCGGGAACCCCAGCAGCTCTTTCTTCCTGAGGGTGCTTTTCCTCCCTCTGCACAGCCAGATGCCTCCATCACTCTCTTCTCCATTGTCTCTGCTCTCAGTACGCCATGAGGCATACACCTAGTTCACCAGGCTCTATACTCCTGATAGGGTGAAAGAAAGAGAGATGTCTGGGTTAGTTTGGGTATACCAAGAAGCTCTCTTGGTTAAGTCAGAAGCCCCTTTAACCATCCTGGAGAGTGTTGGACACCACTTGGATGGCCAGAGTTTAGTACGCTGCATGGTTACCTGAAACCCCAATCATGTCCGCTCCACTCCACCTGACCGATTGGCAGCAGCTTTGCCCATTGGACTGCATGCTGTGCTCTCAGCTCAGGTGCAGTCACTCTCATAACCCACACTGCAAGGCTGCACTGTTAGCTTGAACCATGTGGGAGTTTGGTCCAAACCGGGATGATGAGATTGCAAGGGGCACTGAGCGCCTCCACCAGTGATTACTGCACGGCCAGCTTTAGCAAGAAGATTGTACATTGTGCCCAGCTAACCAACTGTTCTGCAGTCCTCTAAAACACTGATTAGTTTGCAGTCTGTGCCCAAGGGGTAAAAAACTCTGAGCATTTGGGGGCACTTTCATGCCTCTGCATTGCTTGAGTGGGCAGATAAGCTAGAGGCCCAACTCCACGCATGTCAAAAACAAAAAATAAAAAATACCCGGAAAAACTCAGCAGTTCTGGCAGCATCGGCGGAGAAGAGTACAGTTGACGTTTTGAGTCCTCATGACCCTTCAACAGAACTATGTAAAATTAGGAGAGGGATGAAATATAATATATATGTAACATATATAACATACATGTTATATATGAAATATAACATATATATATAACATATTTCACCCCTCTCCTATTTTTACTTAGTTCTGTTGAAGGGTCATGAGGACTTGAAACGTCAACTGTACTCTTCTCCGCCGATGCTGCCAGAACTGCTGAGTTTTTCTGGGTATTTTTTATTTTCTGTTTTGGATTTCCAGCATCCACAGTTTTTTGTTTTTATCCACGCATGTCAATATGGCTGCAGATGATCCTGTGGGCGGCAGTGGGGGGATGATTCCGGCAGGCTGGCAGGTGTATTACAATGAGGTTCCCGAGGTCTGATGGTGGAAAACACGGCCTGCCATCGACAGGCTGAGCGGACGATTGAAAACTAGTTTCATGACGTTGTGAAACCGATTTTTGGCCTTCTCATCATATTGTCCACTCACATCGCTGAGCACACCCAACGTCAGTGAACATGGATGATTCCGCCCCAAGTGTCTATGGAAGATGCAGCCCATACATGGAGTCTGTATGGGCTGCATTGAAAGACAGTGCGGCAGATGCCTTTGCTCGGGATGTGACAGCTCATATTTATCACATTCTCTGTGGCCACAAGGACTGGGAGGGCATCCAATGTTAAGCACTCTTAAGGTTACCGTCACACTCAAATTTCTTGCCAGCGGATCCTTCCATTGCTCCACTGGAGACCTCTGCAGAATCTCACAATTGGTGCCACATCAATGCATTAGTGAGGTGATTGATGCCCTTTTCAATAAAGCTCAGTTCAGCAGCTCTGTGCGTTGTCCACCATGGCTGAAGCAAGCCAGGCTGCCAGAACTGTGGGATTCGCTTTTCTCTCAGGCTTTCCACAAATGCAGAGCGCCATCAATTGCGTACATGTGACCTTGAGAGCTCTCTGGCAGTAGCCTGTGAGATTCATTAATAGAAAAGGATTTCACTCTCCAAACATTCAGCTCATCTGTAAACACAGAAAGTAGGTCATGCATGTTGTGTTAGGTACTCAGGCAACTCTCACAACTCTTACATCTTAAGTCACTCGTAGGTGCCTCAGATCTTTGAGGGCCCTTGGTGTTTAGAGGATTGGCTCCTTAGTGATAACAGGTGCCCCCTAAAGACATGGCTAATGATACTCGTTCTTCGTTCACAGAGTGCATCTGAGGAGAAATACAATTCTGCACATTCAGCCACAAGGTCTTTATTAGAGCAGATGCATTTCAGATATTTGGACCAATGAGGCGGGGCTCTCCAATATGCACTATAGAGGGTGTCCCGCATCATCCCTGTTTGCTGTGCTCTTCACAACCTAGTGCTGCAAAATGGAAATATTTTTCCACAGAGAGACATGGAGGAGCTACACCTCTCATTGGATGAGGAGGATGTTGAAGGGGTTGAATTTGAAGAGGGTGAGGATTCAGACAAGCCACATGAGGATGACATGCGGAAGATGAGCACGTGCAACCTCATAGCTACCAGATTCTAGGAGGAATATTGAAACAAGCACAATTCTCTTCATGCTTCAATGCAGGGAAGACAATAAGATCTTCATTGTCATCTTCAACATCTCATGAAAGGTCATCAATCTTAAAATGATAATGGAGGTAAACATAAGTCACCTTTAACCCCAATGATGGGGTCATCCTGGGAAGGCGCAGTAGCCTAGGGGATATGTGGCTGCTGTGTAATCGAATAAGCATTATACAAGTGCACATCCTTAAGCAACTATAAGCATAGTGCAGTCCTTTCAACCATGGCCCAAAAAGGTCAGTGGCCATGGCAGCCTTCAAGAGGCAGAAACACTATTGCACATCGATGCACTCATGCCAATGTGACAGCAGCTTAGCAAGGTGGCTCTAAGACTAAACACATTAGTCATACATCCGGACAGCATGATCCCTCCAAATGCATAATTACAGCTGAAGCTCCATCTTGATACTGAGCCGCTAGATGCCATCAGACATCAGGATGCACTGATCTGTTACATGACAGCATGGGCACATAGATGCGAGTTGTGCTAGCATTGTACTCACAAAATTATTCAGCAGAAATCTCATGTGATTATTGACAAACACTCATTACCATGCATTCGTTGAAAGCCTGCCAAGTTTACATCCTGCCAATGCCTTGGCATTTGGGAGAGATGTGGCCCAGCCAGTTTTGACATGGCTGACAATGATAACTTAGTCCCTTCACAGATGCTGAAGAGCACTCAGGAGATGAGCTAGAACATTGCTTTCATACCATTATAGTCATTGACATTACCCATTTCACAAAGGTCAATCCTTGCTATGAACCCGAAGTCACCAATTGCACAGCCATGTAATGAAATCAATATCAACTGGTGTTCTGTGACCTCATGGTGGGATTTTGTCAGGCAACGCTAGGCAGCCATTCAGGGGAAAAGTAACATCCTCTACAAGTAATTGGATGGCTTCATCACCTCTGGCATCACATACTCATGCCCATCTAGCAGACATTTCAAATGTCACCGAGTGGAACTAACTTCCATCGCTCGGCTTCATGCATGGGAAGGATGAAAACCAATAAAGGAGTAACGTTCAGCCTTAAAAGCGGAGACAAAATAAGACTGCAGGGAGGCATTAAAGGCTATGATGCTCATCGATGAATGATACTTTTACCAAAACTTCACAGTCATAAAATAAAGGCAATTACACCTCCAACATTGGTCACAATAAATACTTATAACACCCAGAAAGAACAGACTTCAGTGTGGCAGCATCAGGATAGTCACTAATCTTCCATGAACTCATGCCAGCATGACAGCAGCTTAGCAAGGTGGCTCTAAGATGAAAAACATTAGTCATACATCCAGACAGCACCATCTCTCCAAATGCCAGCTCTCATGCATGATTACAGCTGAGGCCGCATCTTGATAGAGAATTCTCATGAGGTCACATGCTCCAGCATGAGGGGCACCAGCTCCAAAACAGGTACACCCTCCTCGGCCTGACTTGCTGCAATTGATGAGGTCACATGAAGAGAGGATTTGGAGTAGCACCCTTGCACACTCTTGGGTGGATGGCCCTGGGGTGTCTGGCTGGGGCTCCTCCTCCCTTTAGATGCACAAGGGCCCCTCTCAGACTCCTTGAGAAGAAGGGGCACCTGGAGGGAGGTCGAGGTGCCCCATCCCCCTCTCACTTAACCGTAGCTGGAATGCACCCATGGCCAGAGTGATTGAGTACAGGTCTGAGCAGAAATCCAGCAGAAACTGTGCATTCTGCTGGGCTTGGGTTTCCATGGCGGCTGCCACCCTTCCCATGCAGACTTTGATGCACTCACATACTAGAGCCACAACATCAGACAGAACGTGGACGGACTCCTCCATCCTTCATTCCAGTCTGCTGACAGCCTCTAATAACCCTACCTGATGTTCTCCCGTCTGTCCCTGCTTCTCTAACTTTCTTCTCATGGCTGATTGCAGAGGTCCATCATTGGACTCAGATTCTGATCTCCAACAGTCTTCCAAGTGTCAGAAACCTCAGCTAGCACTGCCTTTACCTGCTGTGGGCAAATGTCCGTGAGGTGGTGATCAGGTTGTGAACCCGAGCCTACTCTATAATGAGGCCTCACTGAGATGCATGTATCTGAGCTGGTGGAGGATGCAGGTGAGTACAGTGTCATTGATCAGAACATAGCCATGTACATTTTTATAAATATATATCCTTATTGTAATTTCTCACTTTTGAACTGGACTTTTCGGATGATGACAGATTTTCCGACTGTGAGTTATCATCTGTGAGTCTCCAGAACAAAAGAATTCACTTCTCAGTTTCGGAAATGTCACACCTCGTTATGTGTAAGGAGCTTCTACCAGACCGCCTGGTGACTGCAAAGCCCAACTTCGAAGGGAGCTACCAGAAAGCTATTTGCATTTGACAACATTGGATTAGATGTTGGACAGGCTTTGGGGAGTCAGGAGGTGAGTTACATGTTGTAGGACTCATAGCCTCCAAACTGCTCGTGTAGCCACAGTATTTATATGGCTAGTCTAGTTCAGCTTATGGTCAATGGTAGCCCCGAGGATGTTGATAATGGGGGATTCAATGGTAATGCCATTCAACGACAAGGGGCGATGGTTAGATTCTCTCTTGTTGGAGATGGTCATTGCCTGGCACTTGTGTGGTGTGAATGTTACTTGCTACTTGTCAGCCCAAGCCTGGATATTGTCCAGGTCTTGCTGCATTTGGACATGGACTGCTTCAGTATATGAAGTTGGGCTTTGCCGTCACCAGGTGGTCTGGTAGAAGCTCCTTACACATAATGAGGCGTGACAGTCCCGAAACTGAGAAGTGAATTCTTTTGTTCTGGAGACTCACAGATGAAACTCACAGGCAGAAAATCTGCCATCATCCGAAAATTCCGGTTAAAAGTAAGAAATTACAATAAGGATATATATTTATAAAACTGTACATGGCAAATGGTGCTGAACATTGTGCAATCATCAGAGAATATTCCCATTCCTAACCTTATGATGGAAGGAAGATCATCGATGAAGCAGCTGAAGATGGTTAGGCCGGGGGCACTACCCTGAGGAACTCCTGCAGTGATGTCCTGGAGCTGAGATGACTGACCTCCAACAACCACAACCATCTTCCTTTGTGTTAGGTATGACTCCAACCAGCAGAGAGTTTTCCCCGATTCCCATTGACTGCAGATTTGCTAGGTCTCCTTCATGCCCCACTTGGTCAAATGCAACTTCAATGTCAAGGGCAGTCACTCTCATCTCAATTCTAGAGTTCACTTCTTTTGTCCATGTTTGAGCCAAGGCTGTAATGAGGTCAGGAGCTAAGTGGCCCTGGTGGAGCCCAAACTGGATATCAGTGAGCAGGTTATTGCTCAGTAAGTGCTGCTTGATATCACTGTTGATGACCCCTTTACTGAAGATCGAGATTAGACTGATGGGGTGGCAATTGATCGGGTTGGATTTGTCCAGCTTTTTGTGGACAGGACATATCTGGGCTATTTCCCACATAGCCAGGTAGATGCCAGTGTTGTAGCTGTACTGGAACAATTTGGCTAGGGGCATGGCAAGTTGTGGAGTTCAAGTCTTCAGTACTATTGCCGGAATATTGTCAGGGCCCGTAGCCTTTGCACTAAGCAGTGCCATCAGCCTTTTCTTGATATCATGTGGAGTGAATTGAATTGGCTGAAGACTGGCATCTATGATGCTGGGAACCTCTGGTGGAGGCTGAGATGGATCACTCACTCGGCACTTCTGACTGAAGATTGTAGAATCTTTTGCATCTTATCTTTTGCACTGATGTGCTAGGCCCCTCCATCATTGAGGATGGGGATATTTGTGGAGCCTCCTGCTCCAGTGAGTTGTTTAATTGCGCACCACCATTCATGACTGTATTTGGCAGGACTTCAGAGCTTAGATCTGATTAGTTAGTTCTGGGACCGCTTAGTTCTATCACTTGCTGCTTATGCTGTTTGGCATGCAAGTAGCCCTGTGTTATAGCTTCACCAAGGTGACACCTCATTTTTAGGTATACCTGGCATGCCCTCCTGCACCCTTCATTGAACTAGGGTTGATCCTCAGTTTGATGGTAATTGCTGAGTAGGCGATATGCCGGCCATGAGGTTACAGATTGTGTTCGAGTACAATTCTGCTGCTGCTGATGGCCCACAGCGCCTCATGGATGCCCAGTCTTGAGTGGCTAGAATCTCTTCAAAATCTATCCCATTTGGCACAGTGGTTGTGCCAAACAAAACAATCCCATTTATTTTCATGTGAAAGCGGGATTTCGTCTTCACAACAACTGTAGGGTGGTCACTCTTACCGATACTGTCATACACAGATGCATCTGTGGCAGGCAGATTGCTGAGGATGAGGTCAAGCATGTTTTTCCCTCTTGTTGGTTCCCTTACCACCTGCCACATACCCAGCCTAGCAGCTATGCCCTTTAGGACTTGGCCAGCTCAGTCAGTATTGGTTCTACCAAGACCCTCCCCCAACCCCAGAGTATATTCTGTGCCCTTGCCACTTTCAGTGCTTCCTCCAAGTGGTGCTCAACATGGAGGAACACTGAATCATCAGCTGAGGGAGTGTAGTACATGGCAATCAGCAGGAGGTTACCTTGCCCATGTTTGACCTGATGCCATGAGACTTCATGAGGCCTGGAGTCAATGTTGACTCCCAGGGCAACTCCCTCCTGACTGTATACCACTGTGCTGCCACCTCTGCTGGGGGGGACAGGACATACCCAGGGATGGTGATGATGGTGTCTGAGACATGATCCCATGAGGATGGCAATGTAAGGCTATTGCTTGACTCGTCTGTGAGACAGCTCTCCCAATTCTGGCACTAGCCTCCAAACATTAGTAAGGAGGACTTTGCAGGGTCGACAGGGCTGAGTTTGCTGTTGCCTAAATTGATACTGGGAGGTCTGTCCAATTTCATTTCTTTTTTGAGGCTTTGTCGCAGTTTGCTCAGCCATTTCAGAGGGCATTGCTGTGGGTCTGGAGTCACTTGTAGGCCAGACCAGGTAAGGATGGCAGATTTCTTTCCCTAATGGGCATTAGTAAATCAGATGCGTTTTTTTAAAACAATTGACAATGGTTTCATGATCATAATTAGACTTTTTTTAATTCCAGATTTTTATTGAATTCAAATCCCATGGCAAGATTTGAACCTGGGTCCCCTGAATCTCTGAATTATGAGTCCAGCAATAATATCACTATACCATCACCCACATCACAGTTCCCAGGCAGTGTCCACGACTTCTACATTCTCAGTCGGTCACAGATCCTTGACATCTTCCAGGGTCTGCAGAGGCTGCAGGGTTGGCTGCTAAGGGACAAGGACAACCTGCAGAGGATGTGGCTGATGACACCAGTGCGGCAGCCTCAGACTGCAGCAGAGCGAAGATATAACAAGGCTCATGCTGCAACTTGCAACTTGATGGAATAAACCATCGGGATGCTGAAAATGAGGTTCTGATGCTTTCAGTTTTACTAGTCTGATGGAGACCTGCAATATAATCCACAGAGGGTGTCATGCATCATTGGCGCCTGCTGCGCCCTTTACAACTTGGCGCTGCAACAGGGTGAGAAACTGGCTGGATGAGGAGATGCAGGAGCTGGAGGTCTCCTCTGATGAGGAGGACGTCGACGGTGATGAGGGTGAGGAGGTCCACAAAGGTGACGATGACGGTGATGAGGCTTTTACACTTGCCAGATGAGGCAGGCACACTCAGAAGGCCCTCATAGCTACTGGATTTGTGGAGGATGATGACAACATGCAGTGAGGAGACTGCATAGGTCATCACATTGCATCTCTGAACGTTTGAATCCAGTCTGGCTTATGGCAGTGCAAATAGCCTCTGTGATAATGCTCCTGTCATGGAGGCGCAGTGGAGGCCCTAATAGTCACTCAATTAGAGGAGGATGATGATGACATGCAGCGAGGATAATCTATAGATCTTCACATAGATCTTTGAGAATGTCTGACTCTTGTATGGCCGAGGGCAGCTCACTTGTGCTCTGTGATCAGGGTCAAATCATACAGACACAGCCATGGAACTTTAAAAGCATCTGATCCTTTGTCCGCATTCTGAGCCCTTTAGGAGCTCAGCATCAGTGATCACAGATGCTGAAGAGATGGGGGCCATCGCCACCTTTAAAATGCTGAGAGCACACAGAGAGAATGAGAGAACTCTTTGACGCCTGCCCACAACATTCTGGCAGCAATGACAAGCACCATCGAAGTGCAGGCATCACTAATGTGTCCAAGGAATGTGAGGCTGGACCATCACTTTGATCTGAAAGCAGCACAGGGCACAGGGAAGAGGCCCTGGACTGAGACACCTGTCTTTATCTTGTTTAGAAAGGTTTCATATCTGAGTGACATGAACACTGATCATCTGAACAAAGAGTCATAGGCAGGGAGACATTCATGGGAGTTTATTTACAATAGTGAACATTATGTACAAGTGATTAACACCCATGCCCAGGATGTGCTTCCTGAATGAGCTCAGAGCTTGGCCTAAATAGCCAAGTGGTTATGGTACTGGGCTTGTAATCCCAAGATCAAGAGTTCAAATCTCACAATGGCAAAACTATGAAACAATGTAACTTCATCTGAATAGGAACAGATAGAAATGTGTTTCTAGGCCTAAATGGCCAAGTGGTTATGGTACTGGGTTTGTAACCCCAAGATCAAGAGTTCAAATCTCACAATGGCAAACTATGAAACAATGTAACTTCATCTGAAACAGATGGAAACAGGTTTACTCAAAAAGAGTATCAAGAGTTCAAATCTCACAATGGCAAACTATGAAACAATGTAACTTCATCTGAAACAGATGGAAACAGGTTTACTCAAAAGAGTATCAAGAGTTCAAATCTCACACTGTCAAACTATGAAACAATGTAACTTCATCTGAAAAACAGATGGAAATGTGTTTGTACTCAAAAGAGTTACACAACATCTGTTACATCATCAAAATATCAATCAAGAGTTCAAATCTCAATGGCAAATTATGAAACAATGTAATTTCATCTGAATAGGAACAGATGGAAATGTGTTTGTACTTGAAAGAGTTACCATCAAGTTTCGTAGCAACAGCTGAATGAGCTCAGGTGCAGCTTGTTCCTACCGGAGTGGGAGCTGTTGCTGTGCACTGGCTGTGGCTGCTGCTACTTGGAGAGGTACACCCTGCTGTTACTATTGCTTTTTCCAATATACTCCTCTGGACTTTTACAAGCTGCTCTGGTTTTGCTGCAGCCCAAGGGACACTAGAAGCCTACTGCTGGTATTGTTGCCGGGGCTGCAGGGGCCTGGAGCCTGCAAGGCCTGAAGCTTGGAGAATTGGAGGAAAGAGAGAGGAGGTGCTGCAAGATAGGTACGCCAGGAGGCAAGGACTTTTTTTTCATTACATTTGCGGTGGGTGTCTGGATTTTTGTTTGGTGGGGGAGGAAGAAGACTACTGAAGGGACTCAGGGAGAAGGGGTGTGTGCATGTGTCCATTCAACATCTTGTTCCCCCCACGCCCCCTTCTTGCCCCACCCGTGTCCAGGTCCAGGTAGCAGGTGCTGCCTGGTGAACAGGGATGGACCTGACTTCCGTGTGCCAGGCAGTTCTGGCTGCCTGGCAAAGACATCACCCTCCCCCTCCCCCTGTGGGAAGAACAGCTAGGCCCCCACCACTCTAGCTCACCCCACCCGGCGACACCCATCCATCCTGCACCCATTACCCTTTCCCCTTCTGTGCCTCCCTGTCCTTTTTCCCTCTCTCCTCCCCTTCTGACTTTATGCACCATCAGGAGGGAGCAGGTAATCCTTCCTTTTCCCCCTCTCCCCTTTTCTAAATGCTGTTGCTACCACCGACAGAACTCGGGGTGGGTGTGGCTCATCTGCCACAGGGTCACCGGTGGCCGGGCCCTCCGGGGCAGCTGTGGATGCGGCGCTATCATCAGTGGCAGGGCCCGCCAAGAAGACCTATGTGGGAGTGACCGCTTCCATGGCCCCGTCACCATTCCACCTCCTGACCAGGGCCATGGGGGTAAAGAGCTACATTCACCTCGAGATGACTGTAGAAACATGCATGAAGGCTTTGGCTGGGGTTGTCGGCCACTCAGCCATTGTTACAGCCTCGCCCATGTGTGGGAAGGCGGTGTTCTTGCTGAGGTCCGAGTGGGAGGTGCTCTAGACCTTGCCAAGGGGTTAAACGTAGGCGGAACCTATCTAGCAGTGGATCCTCTTGAGGTCACCGTGGAGAGGCTTGTTTTATCCAACGACCTGCCCTTCGTTCCCGGTGAGCTCTTCCACCCTCACCTTCACCAACTGGGGAAGGTCATGTCCGGGATGGTGCCAATCCTGCTCGGCCTCAGGGAGCCCAGCCTCTGCCACGTGTACGCCTTCCGGTGCCAGGTCTTTGTTCGTCTGACCCAGGAGGAGTGCACACAGGGGCGGTTTGATGTCACCTTTGAGGGGGCTGCCTGCTGCATCTTCTGGTCAGTGGATAGTGTGTGGTGCCATGCCTGCAAGGAGGTGGGGCATGTCCAAAAGAACTGCCCCACCTCCAAGCCCGCCAATGTCACTCAGGCTGCCATGGCTGCCACCACCACGCCTCCCCCCCGCCACTCCACCTTCAAGGGGAGATGCCGCCGGCAGCCACTGTCATCTCGGCTGCCGGCGAGGCAGGGGAAGAGACCCCACGCCTGAAGAAAGTGCAACGGAAGACCCACCATGCGGAGGCAGCCTTCCAAGCCCCCTGAACTCCTCAAACCAAGCTTGATCCCCAGACACCCTAGGAAACCGGCTCAGGGAGAAAAACATCATCCTGCCCCGGCAACTTGTCACAGCATGCCCCCAGGTCCGTGTGCGCCTCAGCACCATGTGCTGGGCCCAGTGTCGTTCATGCACAGGCTCCAGGGTCCGGCGGCGATGGGGCATGCAACCCCGAGCCAGTAGTTGTCCTAAAAAGAATAGATCAGCCAAAACCCCAGAGGGCAAGTGTCCAGAGGGGCTGGATGAGGCAGCAGGGGTCTTGCAGGCGGGGGTCTCCCCTGCCCCTAGCCTGCTCCAGAAGAGACACCACCCCTCAGAGTGGGGAGGACCTCGCGACTTGTGAGGTAGGATGTGTCCCCTCCCGCAATGAAAAAGTGGTGGTGTTTCCGCCCCATAAGTCATCGCCCTGCCCTCTGGGGGGACCCCAAATCACCGACCCTTTGCTACGGTCTCCTGAACACGGCCCCTTAGGGGTTGGCGAGGTGCCATCTGGCCCACCAGGGGACTCTGGCAGTCCATTCACGTCCCCAACTGCTGGATCATTGGGCAGCGGTGGCAAGGAAGGCCTCCCTGCTCCCTCTCAACCTTCAGTGCTGGGTGCTTCCGTCCTAGGTCCGGAGCTTTTTCCAGACTCGCCAGGTGACCTGGTGTCTGAAGGAGAGCCGGGCTTTGAGCCGCCACCACCCTTTGGCCCATATCCCCAAGAGGAGACCAGAGAGGACCCCTCTGCCCTTGATCCTGGGGGTAGAATCGAGGAGGAGGTGGAACCAACTGGCAGCTCCGAACCAGCCCCTGTACTTAATAGGGGGGAGAGGTTGGAAGCTGGAAGCGACGACCTGGAGGAGGATGGGGTTTCGGTGGTGAGCACTGGGGATAACTTAAGAGTTGTTGTCAGGTGAGGTGGTGAATCCCCTGGTGTTCCCCACCGATTCTCCCCTCATCCCTTTACGGGAGCTCCAAGATTTTTTAGCGAGTAATCGCAGTCACCGAGACAGGGTCCAGTCTGCCCTGGACCAATGGCATTCTCCTCTTGTGTTCTGGTCCACCCGCGAGGCCCTCAAGGCCCCTGGGCTGGACCGGAATGCTAAGAGGAGGTTCCACACGTTTTTCAATGGGCTCCTGAAGGAGATGAAGGATTAAAATAGTCCTCTCCTTACACTAGGCATGGTGATGGTAGCACATACTTCTGATAATGACCATAGCTAGCCTCAACATCAACGGCAGCAAGGATACACAGCTCAGGTTCCAGAACTTCTTGGTCCTCAGGGACAAGGAGTATGTGGTATGCTTACTGCAGGAAACCCATATCTTTCTGGGAGACAAAGCTACATGTCTCCTGGAGTGGCAAGGGAATGGTCTACATGAATCACCCAGCCTCCAATTCTGGCGGGGTGACTATCTTGTTGGCCCACATTTTCAGCTGGAGATCTTGAGGGGTCAAGGAGCCGGTTGCTGCATCTTACTCTGCGCCTAGGTGGTGCGGCGCTTCACTTTGTGAATGTGTTCGCTCCCCTGGGCATCAGCAGCAAACGAGCTTCTTTGAATGAAGTGTCTACTCATCTCAGCTCCATCAACGTGGGCAAATGCATTGTCCTCGGAGGGGGATTTCAACTGTACCCTTGGGGCCAGGGATTATCACGGTTCCCAGCACTGCACACTAGGTGTGAGTAAGCTGAGGGACTTGGTTGGGTCCTTCGACTTGGTGGACGACTGGCGACATCACCATCATGACTCCAGCGTTTTCACTTTTGTGTCGCCTCAAGTCAGAGCGTCCAGACTTGACCGCCTTTATGTTTCCAAGGCGTTCGTGTCTTGTATTCCATCAGCTTCTGTGCAGCAGGGGCCGTGCACGGACCACCATCTAGTGTGGGCAGAACTCGTTCTGTTCTATGTTCGGACAGGGTCCGCGTACTTACACTTTAACAACCTGCTGCTGGAGGATAAGTTGTTCCTGGACTCGTTTTGTTGTTTCTGGGCTGGCTGGAGAAGGAAGCGGGGAGCTTCTCCTCTTTGAGGCTATGGTGGGACATGGGCAAGGCTCATGTCCACGTCTTCTGTCAGGACTACACAAGTGGGTCAACAAAGGGGTGAAAATCCAGGGTCAGGGAGTTGGAGAAGGAGGTGTTCGACCTGGAGGCATGTCTCCACCAGCCTGATGCGGATCTGGCCCTGCGACTGGCATATGTGGAGAAGAAGGTTGTGCTGCGGGACCTGCAACTGGTCCAAGACCTGGACCGCAGCTCCCTCTTCTTCTACTCTCTGGAAAAATGGCACGGGGTCCGTCAGCAGCTCCTCACGCTGCTAGCGGACGACGATCCCTTGTCTTGGATCTGGAGGGAATGAGGGCCAATGTCAAAACCTACTACACTGCCCTGTTCTCTCTGGATCCATCCAGCAAGGATGCCCACAGAGTTTTGTGGGAGGACCTGCTGCAGGTTGGCCTGGAGGGTGCCGGAAAGCTTGACTCCCTTATAAGTCTGGGGGAGCTGACCAGCATCCTTGACAGCCTCTCCAGGGGCAAGTCCCCAGGGCTAGATGGGCTGACTGTGGAGTTCTTCAGGCGTTCTGGGACGTAACTGGGGAATGACTTCATGGGGGTCCCGGGGAGAGTATCACTGCTGGGGAGATGCCCCTCATGTGATGCAGGGCCATGATTGCCCTGCTGCCAAAAAAGGGGGATCTCCGTCTTCTTAAAAACTGGTGCCCTGATCCCCCCTTAGCACAGATTACAAGATCTTTGCTAGGGCAATGTCTTCTCGCCTTGGCACTGTGCTGGACCATATGATCCACCCTGATCAGTCCTACATGGCCCTGGATCGTACATCTTTGGTAACATCCATCTAGTCTGGGACATCATCCACTTCTCTCAGAGGACTGGTCTGTCACATGCCTTCCTGTCTCTTGACCAAGGGAAGGCGTTCAAAAGGGTGGATCACAAATATTTATTCGGAACTCTGCGAACATTGGGGTTTGGGGTGCATTTCGTCACCCGGATCTGACTTCCTTACACTGCCACAGAGCGTCTGGTTAAGGTTAACGGGTCCCTGATGGCCCCCTTCTCTTTGGAAGAGGAGTGTCTCAGGGCTGCCCCCTGTCTGGCCAATTGTATTCCATCTGCACGGAGCCTTTCCTGCGCCTTGGGGTTGGTTCTGCACAGGCTGGGCGTCCGGGTAGTCCTCTTGGCTTACGCCGATGATATGTTCCTCATGTTCACTGACCCGTTGACCTGCAGAGGATGCGTGAGTGCCAGCAGGTCTACTTTGCCGCGCCCTTTGCCAGGATCAACTGGGACAAGTGTTCTGGACTCATGGTTAGTCTGTGACAGATGGATCCCTTACCCGAGGAGCTAAGGCCTTTCACCTGGAGCAGGACCAGCCTTTTCTACCTGGGGGTCCACCTATGCCCTGCTGAGGAATCCTGGCCGGCGAACTGGCAGGAGCTGGAGGCCAAAGTCACCACTTGCCTGTGGCGCTGGACAGGACTGCTCCCAGTGCTGTTTTACCGGGGTTTGAGTGCTGATCATAAGCCAGCTGATTGCTGCCATGTTGTGGTAATGGCTGGTCACTTTGACCCCGCCCCCGGATTTTGTCACAAAAATCCACAGAATACTCGTCGACTTCTTCTGGGACAAAATGCTGCACTGGGTCACGGCTGAAGTTCTGAGTCTCCCGCTTAGGGAGGGCGGTCAGGCACTGGTGTGCCTATGTACCCAGGTGGTGACTTTCTGCCTTCAGGCCCTGCAGCAATACCTTTATGTCAAGCCCCCTCTGAAATGGTATGCCCTGGCAACGTTTATCTTCTGCCATGTGCACGGCCTGAATTATGATGTGCAGCTCCTGTTTGTAGACCTGAGGGGCCTTCATGGCTCCTTGCTGGCATTGCCCATCTTTTACCAGGACATGATCAAAGTCTGGGACATGGTCGCCTCATGACGCAGCTCTCTGGCATCAGAAGTAGCGGCTATCGTTAGAAAGCCACTGCTCAAGAATCCACCCTTTTCAGTGGCTGGTGGAGAGGAGGGCTGTGGCTGCCTGGGTGACCAGGATTGGGGACGTGCGGGGTGGCAGAGCAGTGGGCTGGATGATTCCCCAGGAGTTGGCACAAAATGCATCAGTGGCCAATGCCATCCATGACCTGAGGACAGTCGTGCTCGGCCCCGACATCATACTGGGACTCGAGGTGGCACAGGTGTGCAGTGGTCTTCCATCTGAGCATATCCCTGTTCGAATGGAATTCCACATTAGCCCCAACCCCTGAACCTTCCCTCAGAAGCCAGTGTCCAGCAACCTGAGTCACCTCGCGGAAATGTTCTCCATGCCCTTTAGCGTGATGTGGAGGGATTTCCTGTAAGGGCTGCTGCTGCACACCCTTCACTTCCTTGCCCTCGCCCGCCACTCGGACACGACCTGGCATACCTTGCTGCTGTCCGGCAGCAGAGGTCCCCAGTGGGGGGCCCTCTACTGAGGTGTCCTCCCCTTTTCTCTTGGGGAGCTGGGGTGGAGGGTGCTGCATGCAGCAGTCTCATACAATTGGAGGATGCATTGGTTCACTGACTCCCAAGAGTCTTTTGTGGCCTAGTGGAGTCCATGGACCATGTTTATGTTGGTTGTTGTAAGCTGCACCCCCTTTTTAGTTTCTTGAAAAACCTTTTACAGTTGTTTTGTTTGCTCTTCAGCCCCACCCTCCTGATCTACAGGCACCCAGTGCAGAGGGGGGCTGGGAGGGAGGAGGACCTCCTTGTGAACCTGCTCCTGGGCATTGCCAAGTTGGCCATTAACAGGTCTAGGCAGCGGGCGATCGAGGGGTCATCCGACCCAACTGTCTGCCCCTCTTCCACGGCTATGTTCGCAGAAAGGTGTCCCTGGAGAGGGAGCATGTGGTGTCAGCCAGCACTGTCAAGGCCTTCCATGCTCGGTGGGCACCTTGGGGACTGGGGTGCTTTATTGACACCATTAATCACATTTTGATTTAGTGTTGATAAATTTCCTTTGCATTTTGTCTTTTGCTTTTGCAGTTACACTTTAGGGGGCTGCTTTTTACTTTGTCCCTTGGTTTGTTAATTTAGTTTATTTGTTTTATAGCAAAAAGAGTTACATCTTCTTAACTTTCCTTAGTCTGTACTATGTCTTTGTACTCCCCAGACATACACAGAGGAGGTAGAGGCAGTCTGCTGACTGCTATGCCCTGTCTATGATGACCTTGGCGGCGTCTCCTGTAGCGCTGAGACCTGGAGGGACCTGGCCTACTTTCGGGGCTCTGTTGTGTGGCAGGGGCACCCTCCTGGGCTTGTGGAGCTGGAGCTGCTGAGGTCACAGGAAGAGGAGATTTGGATGGGCCAGACACTCCTGCAGTCACCTGGATGTATGGCTCTGGAGGGGTACACCAGCTGATCCTCCCTCCTATGGGTGCCCGAGGGTCCCTGTCTGACTCTTTGAGGAGAAGGGGAAGCTAGAGTGAGATTGGGCTGCTGGCACCCCTCTTGGATGTGTGATGGGTTTGTGAGTCTGTGAGTTGAGAGTGATGAAAAGAGTGACTTTACCTGGCGGAACAACTGTGGCCTCAGCAATGGGGTTCAGCCTGCGCAGCAGTGCAGGAGCAACATCCTGGACCAAGGTCTCCATGGTGGCCACAATGCTACCAGTGTTGACCTCGGTGCGTTGGCATGCTGGCGCTATCACCTCAGCATAAAGGCGAATGGATTCCTCTATCATGCCTTGCAATCTGAGGAGTGCAACGGATATCCATTCCTGATGTTCCTGAGCTTGCCTTTGCAGCTCCAGCAACTGAGGCATGACCGAGTCTACAGGCTAGTCATCTGACTCGGACTCAGCAAATTTCTAGCCTCCAGCAGTCCTCTGAATGCCGGACACATGGGAAGTCCTTGCCGTTGCCTGGTGTGGATCAGGAAGTGCAATGTTCTCAACAGGTTGTGATCCCGAGGCAGCTCTAAAGCTAGGTTCCATCGAGATGTGTGTCTCTGCACTGGTGGAGGATGTGGGTGTATTCTGTGCCAGGTCTTCAGGGAGGATTTCAGCGGTACCTATTTTGAGCTTCCCTCAGAGCTTGATTAGAGGCCCTGGGTCATGGGCTCTCTTGGCAGTTTCCCAGATGTGCCTGCGAAAACAAGGAGAGATAATTAATGCATGGCAGTGGTCTGTGAAACTGGACACATCACTCACAGCATGGTTGTCTGATGGATGTTGCACTGCTGGATCCTCACTTGGTAGAGCACTGCCACCTCACTGTCAGCAAAGGAATGGCCCAGATCCTCAACAGCCAGCTGTTTTCAGTCTCCTCAAGGTGGATCTTGATTTCAGGCATTCCTCACCAGTCCACGGCCTGTCCCTCTTGTAGTGTACCAGCTTGTCCTGCATGAATACAGATGGAGTGTAAACAGGATGCCTGGTAGGCCAGAAAAGTATGCCTGGCATGTATAGCTGCTGAGAGGTCCCATGGACGGATGAAAACAATGAAGGTGAGTGTGAGAGAGTGAATAGTGATGTCTCTTCAACCGGCAGTGAGTGAGGGCCCTGTGGATGTGTGATGGGTTTGTGAGTCTGTGAGTTGAGAGTGATGAGAAGAGTGACTTTACCTGGCGGAACAGAGGAGATCATTCATCCTCTACTGGCATGGGATGGCTATCTTCTTTTGCAGGACGTTGGCACTGACCAACACTGCCACTGCCTCCCAAGCCAAATTAGTGATATTGCTGCCCATCCTTTGGCTAGAGTGGGGTGGAGGACACCATGCCAGGCTTCCACTGCATCCAAAAGGTGCTTGAGGGACACGTCATTGAACCTGGGGGCTGCAGTTTTCTCGCCTTTCAGGGTAATGTCTTCTGTGCAGCAGTCATGGGCTGAAAGCACTGAAGCTGTGCACACAGCTGCACTTTAATTGTGGCGCCCGGCGTTATGAAGCTGTGGGGTGATAGTGTGGTGGGCGAATGAGATCCTGCCCATCATAGAAACAGCGTGTTTTCTGGGTTTGCATAATTAATGCAGCCGGTTTGGGACAATACAGTATGAAAAGCCGCCATTATGGCTAGTGGGTAAACCATCATTTTACCCATCCGCTACCGCACTTACTGCAAATCTGGAACGATTCCGCCCTGGGTCGTGCCAAACACCTTCAGCGATTTGGTCCCTGTTCTCAGCATTTGGGTCTTCCTGCAGTCCCGCTGGCTCTTTTTCCTCAAGGCGTTGGTCTTCCCTGAGCTGCGCCAAGTGACAACAGGCCCTTCCTCTCCTCATTCGCATCAAAGCTATGAAGAAGGCAGTGATGCCTGCAGCCTGCATTCTGCACTCCTTGTTTCTGTGAGCTGATACAATTGAGCAATCAATGTTAGCTCCTGTTGATTTGTCTTCCTTTATATACAAGGCAGTTATGGATTCTCTAGCCCTTGACTTTCCCTTAGTCTGCAAATTGCATACCAAGGCCACCCCTTGCAAGATGATATCATCCTGGAGGACAACAAGTGGCTGATCTTTCCCCTCTGATGTGAATGTGCATTCACAACAATGGTGTTCATTCGGTTCAAAAGAAGGAAGCAATGTGGATTTGGAAGAATGGTCATGTCAGCCCAGGGACATTGAATGCCAAGATCATTATAGCTGAATGAGGGTCATTATGGCCAGATGATAAAGTTAACTGGAGCTTCATTGATACAGGTACAAAGTTTATCAGGTTATATTTTGGTACTCTTTCTTTAACTAAAGGTAAAATGGAGGAATGAAGAGGTCATATGATTTGCTCTGAATTCTCTTTGGAAACAAGCTTGGGTGGCTTTGTTGTTAAAGAGGGGCCAAGATTGTTTTACTGGGAAGAAGGTGCAAGTTGTTTACAACTGTAGACAATGACAAGGGCATCTGTGTTGACAGTGTAAGCCTCCAAGTCTCAAAGGGAGGTGTTAGAAATGTCAAGTTTGATAAATAGTTATACTTTAAATTGTATAATTAATTCCAAGCTAGAATGAAGTTGGGGCTCTAGAGGATAGCTAATTAGCATTTCTAACTGGATACAAGGCCCATGGGATTTATGTTGCCATTGGGGATGGGCTTTAAGAAGGAAAAGTCAATAGAAAGCCATTGTGACATCGGGTTTTTAAAAATTCTTTCATGGGACATGGGCATTGCTGGCTAGACCAATTTTTTGCCCATCCCTAATTGCTCTTGACAAGTTGGTGATGGTAAGACTCCTTCTTAAATTGCTGCCTTCCATGTGGTGCAGGTATATCCATGGTGCTGTTAGGGAGAGAGTTCCTAATTTTGACCCAGTGACAGTAAGGACGGTGATATAGTTCCAAGTCAGTATGGTGTATGGCTTGGAGGGGAACTTGCAGGTGGTGGTGTTCCCATCAAGCTGCTCCTTGTTCTTCTACATGGTAGAGCTCCCAGGTTTGGAAGGTGCTGCAGAAGGAGCCTTGGTGAGTTACTGCAGTGTATCTTGTAGATGGTACACAATGCACGTCAGTGGCGGAGGGGGTGAATGTTGAAGGTGGTGGATGGGGTGCCAAACAAGCAACTGCTTTTTCCTGGATGGTGTTGAGATTCTGAAGAGTTGTTGGAGCTGCACTCATCCAGGCAAGTGGAGAGTATTCCATCACACTCCTGACTTGTGCCTTGTAGATGGTCAACAAGCTTTGGGAGTCAGGAAGTGAGTTACTTGCTGTAGGATTCCCAGCGTCTGACCTGCTCTTATATCCACAGTATTTATAAGGCTGGTCCAATTCAGTTTCTGGTCAATGGTAACCCCCAGGATGTTGATATTGGAGGATTCAGAGATGGTCAAGGGGGGATGGATGGATTCTCATTTGCTGGATTATTCTGGGATATAGAATCTTCAGGCGAGACAGGAGAGGGGGTAAAAGAGGAGAAGGCATTGCATTATTAGTTAAGGAGTCAGTTACTGCAGTAAGAAGAGATGATATCTTGGAGGGGGCATTAAATGAAGCTTTGTGGGTAGAGTTTAGGAATAAAAAAGGGGCAGCCACATTGTTAGCTGTTTATTTTGGACCCCCAGATAGTCAGCGGGAAATTGAGAAGCAAATAGGTGCACAATTTGCGGAGGTGTGTAAAAACAATAACAATAGGGTAATTATATTAGGTGATTTCAACTTTCCCAACATTAATTGGGATGGACATAGTGTTAAAGGCTTGGATGCAGTGGATTTCTTGAAATGTGTACAGGAGAACTTTTTAGGTCAACATGTAAAGGGTCCAAAACAAAAACCAGAAGGGTCATGAGGACTCGAAACGTCAACTCTTTTCTTCTCCGCCGATGCTGCCAGACCTGCTGAGTTTTTCCAGGTAATTCTGTTTTTGTTTTGGATTTCCAGCATCCGCAGTTTTTTTGTTTTTATCTCTGTATGTAAAGGGTCCAACAAGGGACGGCACAATGCTGGACCTAATTCTGGGGAATAAAGCCGGACAGGTGGATGAGGTAATGGTGGGGGAGCATTTCAGTGATAGTGATCACAACATGGTACAATTTAAGCTTGTTATGGACAAAGAAACAGACAAGTTGCAAAAAAAATGTTTTGAAATGGGGGAGAGCAGATTTTAGTAAAATAAGGCAAGATCTGGCCAAGGTAGACTGAGAACAGCTACTTGTGGGGAAATCTACAGAGGAGCAGTGGGGGCATTCAAAACAGAAACTGGGAGGGTACAGGCTCAACATGTTCCCTCTAGGGTGATAGGGAAGAATAACAAGCCTAGAGAACCATGGATGACCAGAGATATTCAGGATATGATGAGAAGGAAAAGAGAGGCTTTTAGCAGGTACAAGGGAAGCAAGTCAGCAGAGGCATTAGTGGAGTGCAGAAAGTGCAGGGTGGAGCTTGATAAAGCAATTAGGAGAGCAAAGAGGGGATATGAGAAAGCTCTGGCTGGTAAAAGTAGGGAAAATCCCAAGATATTCTATAAGTATACGAATGGGAAGAGGATAACCAGGGAAAGAGTAGGGCCCAATAGGGACCAAGGAGGCAATCTATGGGTGGAGCCAGAGGACATCGGTAGAGTGTTGAACGAATACTTCACATCTGTCTTCACCCAAGAAAATGAGGATGAAGGTATCGAACTCGGCGAGAGAGACTGTGAGGTTCTTGAGCAAATTGATATAGGGAGTGACAAGGTATTGGAGGCGTTGGCATGTTTAAAAGTGGGCAAATCTCCAGGTTCAGATGATTTGTGTCCCAGACTGCTGAGGGAGACAAGAGAGGAGATCGCAGGGGCTCTGACCCAAATATTTAATTCCTCTCTGACCACGGGGGTGGTGCCAGAGGACTAGAGAACAACTAATGTGGTTCCGCTATTTAAGAAGGGTTGTAGAGATAAGCCAGGGAACTACAGGCCAGTTAGTCTCATGTCAGTGGTAGGGAAACTATTGCAGAAAATTCTGAAGGAGAGAATCTGTCTCCACTTGGTGAGGCAAGGTTTGATCAGGGATAGTCAGCATGGATTTGTCAGAGGGAGGTCAAGCCCAACAAATTTGATTGATTTTTTTGAGAAGGTAACCAGGTAGTGCAGTTGATGTGGTTTATATGGATTTTAGCAAAGCCTTTGACAAGGTCCCACATGTGAGACTTATAAAGAAGGCAAATGCACATGGGATACAGGGTAATTTGATAAGGTGGATTCAAAATTGGCTTAGTTGTAGGAGACAGAGGGTAATGACAGAAGGATGTTTTAGCGACTGGAAGCCAGTGTCCAGTGGCATACCAGAGGGATCTGTGCTGGGTCCCCTATTATTCATCATTTATATAAACGACATAGATGACTATGTCGTGGGTAGGATTAGTAAGTTTGCAGATCACAGAAAGATTGGCCAGGTGGTTAAAATGAGGTTGAGTGTTTTGGGCTACAGGAAGATATGGATGGGATGGTCAAATGGGCAGATAAGTGGCAGATGGAATTTAACCCTGAAAAGTGTGAGGTGATACACTTTGGAAGGAGTAATTTGACAAGGAAGTATTCAATGGACAGCATGACGCTAGGAAGTTCTGAGGAACAAAGGGATCTTGGCATATGTGTCCATAGATCTCTGAAGGCGGAAGGGCATGTTAGTGGGGTGGTGAAAAAGGCATATGGGACACTTGTCTTTATCAATCGAGGCATAGATTATAAAAGTAGGGAGATCATGTTGGATTTGTTTAGAACCTTGGTGAGGCTACAGCTGGAGTACTGTGTGCAGTTCTGCTCCCCACATTATAGGAAGGATGTGATTGCACTGGAGGGAATGCAGAGGAGATTCACCAGAATGTTGCCTGGGATGAAACATTTAGTTACGTAGAGAGGTTGGATAGACTTGGGTTGTTTTTGTTGGAGCAGAGAAGACTGAGGGCGACCTGATTGAGGTGTACAAGGTTATGATCAGTCACGAGGGGACATAAGATCAAGGTGAGGGGCAGGAGGTTTAGGGGGGATGTGAGGAAAAACTTTTTTACCCAGAATGTTGTGACGGTCTGGAATGCACTGCCTGGGAGGGTGGTGGAGGCAGGTTGCTTCACGTCCTTTAAAAAGTACCTGGATGAGCACTTGGCACGTCATAACATTCAAGGCTATGGGCCAAGTGCTGGTAAATGGGATTAGGTAGGCAGTCAGGTGTTTCTCACGTGTCAGTGCAGACTCGATGGGCCAAAGGGCCTCTTCTGCACTGTGTGATTCTGGATATAGTCATTGCCTGGCACTCGTGTGGCATGCATGCTACTTGCCACTTATCAGCCCAAGCCTGAATATTGCCCAGGTCTTGCTGCATATGGCATGGACTGGTTCAGTTTGTGAGGAAATGCTAATGGTGCTGAACATTGTGCAATCATCAGCAAACATCCACACTTCTGACCTTATGATGGAGGGGAGATCATTGATGAAGCAGTTAAAGATGGTTGAGCCTAGGACACTACCCTGAGAAACTCCTGTTGTGATGTTCTGAGACTAAGATGATTGACTCTCAACAAACACAACCAGCTTCCTTTGTGCTAGGTATGACTCCAACTGGTGGAGAGTTTTTCCCCTGATTCCCATTGACTTCTCGGTGCCACACTCGGTCAAATGCTGCCTTTATGTCAAAGGCAGTTGCAGATTTCTTAAGAATCCCTGAATCTCACAGACAGGTCAATCTGCAAGAATCTGAAAGAGAGAGACAGGGAACAGAGAGATAGAAGCAACCAGCCCTTAACCTGAGGCAGAGAGAATGCTGACTCTGTTACTCACTATGCAGAATGCAGGTGGGAGCCCACACTCAGATTAAAGGGATCAAATTCATGAAGATTTAAATGAGGTTTATGAGGCTTTGAGTTGCACCCAGCTTTGGCTAGAGGGAGGAATCTCCAAAATAACCCTTACTGTGAAAGTCAGTTCAGGAATTAAAAGTTACTTGGCTAGCTAAGGCGAAAGGAAATAGGCCATCGGGAGCGAAGATTTTGTTTGGATTTGTTCTGGTATAATAAAACATCTACTTAATGAACAGAATAACGTATAACTGTGGCAGAGGATTTCAACCATTTTAAGAATTATATGGGGGAAACTTTTATGTCGTTTAGAGTATAAGTTGTGCACTGAACAGTGTTTAGTCACTGTTGCTTTTAATTTGTTTGCTGCAGTAAAAGTCTTAAAACTTGAAAGCTTGTCATGCGATCCTTCCTCTCAGTCACTGGACATTCAAATATCTTTTCACAAGTTATCAGTCTCCACAAAGATTGTAACATCATCTTCACATTGCAGGAGAAGCACAAGATTACACAACTGCGAGAGGAGTCCTTCAGGGACTGGAGTGGCAAACTTGGAAATACTGACACTCATGGCGGTGGAAGCCCTTGACCCTGGGCAGGGTGATTGTAGTGCAAGCAATTGGCAATGGTGAGACTGGTGTCCAACAGGGAGGTGGTGAAAAGTTATTCATGCTTCATGAATGTAGCTTGCAGCAGCCTCCTACTTTGTGAAGTCATATCCAGCAGACCCACTTGATGTGCTGCCAGATGTCTGATGAAGCAGACGCTGAGACGAAGAAGGGCAAGTAACTGATGTTTTATCTTTTACACAGAGCTGATGCTGGAGAATCACCAGCAGCTGACTATAGAGGCACCTTAGTGAATGACTTGCACTCTGAGGAACCACCTTCAAAGCATTCAACCATACCCTCCACCAGTGCAAAAAAACACACCTCATGGGGGCCTCAAGCGACTTTAGAATGAGTGGCACAAGGTAAGCACCATATCACATGTAAGCAGGAGCAGGTGATGGAGGCAGACACAGCTGTTGGAGGCAGACACAACTGTTGGCAGTCCCTATTGGAGAATGGAGGATAGCTCCAACCAAGCTTATCCAGGCGGAATCCACTAAATGGAAGCAAGAGCAGTGCATTAGAATGAACAGATTGTACCATTTTTTCTGTCCCACTGACCAGTCCATTGCAGTGATGTTGCATGGATGCATGTACATCCAATTAGATATTCTTCCGCACCTTCTGTGTGCAGGTGAATCATGAAAGGCTGAGACAGGAAAGGATAACGTTGATGGTGCCAGTACTCAAGGGACCCCGTCTTCTGAAGCCAACCTCTTCGCCCCTTTAGCTAAGACATATGGCTGGCTGCACATGATAAAGCTTCTGTTCACTGCAACTTAATGTGATTAAAAGGGCTGTGGTTAATACTGCACAGGTGACATGCATCTTGTTTTGGAAAATTGCGACCTTATCATTAGGTTCTGTCTGTATATGAGGACTGAGAGTGTTACGTGGCAATATGCACTCTCAGGAGATTTGCTGCATCATGAGAGCTAACCCCCATGAGAAGTGGATGTGACATTGGACTCTGGATTGGGGCTGTTCAATACAAACTGGACGTTAGGCTTAGATGCTTCCACTGGAGGATCTGCATTTCTCAAGAGCAGTGTTCTTGGATCAGGATGTTCCATATTTCCCAGCCATCCTGGTTAATGTGTTGCTGGAGAAAGCCAAACTCTAGATGGCCTTGCCGTGCTGCTGGCTGGTCCTCTTCAAAATCTTTATCCTACGACTAGATGGTGCTTTCTTCCCCATGGTCTTGCTCCAGGTTCACTCCTCTCTGGATGACCATGTTGCGCAGAGTGCAGCAGACCACAATGATGTGGGAAACCTTTGAAGGGCCATACTGAAGGCACCTCTGGCCGGTCAAGACACCAGAACCTCATCTTCAGGAGAATGATGGGCTACTCAGTGGTGGCCCTGGTGCTGAGATGCAAGGGTTGTATCGCTCCTGTGCATCAGCTGTGGAATTTTTGCACTGGGGTCAGCAGCCACCTTTTCATCGGTGCCCCTTGTCAGCCAGGAACCTCCAGGAGGCTGCGTGGTGAAATGAAGAGCTCCACCACTTGCGACTGTCTCAGGATGAAAGAATCAGGACAGTTGCCAGGAACGCTAGTGCACACATGAAGTGCTTACAATGCTGTCCCAAGGTCAGCACCTCTGCATCCTTATGCACCAAGGTGCTTCCCTGCTGTTGCGCATTTTGATCTTCATCACCGCTGCAGCCCAATTCTGAGTAGGTAGGTGGCTCCCATCTCCCAATTAAACCTCAATCACAAGCTCTTGAGATGCAGAAATAACCTGCCATCTATTGTGACTGCTATTAAGCATTCTAATTACAACCCCCTTTCAGCATTTCAATATGACAGCTCCACTGCCTCGGTGGCATGCCTGTAGCTATCCATTGGCTCCCCTTTGCCTCTGCCCCCTTTTAAACAAAAAATTAAATGTCTGATGCTTCACTCAATGGCCTCCCATAGAGCAGCCACCTTATCTGCTTGAACAAGTATGGGGTCTGTGCACTGTTGGTAAAATTGCAGATGTGAGGAAATAGGCCACTTAATTGGCTTAATAATGAGCCTATTTGATGTCCTGCTGCTTCCTGGTAGGCTTCCCTCCTCCCTGAGATGCTGCTTCAGGGAAAATTATGTGGAGGTGGCAACTTGTCGGGCAACGATCTTGCCACTTTCTAGCATGAATTTGCTGGCTCATATACCTCCTAACCCGCTGATGGCTACATGGCAAAATTCAGCCCAATGAATCTGCTGCTCTCACCCAGAATGTCTAGGGAACAGGCACTGTAGAAGGCCCCTAAATATGGCACACTACCAAATCAATGTTGATAGTATCTATAGAGTAGGCCAACCCTTTACTACTAAGTGAGGGGACAAAGTGAGTGAGAGAAAGTTAACTTAAAAAAAGCATCAGACAAATAAAACTGCCTTCCAACAGATTATTTTTGCATGAAAATAAAATACCAAACTGCAGAAAGCTTCTATTTTGGGGGAACCGGGTTTGCTGCTGTCAGTTATTGTCCATATCTCACTCAGCCCTCTTGACAGCTCCAGTGACAGATTACATCTCTCAATTCACTCAATGCATTGATGCACAATGTAATGGCTTCATAACAAGCATTTTCCTCAAAGGTTTTCAGGAACAGGAGGTCTTGTCTCCTGTCAATGCATGTGTAAAATCATCATGCCAAGTTTGACTTGAAGAGCTCATGCTTTGGGAATTCATGAATTGTTCAGCACTTGTCATTATGTAACTAAGAAATAAGAGCTAATTGGCATAGTGTTTCAGCCAGCACTAAGCCAAATCTATGCTAAAAAATAGGTCCTTTGATGGTGTAAACATGCTGTGGTGTTATTTCATATCATTTATAACAAATAATACCATTTCTATCCCACTGAAGAAACACACACAAAAATCTAAGAAGCAGCTAATATATTCTATCCAGTATTATTGTTAATGTTGAATTTATGTTGCAATGAAATGCATACTTTAACTTGATAATTAAGCACAACTGTTATCAATTGGGGAAGGATTAGGATATCATTGTAAAGATATATAAGCCAGTTCACTCTATGTCTGAGAGGAACTGAGAGAGCCTGTGACTCTGCTGTCTTGGAAATAAACCTGTTTTAAGGTACAGGCTAGCTTCAAACTCACTCTTCCTCAACAAAGAATTGTTGGAATTAACATTTTCCTGTACTGATAAAGCTGTTTTTTTGTTTATTTTCTCCTATTTCCTCCTGAACTCTTATGGACTGTTGTTGGAGTACAGTAGCACTTGAAGCCTCCCAGTACATCATTCAAGTGACTATCCTTCATGTGTGAGCCAATCCAGTGAGTGATGATGGGTTGTTCTAACTCTGAAAGGCATGTAACTGAGCTTCACCCAGTCTTGGGGGCTTGTAAGAAAGGTACTGCAAAAATCATAGGTGATTTTAATCCTCTTATAAATTGGACAAATCAGATTGGTAAAGGTAGCCTGGAAGATGAGTTCGTAGAATGTACTTGGGGCAATTTTTAAGAGCAGTATGTTCTAGTGCCAATCAGGGGGCAAATAATTCTAGACCTGTTAATGTGCAATTTTTAAAAATTCATTTATGGGATGTAGATATCGATGGCTGGGCTAGCATTTATTGCCTATCCCTAATTGCCCTTGAGAACTGAGTGGCTTGTTAGGCATTTTGGAGAGCATTTAAGAGTCAGCCACATTGCTGTGGGTCTGGAGTCACATGCAGACCAGACCAGGTAAGGACAGCTGATTTCCTTCCCTAAAGGACATTAGTGAACCAGATGGGTTTTTTACGACAATCGACAGTGGCTTCATGGTTTCACCATTAAACTTCTTAATTCCAGAATTTTCCCTATTGAACTCAAAATCACCATTTGCCGTGCTGGGATTTGAACCTGGGTCATAGAGCATTACCCTGAGTAGCTGGAGTACAAGTACAGTGACAATACCATTAGACCACTGCCTCCCCTAAAGGGCAGGATTAATTAATGACCTCACAATAAAGGAGCCTCCAAACAACAGTGATCATAACATGATAGAATTTCACATTCCGTTTGAGGGTGAGAAGTGTAGGTCTAAGACTAGTGTCTTAAATTTAAAGAAAGGGAATTACACGGGTATGAAGACAGAGTTGGCTAAAGTGAACTTGGAAAAATAGGTTAAAGGTAGGATATTAGAGAAGCAGTGGCAGACATTTAAGGAGATATTACAGAACTCTCAGCAAAGATTTATTTCATTGAGAAAGAAAGACTCTGTGAGAAGGATGCACCATCCATGGCTAATTAAGGAAGTTAAGCATAGTATCAAATTGAAAGTAAAAGTATACAATACTGCAAAGATTATTGGTGAGTCAGGAGGTAGAACAGATTTTTGAAACTAGCGCAGAATTGCTGAAAATAAGAAGATGGGAGAGATTAGAATATGAGGGGAAGTAAGATAGAAATACAAAAACAGATCATAAGAGTGTTTACAAGCATTTAAAAAGGAAAAGAGTAACTAAAATGAGTGTTGGTCTCTTAGATGGTGAGATTGGGGAATTGATAATGGGAAACAAGGAAATGGTGGAAGCATTGAAGAAGTATTTTGTGTCTGTCTTCACTGTAGAAAACACAAAAAGCAACACAAGAATACTTGAAAATCAAGAGGTAAAAGGGAGGGCAGAACACAATCACTAGGAAAAGGTACTGGAAAATTTCTTAGAACTAAAGGCTGATAAGTTCCATGGACTTGATGGCCTGCATCCTAAGTTTTAAAAAATAGCTGTAGGGATAGTAGATACATTAGGTATAATCTTTCAAACCCTAGTTTCCGGAAAAGTCTTAGCAGATTGGAAAATAGCAAATGTAACATCTCTATTCAAGAAAGGAGACAGACAGAAAGTAAGAAACAATGAGCAGTTATCCTAACATCTGTCATAGGGAAAATACTATAATCCATTATTAAGGAGATAAAGCAGGTCATTTAGAAAATAATAATACAATCAGACAAAGTTGAATAAAAGTCATATTGGACTCGAAATGTTAACTCTGTTTCTCTCTCCACAGATGCTGCCAGACCTGCTGAGTTTTTTCAGCACTTTATGTTTTTATTTCAGGCACAGGACATATGGTTTTGTGAAAAGGAATCATGTTTGACACATTTAGTATTGCTGAAAGAGATTTTATGTCAAAGCTTTTCGTCTTGCATTCATCAGGACAATTCACAAGAAAATACCAACGTCAGGGGAAACAACATATTTATACTGTATGAGAAGAGAGTGCTGATTGGTAAAGGCGTTGTCATGGAGAATGGACCAGTAGATGATGACTGACAATTAACTGCCAAGCACTTTTTGAAATTTAAACCGGACAGCTTGACTCTGATTGTTCAAGACATTGCCCTGGGGAATGACCAGTGAATGGCTGTCACTTATTTTGTTTAGCTGAAACAGACACAATGTTCATTTTATCTGCAAAGAACAGGGTATTATGTATTAAGGTATGTAGCTTCCAGTACATGCAAATGCGCCACATTGTGAGCCTGACTGACAATTGGTTGTCAGTGTAATTCTTAGCACACTGAGGATTATTGAGCAAAAGTTGTCTAATTGTGGAATCACATTTAATATTGGACACTGTGTTTTGAGTTTTGCAAGTACATGCTGGATTGCTATGGTGCATGCCTTTCCTGTTGTGAACAGCAGCTGGGCCATGTTGTTTGATATAATCTGTCAGTCTTTGGGATGTATGGCCTACATACCTAGCATCACACTGGCACTGAAAATCATAAACCACATCGCTCATTTGCATGATAGGCAGAATGTTTTTTTGGCTTGCCTGCAGAATCCTGTTGGCGGCAAATACCATTGTTGCAACTGCATAGTAGCAGCATGAAGCAGCTAGCTGCACCTGTTCTTCAAATTCTTGAGATACCTTTTCATATATCTAATGAAGTTCATGCTGTCCATTTTTATATTATTTGCTAGTTTACCCTAAAAGTTTAATTTCTCCCTCTTTATTATTTTTTGGTCATGTTTTGTTGGTTTTTAAAACTTCCCCAATCCTCTGGCTTACCACTAATCTTTGCCACATTGTATGTTTTCTCTTTCAATTTGATATTATCCTTAACTTCCTTGGTTAATTATGATTGGTTTATCCCCTGGCTATAATCCTTCTTCCTGATTGTGTATATCTTTGTTGTGAGTTTTGAACTATTTTCTTAAACATCTGCCATTGTTCATCAACCGTCTTTTCTGCTTAGCTCCTTTCCCAGTCCACTCCAGCCAACACTGTCCTTATTCCTTTGTAATTGCCTTTATTTAAATTTAGCAGTGTTTCTGACCCAGGTTTCTCACTCTCAAACTGAATGCTAAATTCTACCATGTTATGGTCACTGTTTCCTAGGGGATCTTTTACTCTGAGGCCATTTATTAAGTCTGCCTTAATACACATTACCAGATCCAAAACAGCCTGATTCCTGGTTGGATCCACATCATATTGTTCTAGGAAACTGTCCCGAATACACTCTATGGCCAGAATTTTTCCGTCAGTGAGTTGGGGGTGGGGCCTGCTCGCTGACTCGAAGATGAGGCGGGATGAACCCTCGGCATCATCCCGCCCCATTTAAATATTCAGGAAGGTGGGCGGACAGCAGAATCAGTTGTCCGCCCACCGACCTGTCAATGGCCAATTGAGGCCATTGACAGGATAATTAAGCCAATTTAAGGCCCTGCCCATCCAACCTTAAGGCTGGTGGGCAGGCCAGGAGCCCCAGTGGACTTCTGAAAAAACATGAAACCTCATCCACTGGCGGGATGAGGTTTCATGTCTGTTTTAAAAAGCTTTAATAAACTTTATGTGATATTTATTAACATGTCCCATCTCGTGTGACATTGTCACATGAGGGGGACATATTAATAATTTTTTTATTTTTCTATTTTTTAAGTTTATAAAGCTTTCAGTGCTCTCCTTGAGACAGCACTTAGTCTCAGGGAGCTGTGTGCTCTTTTGCGCGCATGCAGTTTGACAATTGGGGAATCCCTCTCCCCCCACCCCGCACAGGAAGCACATAGCGCTTCCCGTCGGGTGGCCCGCTGGCCCTGCCTTAATTGGCCCACCCATTCAAAATGGTGGCAGGGCCTGTTTTGGCGGCGGTGATCGACTGCCTGCCTGCCGCTGACCAGTGGGGCCCGCCCGCCCATCAAGGGCAAAATTCTGCCCTATGAGTTCTTGCTCGTGGCTACCTCTGCCAATTTGATTTTCCCAATCAACATGAAGATCAAAGTTACCCATGATTAATGTACTGCCTTTTTTACATGCCCCCATTATCTCCTGATTTATTCTCTGTCCTACAGTAAAGCTACTGTTAGGGGGCCTATAGACTACACCCACCAGTGTCTTCTTCCCTTTGTTATTTCTTAGCTCCACCCGTATAGATTCTACATCTTCCGATCCAAAATAATTTCTTGCTATCGTACTTATTCCATTTCATACTAACAAAGCTACCCCATCACCCTTACCTTCCCGCCTGTCCTTTTGAAAAGTCACATACCCCTGAATATTTAGTTCCCAGCTTTGATCTCCGTGTAACCATGTCTCCGTAATGGCTATAAGGTTAACCTCTATTTGTGCCATTAATTTGTTTATTTTATCCCAAATACTACATGCATTCAACTAAAGCGCCATTAATTTTGCTCTTTAACCATTTCTCCCTTTTAACCCTATTTACTGCTGTTTGTTAATGTTTAAACACTCTGCTCCTTCCTGTCGCACTCTGGGTATCAATACCTAAAAAGCTGCCCTGCAATGCAGCCATATCCTTTTGCTTTGTTAGCCTATGTATCCCCTTTCCAGAACCCTGTGATCCCTAATCCCAAGATTATTACCTTGGAGGTTTTGTTTTTTCACTTAGCTCCTAACTGTTCAAATTTATTCAGCAGAACTTCCCTTCTAGTCCTATTAATGTCGTGGATTAACGTGGATAACGACAACTGGATCCCTTCCCTCCCAAACCAAGTTCTCCTCTATCCAGCCCTGAAGAGATGTCCTTAACCCTGGCACCAGGCAGTTAGCAGAACCTTTGGCACTCACACTCAAGAGCTGCAGAGAACAATATTGATTCCCCTAATTTTACTGTCCCTACTGCTACTACGTTCCTTTTCCTCCCCCAACTTGAATGGCTCCCTGTATGGTGCCGTGGTCAGTTCGCTCATCCTCACTGCAGTCCCTGCTCTTGTCCACACAGCTTGCAAGAACCTCGTAACTGTTGGACAGTTGCAGGGGCTGAGGCTTCTTGAACGCTATCCCCTGGGTCCCCATACCTGCTTCACCTGCAGTCACACACTTCTGTCCCTGGTCACAGACCAAATTTGAATTACCTAATCTGAGGGGTGTTGAACTCCTCCTGGAGCAAGGTTTCCAGGTAACTTTCTCCCTTCTTGGTGCGACGCAATGTCTGCAGCTCAGGCTCCAGCTCCTTAACTCAGATCTGAAGTTTCTCGAGCTGCAAACACTTACTACAGATGTGTTTGCTCTGAATCACCTTGGTGTCCAGCTGTGCCCACATGCTGCAGCAGCAACACATCACCAGTCCTGCCATCACTATCGTATTTTATTTAATTTATCAGTCTAGTATCCCTGCTCTTTACACTTGAAGAATCCTCAGCTCACCACATTATTGTAATTATTTTTTACACACCAGTATTAATCTCATACTTAACAAGCTATCTTTAAGAAAAAGAGAATAAAAACTAGAGACTTAAACACAAACCAAAGACCTTACTTTTACTTTAAGTACTTGAAATACTCACAAATCCTACTCACTGTAGGATTCTCTGTAGAGCACTTTCTGTGCTCTTTTCCCTCTCGTGCTTTTTAATGGTCTTTCGCCTCTCTCTCCGTGCTGTTTAATGAACTCTCATTGCTCTCTCCGTGCTCCTTAATGGTCTCTCAACTCTCTCTCTGTGCTCTTTAATGAACTCTCATTGCTCTCTCTGTGCTCTTTAATGGACCCTAGTCTCTCTCTTTGTGCTCTTTAATGAGCTTTCATCTCTCTCTCCCTTTACAGGGCTTGTAAGATTGCCAATGCATGTATTGACCAGCAAAGGTAGGCTTGTGGTAGAGAACCCCCTGGCAGATTTTCTCATGAATTGTCCTGATAAGTGCAAGATGAAAAGCTTCAACAAAAAAAGTCTCTTTTTGCGACAATACTCAAGTTCTGTACTACCAAACGACTATTTGACTTATTTAGTAGTTCTTTGAGGAAGTAACAAGCAAGGTGGATAAAGGGGTTCCTGTAGGTGTGCTGTACTTGGATTTTCAAAAGGCATTTGATAAAGTGTCATATCAAAGGTTACTAAAAAAAAAGAGTTCATGGTGTAGGGGTAACATATTAGCCTGGATAGAGGATTAGTTAGCTAACAGGAAATAATAAGTAGACATAAATAGGTCACTTACAGGTTGACAAGCTGTAACTAGTGGAGTGCCAAAGAGATCTGTGCTGAGGCCCAACTATTTACAATTGATATCAATGACTTGAATGAAGGGACCGAATGTATGGTAGCTAAATTTTCTGATGACACAAAGATAGGTAGGTAAATAAGTTGTCAAGTGGACACAAAAGGCTATAACTTCTGGTGGAGTGGTAATTGAGTTGGATTGCCACTCCACTTGAAATTACTTACCTGGAAATTCAGGCGATCCTATCTCGCCTGACCTTCTGACTCAGACTGGGCGAGAACTGTATAGTGCAGAGGGCTCCTGGGGCCTACAGTCAAGGGCAGCTCAGTCCCAGGTAAGTAAGCCACGCCCCCTTTTTTAATGCCACCAGCTGCCGTAAACCAGTGTCATGACAGTGGACCATAGCCCGAATTAATTACGAACATATTGAATTTTTAAGTAAGGCGTGTGTTTTTTTTTTAAAAAGGATATATAAGCAAAAGCTGAGCTTCCCCACGAGGGAAGGGATCCTTTATAAATTAACCTTGTTGAGACCAGCTGAGGGTGGTTAAATACAGAAGGGAAGCCAGTTCATCCCTCCTCACCAGGGAGCATAACAATTTGGGTTCCCTTATCTGGGATCATAATAAATTGGGGGAACCTCGCCCGGGAACTGGTCATAACACCAGGTAAGTTTAAAGGCCCAGCTAAGCTTAAAGATCATTGACAAGCCAGGAAGAAGATAATTGTATAAGGTAAGTGGATAGGAATTGAGGGGGGAGGGCCTATGGGGAAGGGCAGGAGACAGGCCTGGGGAGGTAGGGGGAATGTTGGAGTCAGGCCTGGAGGGAGACGGAGTGGGTAGGAATTGGTGGAGTGGGGGAGCATGTGGGAGTTCTGGGGGTGTCTGGTGGGGAGTCGGGGGGAGTCCCATGGGAGGTTCAGGGGAATCCCATGGGCAGGTGGGGGTGGTTGGGGGTCAGTGTGGTCAGTACAATAGTTAGTCAGAAGCCAGAAGTGGTTTCAATTGTTCAAATTTTTTCTGGGTAACTATTACCGTAAGACAGTCAGAACTATCCAAAGTTTTCAATTCAAATTGCATTTTCGGATGGTTCCCAGTGCAGGGCAATTACCCAATGGAAGTTTGAACTTCCTGCATAATTGCTGTGCAACCCTTATCTGGGAACATTCAGAGGGTGTTTCCCAATACATCTTTGGGATACACCCCACCTCAGATACACTGCCCTGGAGGTCTGAAGTTATGGCCCAAAGAGTCCACAAAGGGATTTAGATCGGTTAAGTAAGTGGGCAAGGAATTGGCAGATGAGTATACTGTAGGAAAATGTGAACTTGAACACTTTGGCAGGAAGAGTAAAAAAAGCAGTATATTTAAATGGATAGAGACTGAAGAATTCTACAATGCAGAGGGATCCAGATATCCTCTTGCAAGAAACACAAAGTTAATATGCAGGTACAGCAAGTGGTTATTGCAAAGTGAAGAGAGTAAAAAAGTAATGAATAAAAACCAAAAATGCTGGAAAAACTTAGCAGGTCTAGCAGCATTTGCAGGGAGAAAAACAGAGCAAATGGATGGAATTGTCCCAGATTTGCACTCTGTGCTAGCAGGCAGAAAAAACCTTTTATCTGCCAGCTGCAATGGCAGCTTCTCACGCTGTATTGTCCCAATCCTGCCACATTAATTATGCATTCCTGGGAAACATGCCGTTTCGATGGTGGATGGGCTTTCACTCACCCGCCACGCCATCACCTCACCGCCTCATCATGCTCAGTGCTTCTAGCCCATGACAGCTGCAAAGACATGGCCCCAAAAGGCAAAAAGTGCCCTGCCATGCACTAATTATCTCTATTTTGGTTTACAGGGAGTTCTGCCAAGCGATGAACACCCTCAGCCAGCCAGTCCCTCAGCTCCATCGATGTCCTCACCTCCAGCAAGAGGACTCTTCTTCCATTGAAGGGCTGGAAATAAGCAGCCCGGAAGACCTGTCACAGAGCTTACCTACACCCTCCACCAGTGCAGAGACCACACCTTGGTGGGGCCTAGATGTAGAGCAGGCTCGTGGTCACCACATGGACACATATCTGCAGCAGGAGGAGGCAGGTTCAGCTGAGCTCCCCGGCACTTGGATGACTGCTGAGGAAGAGGCATCTGAGAGGTCTGAGTCAGACGATGAACCCCTGGATTTGGCCTTCCAACTCATACTGGAGAGTCAGCAGAAGGCGGAGAAACATCACGTGGGGCTATTGGAAGGCCTCAACAGAGTGGGATGTGAGTCGGTGGAGTGTGTGTCTGCCTGCTCTCTGATGAAATGGTGCCCGCATGTGCGCGTGTGGAGGTTTCCATGCTGATGCCATGGAGACCCTGGTCCATCAGAATGCAAAGATGTGTGCAGACCTGCACCTCATCACGGGAGCCATGGGTGAGTTCCTGCAGTGGCGATGCGAGAGGAAATGGGGCATCTCAAGGTTCCCCAGGTTCTCCTTCCCCTCAAGGAGTCAGACCAGGGCCCCCGGCATCCAAAGAGAGGAAGAGCAGCAGCTGGACAGCCTGGGCCATCCACTCAGGAATCTCAGAGGCTGTCCTCTCCCTCCAAGTCCCCTTTGCCTGTGACCCCCTCAGCTTATCCTCTGTCACCGCAGAGGCAACAGCTGGCCCACAGAAGGACAGCCAAAGCAAGCCGGGGCTCCCAAGGCCTCGGCTGTCCAGAAGATCCACGCCAGAGCCATCAGAGGCAACAGGGCCAACTATTGTTCAGGCTGTCTTCACTCTTGCCACAGATGTCAGGGCAGTAACTAGAAGTCTAAGGCATTCAAAGGTTAGGAAATTCTGACTACAGTTGGTTGCAGGGGTGAACACATTTTGACACTTCACAATCTGGAAATATATCCACTTTCATTGAATAATGGTGTCTTCCAGCTTCATTGACAGGCTCCGCAAGTCCTCCCACTGCAACACCCCCTCCCCCCCACCTTTAGCGGTTCGCTGGCCCACGAGTGATTCTAGAGGGAGGTGTATGTGTACGTGTGTCAGTGCCTCGCACAAGCACTGTCTCATGCACGCGGATCCCTCCCATATCACACTCTTCTCAACGTCCTGAGTATTTTTAATGGTGCCTGCTGGGGTTCACTTTCAGCTGACCATCTGAGCTGACCTGCATCTCCACCCATCCACTGATCACAGCACCTGTTCTCATCCATGACTCTCGTTTCAGTTTTGATTTAGCAAGCATGGTAGTGCTACAGTTTTTCTTGCACTCCTCCATCCTTTCCCCTCCCCCAATCACCTATTTCCTTTTCCCCATCACTGTCAACCCCATCCCGGCATCACCTTCCACCTCCCCACCATCACCTACCAGCCACAGCCCTTTTCTTTCGGGGATGTCCAGGTGAATGTGCACGTTCCCTTCCTACCCAAAAATCCCGCCCCCATCCACATTAACCTTCCCGACATACTCCTTCCCACCCCCAGAGTTTGTGTCTGCCTCCGAATCCCCACCAACTGCCCTCGCTGTCCCTCCTATCGCTACTGTCACACCCTTACCCTCCCACCCTACCGCCTCACTCTGCCCTTGGTCATTCTCACCATTCCCTCCAACATGTTCACCCTCAGTTTGCTCCCCAGGAGGCAGTCATGGTCTCCACAGGCCCCTCCCTTGCACGTTCACCTGGTCATCCTTTCCTTCAGACTCCTTCCCCTCTTGGAACACCTTGCCCTCTTCGAACTCCTTCTCCTCTTCGAACTCTTTCCCCCCCCACCCTTCCTTGGAACTCTTCCCTGCCAGACCCGCCCCCACCCCCTTGGTTCTTCCCCCTTCCTGACTCTTTTCTCCACCCTTAGTTCTTCCTTCACCCTTATTCCTTCCCCTCTCTGGACTCCTTCCTCCCCCAGGACTCCTTCCTCTCTCTGAACTCCTTCCTCCCTCTGTCCAACCTCCTTCCCTTACACCTTCCTCCCCTGTTAGACCTACCTCCCCAGTTGCTAGCTTCTCCCCTTCAACCCCCTCCTACCCCGTACATCATCCCCCCTCCTAACCTCACTCCACCCCGACACCTTTGGTCCCCCCCAGCCCCAACGTCATCAACCCCCTCCTCTCCCAGTCAAACCTAGACCTTCCTCTCCCACTCAGTACATCTTCTTCTCCCAAACACAGCTGGACCTTCCTCTCCACCCCTTCGAATGATCATCCATTGTGAGCAAAACCTCAAGGGTGACCTTCCCCCTTCTATGAGCTGCTTTGTGGTGGAGCCATGTCCATGAGAATCCACCCAGCATGCAATGGATGTTCCTCCCGGGTCCCTTTGTTGTCGGTTCCAGCATCCTCTGCTTGTTAAATGACTGCAATGTGAGCAAGGCCCTGACAGTAAGTCCCGACTTCTGCATGTCATACTTGTTAAGACGTGTTCTGCTCCGGTGTGTTTTCCTGCCAACGTGCTCAGATGTGGGGAGATGATTCTGGCGAGCTGGGCCTATAATGATATGCAGATGTATTACAATGAGGTTCCCAACCTCCAACAGCAGGAAACGTGGCCTGCCACTAACGGGCAGAGCAGACGATTGCAAACTGGTTTCACGACATCATGAAACTGATTTTTGGTCTTCTCGCTATATTGTCCGCTCACGCTACCAAGAACGCCCGATGCTAGCAGGCATGGAAAACTCCACCCCCTATCTTGCCGTTTAAGTGTATGTTAAAAAATTCCATGGCATTTCTTCAAAGAGAACTGGGGCTTCCTCGGTAGGTTTCATCCCTTCTTGAGTCAAGTCACCAAAAAATTCTGACTCACCAAAAAAATTCATTCATTTATCTTGTTGCTCTTTTGGGATCTTGCTATGTGAAAAATGGTTTCAGCATTTTCTCAAGAACACCCACTGTATTTCAAAGTAATTCACTACAGGTGAATCAAATTGGGGTGTTTCTGAAAGACTTAATAAGACGTCACACAAATCGATTATCCTTTCAGTATTATGGGCACAGTGAACAATTGTTTAACTATGTCGTTTACCAATTCTAGCAAATCCATCTAAGATCTTGTCAACAAGATAAGTCAGAAAAGGAGTGTAACAATTAATACTGTCAGCCATTGTGAACATGACAATGGGACTGACAAAACAGACTGTTAAACCTTAAGATCAACAAGTCAAGCTCCTTGTACAAAAAATACACCAGATGTCTCTCTACACCTTATTTACCATTACACAAAGAGATGCCCAAACTAGTGGAGCTACTGACCATTATGTCGGACTGGCTTTTTACCATTTAGTTAGTGCACTCATTATTTACTTGAGGAGGGAACAAATACAAATTGATCACTGCCCATGAATGTTACACCATGGTGTGATGGGATGTGAATTTCTGCTTGTGATTCCACACACAAGGGGTTCCTAATTGCAACTGTAAACTGGGCTAGTTGCTAAGGAGAGGCTAGGTACTTCACAATAAGAAGAAAAAAAATCACAGGAAATAGTTCTATGCAGGAGGATTCTTTCCCTTGTAATATGAAAGTTGGGACACTATTAGCTCCTGAGGAAATCCCTTTAGCAGGTTTGCTGGCATGACAGACAGCAGTAAGCTATAACTTAGTCAACACCTTATCGGTGTGTTAATATCACAACTGGGCTCTGGGTGTCTTCAATAAAAGAGAGCTGGAAACCATGCTGTTGCAAGCTACTGAACATTTATTAGCTATTTACACTATGTACAGAGACAGGCTTTAGCAGGACTCCATTAGAACCTTCTGCCCTCGGGTTCCAGTTATATGTAATCTGACATCATCTGATATCACTGATGATGCACTCTAGCTCTTAGCACAATTGTTGCTTGGTAGTACAGAACTTGAGTATTGCTGAAAACAGACACGCCGTCAAAGCTTTTCATCCTGCACTCATCAAGAAAGATTCGTAAGAATATGATATCTCAAAGGGAACACCAATTTATATTGTACAAGAAGAGGTTGCTGATTATTTGGCAAGTGAACTCTGATGTGTAGACATGTTGCCATGGAGAATGTACCAGGGAACAGGTAAATTTCAAGACAAAAACAGAAATACCTGGAAAAACTCAGCAGGTCTGGCAGCATCGGCTGAGAAGAAAAGAGTTGACGTTTCGAGTCCTCATGACCCTTCAACAGAACTGATCTTTCTTTACAAGGAGAGGGAAATATAAGCTGGTTTAAGGTGGGTGGGGGGGGGGGGGGCGGTGGGGGGGGTGGTGGTGTTAGGATAGGAGCAGATCATCAAGAGATGTCATAGACAAAAGAACAAAAGAACACAGAGGTGTTGAAGTTGGTGATATTATCTAAACAAATGTGCTAATTAAGAATGGATGTTAGGGCACTCAAGGTGTGGCTCTAGTCGGGGTGGGGGAGCATAAAAGATTTAAAAATAATGGAAATAGGTGGGAAAAGAAAAATCTATATAAATTATTGGGAAAAAAAAACGAAAGGAAGGGGGAAGAAACAGAAAGGGGGTGGGGATGGAGGAGGGAGCTCAAGACCTAAAGTTGTTGAATTCAATATTCAGTCCGGAAGGCTGTAAAGTGCCTAGTCGGAAGATGAGGTGCTGTTCCTCCAGTTTGCATTGGGCTTCACTGGAACAATGCAGCAGGCCAAGGACAGACGTGTGGGCAAGAGAGCAGGGTGGAGTGTTAAAATGACAAGCGACAGGGAGGTTTGGGTCATTCTTGCGGACAGACCGCAGGTGTTCTGCAAAGCGGTCGCCCAGTTTACGTTTGGTCTCTCCAATGTAGAGGAGACCGCATTGGGTGCAATGAATGCAGTAGACTAAGTTGGGGGAAATGCAAGTGAAATGCTGCTTCACTTGAAAGGAGTGTTTGGGCCCTTGGACGGTGAGGAGAGAGGAAGTGAAGGGGCAGGTGTTACATCTTTTGCGTGGGCATGGGGAGGTGCCATAGGTAGGGGTTGAGGAGTAGGGGGTGATGGGGGAGTGGACCAGGGTGTCCCGGAGGGAACGATCCCTACGGAATCCCGACGGGGGGGGGGGTGAAGGGAAGATGTGTTTGGTGGTGGCATCATGCTGGAGTTGGCGGAAATGGCGGAGGATGATCCTTTGAATGCAGAGGCTGGTGGGGTGATAAGTGAGGACAAGGGGGACCCTATCATGTTTCTGGGAGGGAGGAGAAGGGGTGAGGGCGGATGCGCGGGAGATGGGCCGGACACAGTTGAGGGCCCTGTCAACCACCGTGGATAGAAAACCTCGGTTAAGGAAGAAGGAGGACATGTCAGAGGAACTGTTTTTGAAGGTAGCATCATCGGAACAGATGCGACGGAGGCGAAGGAACTGAGAGAATGGGATGGAGTCCTTACAGGAAGCAGGGTGTGAGGAGCTGTAGTCGAGCTAGCTGTGGGAGTCGGTAGGTTTGTAATGGATATTGGTGGACAGTCTATCACCAGAGATTGAGACAGAGAGGTCAAGGAAGGGAAGGGAAATGTCAGAGATGGACCACGTGAAAATGATGGAGGGTTGGAGATTGGAAGCAAAATTAATAAATTTTTCCAAGTCCCGACGAGACCATGCAGCAGCACCGAAATAATCATCAATGTACCGGAGAAAGAGCTGTGGAAGGGGGCCGGAGTAGGACTGGAACAAGGAATGTTCCACAGACCCCATAAAGAGACAAGCATAGCTGGGGCCCATGCGGGTACCTATAGCAACACTTTTTATTTGGAAGAAGTGAGAGGAGTTGAAGGAGAAATTGTTCAGTGTGAGAACAAGTTCAGCCAGACGGAGGAGAGTAGTGGTGGATGGGGATTGTTTCAAGCTTTGTTTAAACTCAAACCAGTCAGGTAGACTCTGGTCAAGTCATTGTCATGGGGAATGAACCAGGGAATGGCTGTCCCCTAAGATTTTGCTTAGTTGAAAATGGTGCAATGGGTGGACATGTTCTTTCTATTTGCAAAGCACAGGGCCCTGTGTGATTACATATGCAGCTTCCAACATGAATAAGTGCTCCACCCTGCAGACTGATAATCTTAAATTGGTTGTCTGTGTAATTCTTATCACAATCAGGATTATTTAGCAAGTGTGCCCCAATCATGGAATCACATCTTATGTTGGACACTATGTTCTGAGTTTCGCAAGCATAGGCTGGTCGAGTATGGTCAGCACACTGCCTGTTGGCAAACAGCCAAAGGGATATGCTATTTGATATAATCCACCAGTTGTTGGGACGTACAGCCTACATACCCAGTATCACACCAGCACTGAAATTCGTAGACCACATTACTCATTTGTGTGGTAGGCAAGACGTCTTTTTGGCTTGATGGCAGCATCTTGTATTGGAGAATACCACTCATGTTGCTACTGCATAGTAGCAGCATGAAACAGCTAGTTTCACTGGTAGCTCAAATTTTTGAGATCCCTTATCTTTCCAGGCTAAGAGGTTGAATGTGCATTTTCAAGGACTGAAATTGGCGGCCTTAAGCCCGTTTGTGAGTTTGCGCAATAATTAAGGAGCAATGATCGGATCGGGGTAACCAAATATTTGAGCAACAGGTGAAGCTAGCTATTTCACATTGCTACAATGCAGTAGGAATATGAATGGTATTCTCCAGTAACAGGATGCTACCGTCAAGTCAAAAAGATGCTCTGCCTACCATAGAAATGAGTAACATGGTATATGAATTTCAGTGCCTGTGTGGTGTCAGGTTTGTAGGCCATACGTCCCAATGACAAGTGAATCATGTCAAACAGCATAGCCCTTTGACTCCTTGCAACAGGCAAAGAACTGACCATACTCAACCAGCTTTGCTTGCAAAACTCAGAACATAGTGTCCAACATTAAATGTGATTCCAATATTACATAACAATTGCTAAACAATCCTGATGGTGCTAAGAATTGCACAGACAACCAATTTAAGATTATCAGTCAAGCTCAGAGTGTGGCTCACAAACGTATGCTAGAAGCTACATTTATTCATTACTCATTTGTGTGGTAGGCAGAACGTCTTTTTAGCTTGACGGTAGCATCACCTTTGCAAACAGAAGGAGCATGCCCATGCATTGCGCCTTTTTCAACTAAACAAAAGCTTGGGGGACAGCCATTTCCAGGTTCATATCTCATGGCAATGCCTCAACCATTCAGAGTAGACCTGCCTGGTTTGAATTTAAACAAAGCTTGGCAGTTAACTATTCCATGGAGCATTCTCCATGGCAATGCAATTACAAATCAGAGTCCACTTGCCAACCAGTTGGCACCCTCTTCTTGTACAATACAAATTATTGTTCCCTTTGAGATTTGGTATTCTTGCAAATCTTTCCAAATGAGAGCAAGACAAAAAGCTTCAATAGCATGTCTCTCTTCTCAGCAATATTAGCATAATAGCTATTAACCTTTTATACTACAATAGGTAGGTATGTCATCAGAGGGTAAAAGTGAGATGCAACAAAAGTATTCATCTATTATTTATTGTTTGTAGGACAGTGTAACTCATAACAAGTGACCACAATCGGTCCCTACCCTGATCTGCCAGGGCCTCAACATGAGTTCTAACTGAAATAGTTTATTTATTTTACTCCCGCATCATTCTGCAAATGCAAGATGGCCTCACATTTAATGGGTTTAGGGGAAGGAAATCAGATTATGTGTATTGTTATTTCTACTTTTATTGACAGTCCAGAGGAAAAGCTAGCAAACAGTAGATGCTTTTACACTAGAACTCCTGATGTTCAGGCTCTAGGGGTTGGGTGCTTGTCAACTAGATCGCATTAGTAGGATAAATTCTCCACTGGCAGAATAATGAATGGAAAAAGAGCAATAGCAGAGGACTGGTCACATAGCACATGGACTGAAGCAGTACAACATAAAAGGAAAGGGGAAAATAAATAAATACTTATCACAAGTGAACACTTTCCACTTGAACAAAAATCAACAGAATGCAGGAAAGAGACTGTGGACAACATATCCCATGTCACCGTCAGACAGCAAGGTCAGAGGCAAAAAAGTGACAGTTTAACCACTTTCCAATAAAGACTTGTCATCCACACACACTTTCATGGATGTAAATAATAGAGCTATTTAATAAATTGGAAGTTTTCACCATATTAATATTATGAACTAACCCAGAACAGCAAACAGCTTACAGGCCGATATATCACCGAAGCACCATTCAACTTTCCTCTACCTCAACCAAAGGACAATATGCACTCATGGAGAACACAATTACAAAAATCTATAGAATTACAGTTAAAGAGCAAAGGATGGAAGGTAGTTTTGTTTTATGAATGAATGCCTTTATCATGAATTTTGCCCTTGGTGGGCGTGCGGGCGTGTGTGCATGCAGGCCCCACTGGCTCGGTGCTGGGTGGACAGCCAACCCCTGCAACCGAAACGGGGCCCGCCGCCATTTTGAGTGGGCGGGCCAATTAAGGCCTGCCCGACAGGATGCGCTATGCACTTTCTGTGCGGGGGGAGGGGGGGGGGAGAATCCCCAGCTGTCAACATGCGCTCTTTCGCGCATGTGCGCGAAAGAGTGCACTGCTCCCTGAGACTAAGTGCTGTCTCAGGAAAATTAGGGACAGTGCACAAAACTAACAAATAGAAAAATAAAAATATTATTAACATGTCCCCCTCATGTGACAATGTCATACGAGATGGGACATGTTAATAAAAAGGACATAAACTTTATTAAACTTTTTAAAAATGGACATGAAACCTCATTCTGCCAGTGGATGAGGTTTCATGCATTATCAGGAGCCAACGGGGGCTCCTGGCCTGTCCGCCAGCCTTAAGATTGGACGGGCATGTCTTTAATTATCTTAATTAGCCTATCAATGGCCTCAATTGGCCATTGATAGGTTGGTGGGTGGACAGCTGATTTCGCTATCCACCCACCTTCCTAAAAATTTAAAGGGACCGGGATAATGTTGGGGATTCCTCTCGACGTCATTCCGTGTCATTTTCTCGTCGGCGAGCCCCGCCCCCATATCACCGATGGGAAAATTCTGGCCATGAAATTTAGAGATTTTACCAAACTAGTGAGAGAAAATTATATAACAGCTAACTAGGGCCACTGCAAACTGCAGATATATGTGGAATTTGCACTGTAGGAGATGAGTGAAGCCAGTAATAATTATCCTGATAGTAGCATAGCATATAATTCATAACTTTTACAAACAAGTTACACAACTTGTGGCCACATAAATCAACATTATAAGCAATGAAATAACATTTAGTGCAATATAGCTCCTGCACTATTGGACACTGGTTCCCTCCCACTCCCTGCCTCAGTAACACGGAACTATTGTGCACAAAAGTGTATTTAACTATCTCAGTCCATAACAATTCATATAATCTTCAAGTGCATGCTCATTCCCTATCAATTTGGAGTAGTTGGTTGCACTCTTCTTCAAGAATTAAAAGTTTTGTGATTTAATTCATCAAGTTTAATTTAACACTAGCAAAAGCAGCAATGTCAAGGGCCTCATCACCTCCATATTCTCTTAAGTTCCACACCACCCTGACGTGGATGCATATCACTATTTCTTCACTGTCACCAAATCATAATCCTGGAATTCTTACCCAACAGCAACATGTGAGTACCATGAGAGAAAGACTTGCATTTATATAGCATTTTTCATGACCACTAGATGTATCAAAGCTTTACAGCAATGAAATACTTCTGAAGAGTAGACACTGATGCAATTAAATGCATCAGCTAATTTGCACACACAAATTCCCATAAATGATAATGACCAGATAATCTGTTCTTGTGATGTTCAGTGAGGATAAGTATTGGCCAGGACATTAGGGGTAACGCCACAGCAATTCTTCAGAATAATGCCATAGGATAATCTACATTCACCCAAGCAGACAGATGGGGCCTCACTTTAATGCCGCATCTGAAAGATGGCATTTCCAACATAGGAACATGGAAGCAGGAGTAGGCCATTCAGCCTATTGAGCCTGCTCCGCCATTCAAACAGATTGTTGCTTATCATCTACTTCGACACCATTTTCCCCCACTATTCCATATCCCTTGATGTCATTGGTACCCAGAAAGCAATCGATTTCTATCTTGAACATGCTCAATGACAGCTTCCATAGCCCTCTGGGGTAGAGAATTCCAAACATTCACCACCCACTGTGTGAAAAAATCCTCATCTCAGTCTTAAACGATATCCTTGATGAAAAGACAAGGATGTGTGTGGGAAGTGTCTCCAGCTGTAGCTCCTGGAAGCTTGGGTTTCGGAGCTGGAGCGGTGGCTGGGGACAATGTGGAGCATCCGTGAGGCGGAGAGTGTCATGGATAGCACGAATAGAGAGGTGGTCACACCGCAGGCTAAGAGTCCACAGGCAGGAAGGGAATGGGTGACCACCAGGCAGAGCAAGAGGACTAGGCAGACAGTGCAGGAATCTCCTCTGGCTATTCCCCCGCAAAACAGATATACCACTTTGGATACTGTTGGGGGGGAATGGCCTCTCAGGGGAAAGCAGCAACAGCCAAATTTGTTGCACCACTCTTGACCCCTTGCACAAGGACGGAGTAAAAAATGTGGGAACGCAATATTTATAGGGGATTCAATTGTAAGGGGAATAGATAGGCGTTTCTTTGGCCGCAAACGAGACTCCAGGATGGTATGTTGCCTCCCTGGAGCTAGGGTCAAGGATGTCTCAGAGCGGCTACAGGACATTCTGAAGGAGGAGAGTAAACAGCCAGTGGTTGTGGTACACATTGGTACAACCAGCATAGGTAAAAAAAAGGGATGAGGTCCTAACAGCAGAATATAGGGAGTTAGGAAGTAAGTTGAAAAGTAGGACCTCAAAGGTAGTGATCGCAGGATTATTACCAGTGCCACATGCTAGTCAGAGTAGAAATAGCAGGATATATCGGATGAATACGTGGCTGAAGAGATGGTGTGAGGGGGAGGGTTTCAGATTCCTGGGACATTGGGACCGGTTCTGGGGGAGGTGGGACCAATACAAACTGGACGGATTATACCTGGGCAGGACCGGGACTGATGTCCTAGGGGGAATATTTTCTAGAGTGGTTGGGGAGGGTTTAAACTAAAATGGCAGGGTTATGGGAACCTATGCAAGGAGTCAGAGGAGGGGGAATCAAGGACAAGAACAAAAGACAGAAAGGGGAATAAGAAAAGTGATAGGCAGAGAAATCAAGGGCAAGATTTAAACAGATCCTCAGTGAAAAATAGTGGGAATGGGACAAGTAATGTTGAAAAGTCAAGCGTTAAAGTTTTGTGCCTTAATGCAAGGAGCATTTGCAATAAAGTGGATGAATTAACTACGCAAATAGATGTAAACAGGTATGATATGGTCGGGATTACGGGGACATGGCTGCAGGGTGACCAGGGATGGGAACTGAACATCCAGGGGTATTCAGTATTTAGGAAGGACAGGCAAAAAGGAAAAGGTGGTGGAGTTGCATTGCTGGTTAAAGAGGAAATTAACACAATAGTGAGGAAAGATATTAGCTCCGACGATGTGGAATCTGTATGGGTAGAGCTGAGAAACACAAAAGGGCAAAAAACATTAGTGGGGGTTGCATATAGACCCCCCAAACTGTAGTGGTGATGTTGGGAATGGTGTTAAGCAGGAAATTGGAGATGCATGCAATAGAGGAACATTTGTAATTAAGGGTGACTTTAATCTGCATATAGATTGGGCAAATCAAATTAGTAACAATACCGTTGAGGAGGAATTCCTGGAGTGTAAAAGGGATGGTTTTCTGGACCTATACATTGAGGAACCAACTAGAGAATAGGCCATCCTAGACTGGGTATTGTGCCTTGGGGATGAGCGACCATAATATGATAGAATTCTTCATCAAAATGAAGAGTTACATAGTTGATTCTGAGACTAGGTTGCTGAGTCTTAATAAAGGAAACTATGATGGTATGAGGCGCGAGTTGGCAATGATGGATTGGGGAACGTTACTTAAAGGGATGACGGTGGATTGGCAATGGCAAACGTTCAAAGAGCGCATGGGTGAACTGCAACAATTGTATATTCCTGTCTGGCGCAAAAGTAAAATAGGAAAGGTCGCCAAATCATGGCTTACAAGGGAAATTAGAGATAGAATTAGATTCAAGGAAGAAGCATACAAATTGGCCAGAAAAAACAACAGGCCTGAGGATTGGGAGCACTTTAGAATTCAGCAAAGGAGGACCAAGGGATTGATTAAAAAGGGGAAATAGAGTGTAAGAGTAAGCTTGCAGGGAACATAAAAACTGACTGTAAAAGTTTCTACAGGCATGTGAAGAGAAAAAGATTGGTGAAGACAAATGTAGGTCCCTTACAGTCAGAAACAGGGGAATTTATAATGGGGAACAAAGAAATGGCTGGCCAACTAAATACATACTTTGGTTCTGTCTTCAAAAAGGAGAGCACAAATAACATACCAGAAATGTTGGGGGGGCACATGGTTTAGTGAGAGGGAGGAACTGAAAGAAATCAGTATTAGTAGGGAAATGCTGTTGGAGAAATTGATAGGATTGAAGGCCAATAAATCCCCAGGGCCTGATAATCTACATCCCAGAGTACTTAAGGAAGTGGCCCTAGAAATAGTGGATGCATTGGTGGTCATTTTCTGAGATTTTATAGACTCTGGAGCAGTTCCTACAGATTGGAGGGTAACTAATGTAACCCCACTATTTAAAAAGGAAGGTAGAGAGAAAACAAGGAATTATAGACCAGTCAACCTGACGTCGGTAGTGGGAAAAATTCCAGAGTCCATTATAAAAGTTTTAATAGCTGAGCACTTGGAAAACAGTGGCAGAATCGGACAGAGTCAACATGGATTTACGAAAGGGAAATCATGCTTTACAAATCTACTGGAAATTTTCAAGGATGTAACTGGTAGAGTTGATGAGGGGGAGCCAGTGGATGTGGTTTATTTGGACTTTCAGAAGGCTTTTGACAAAGTCCCACGTAAGAGATTAGCGTGTAAAATTAAAGCGCATGGGATTGGGGATATGTATTGAGATGGATAGAAAACTGGTTGGCAAACAGGAAATAGAGAGAAGGAATAAACAGGTCTTTTTCCGAATGGCAGGCAGTGACTAGTGGGGTACCGCAGGGATCGGTTTTTAACAATATATATTAATGATTTAGATGAGGGAACTAAACGTGATATCTCCAAATTTGCAGATGAAACAAAGCTGGGTGACAGGGTGAGCTGTGAGGAGGATGCAGAGATGCTTCAGGGTGATTTGGACAAGCTGAATGAGTGGGCAAATGCATGGCAGATGCAGTATAACATGGATCAATGTGAGGTTATCCACTTTGGTAGCAAAAACAGGAAGACAGATTATTATCTGAATGGTTATAAATTGAGAGAGGGGAATGTGCAACGAGATCTGGGTGTCCTCGTACACCAGCCGCTGAAGATAAGCATGCAGGTGCAGCAGGCGGTAAAGAAAACAAATGGTATGTTGGCCTTCATAGTCAGAGGATTTGGGTACAGGAGCAGGGATGTCTTGCTGCAATTATACAGGGCCTTAGTGAGGCCACACCTGGAATACTGTGTGCAGTTTTAGTCTCCTTATTTGAGGAAGGATGCTCTTGCTATAGAGGGAGTGCAGTGAAGGTTTACCAGACTGATTCCTAGGATGGCGGGACTGACAAATGAGGAGAGATTGAGTCGGTTAGGATTACATTCGCTGGAGTTCAGAAGTGTGAGGGGGGATCTCATAGAAACCTATAAAATTCTAACAGGACTAGACAGGGTAGACGCAGGAAGGATGTTCCCAATGGTAAGGGAGTCCAGAACCAAGTGTCACAGACTGAGGATACGGGGTAGACCATTTAGGACTGAGATAATGGGAGTGGTGAGCCTATGGAATTCGCTACCACAGAAGTAGTTGAGGCCAAAACATTGTATGTTTTCAAGAAGGAGTTAGATATAGCTCTTGGGGCAAAAGGGACCAAAGGATATGGGGAGAAAGCGGAAGCAGGCTATTGAGTTGGATGATCAGCCATGATCATAATGAATGGTGGAGCAGGCTCGAAGGGCCGAATGGCCTACTCATGCTCCTATTTTCTATATCTATGTTTTCTATCCTATCTACATCTACCCTGTCACACCTGTAGGAATTTTATAAGTTTTAATGAGATCACTTCTCATTCTTCTAAACTCTAGAGAATACAGGCCTAGTTTCCTCAATCTCTCCTCATAATACAATCCTGTTATCCCAGGGATTAGTCTGGTGAACCTCTGTTGCACTTCTATGGCAAGCAGAATAAGGAGACCAAAACTGTACACAATACTCCAGTTGTGGTCTCACCAAGGCACTATAAATTGCAGCAAGACATCTTTACTCCTGTACTCAAATTCCCTTGCGATGAAGGCCAACGTATTATTTGCCTTCTTGATTACATACTGCACCTACATGCTAGCTTTTAGTCACTCATGACGAAGGATGCTCAGGTCCTTTTGGACAACAACACTTCCCAAAATCTCACCATTTAAAAAATGCTCTTCTGCCTTTCTGTTATTTCTAACAAAGTGGACAACTTCACATTTATCCACATTATATTCTATTTGCCATGTTCTTGCCCACTCATTTAGCTTGTCCAAATCCTCTTGAAAGCTACGTGCATTCTCCTCACAACTTACATTCCCATCTAGTTTTGTGTCATCAGCAAATTTGGGAATATTACATTTGGTCCTCACATCCAAATCATTTATATGGATTGTGAAGAGCTGTGGCCCCAGCACTAATCAATGCAGTACCCCACTAGTAACAGCCTGTCATCTTGAGAATGGCCCATTTATTCCTACCCGCTGTTTTCTGTCTGTTAACCAATTCTCAATCCATGCCAGTATATTACCCCCAATCCCAGATGCTCTAATTTTTTTACAAACATCCTATGTGGGACCTTATCAAATCCTTCTGAAAATCCAAATACACCACATCCAGTGGTCCTCCTTTATGCTACAAGTAACATCCTCAAATACCTCCAACAGGTTTGTCAAACATGATTTCCCTGTCATATCCATGTTGGTTCTGCCCAATCATATCATTATTCTCGAAGTGTCCAGTTATAATAAAATGTCCTTTTTACCACATTCTATCATTTTCCCTACTACTGACGTCAAACTAACTGGTCTGCAGTTCTCTGTTTTCTCTCTCCCTCCCTTCTTAAATAGTGGAGTTCCATTTGCTACTTTCCAGTTTACAGGAACATTTCCAGAATCTATAGAATTTTGAAAGATAACCATCAATGCACCCGTTATCTCTCTAACTACCTCCCTCAACACTCTGGGATGTAGCTCATCTGATCCATGGAGATTTATCAACCTTTAATCCAATTAATTTTTTGAGTACTATCTCTTTATTAATATTAATTCCTTTTAGTTCCTCATTTTCACAAGTCCCTTGGTTCCGTAGTATTTCTGGGAGATTTTCTGTATCTTCCTCCGTGAAGACAGGCACAAAGTAATTGTTTAGTTTCTCTTTTATTTCCTTATTCTTCATTGTAAATTCTCTTGTATCCAACTGTAATGGACCCACATTTGTCTTTGCTAAGCAATCTTTTCCTTTTCACATATCTAATGAAGCTTTTACAGTCCACCTTTATGTTTCTTGTTAGCTTGTATTCATATTCTCTTTTCCCTTTCTTTATCAGTTTCTTGGTCCTCCTTTGCTGGATTCGAAATTGCTCCCAATTCCCAGGCTTACCACTTTTTTTGGTAACCTTATAAGCCACTTCCTTTGATCTAATGCAATCTTTAATTTTTTTTTGTTAGCCGCGGTTGATTCACCTTTTCTGTTGGGTTTTTGTGTCTTCGAGGAATGTATTTTTGTCGTAGGCTATGTCATTCTTCTTTAAATACTAGCCATTCCCTGTCTACTGTCAAATCTTTTAATGTATTTTCCCAATCCACCAGAGCCAACTTACCCCTCATACCTCAATAGTTTCCTTTGTTCAGGTTTAAGACCCTAGTTTCAGAATGAACGATATCACTTTCAAACTTAGTGTAAATTTGTATCATATTATGGTCAGTATTTCCTTCCTGGAGGCTCCTTTACAGCAAGGTTATTAATTAGCCCTTTCTCATTCCATAATACTAAATCTAAAATAGCCTGTTTCTTCAGCCTCCAGAAACCCACGCTTCAGGAATTCATCCTCCACAGCATTCGTGCTAATTAGGTTTACCTAGTCTATATGTAAATTGAAGTTACCCATTATTACTGTATTACACATTACATGCAGCTCTAATTTCCTTATTTATATAATGCCAAACATTATCACTACAGTTTGGTAAATGATGAACAATTTCTATCAATGGTTGCTGCCCCTTGCTCATTCTTAGCTCTATCCAAACCGATTCTAAATCTTGATCTTTTGATCTAAGGCCTCTCCCACTAATGTACTGATCACTCCTTGAGCACAATACTGGAGTGTCAATCTTGATTTTTGTGCTCAACCCCTGGAATGGGACTTGATACCTGGAACCTTGTGACTCAGAGGTGAGGGTGCAACCAACTGAGCCACAGCAAAGACTACAGTGACTTCAGGAGAAGGCTTGTTACCACTTTCTCAAGACAACTAGGAATGAGCAATAAATGCAACCTTGCTAGCATCACCCACAGCCTCAGAACAATTTGTTTTCAAAAGCCTCACTACTCCAGAACCTGAGCACATATTAAATGAAGTGCTGAAGGAGTGCTACGTTGTTGGAAACTCCTGTTCCATAGTTAGAAAGTTAAATGGAGGTTCCATCTGTCTACTCCAGTGTTTTGCATGGTGCTTATAGATCTCATGGCACAATTCTAAGAGAAGTAGAGTACCTCCCCTGTTCTGATCCAAGTCAAGATGGTGTATGGCTAGGAGGGCAACTTGCAGATGATGGTGTTCCCACCTACCAGGACATCTGTTGCCTTTGTCCTTCTAGGAAGTAGAGGTCGCAGGTTTGGAAGGTGCTGCAGTGAGTTGCTGCAGTGCATCTTGTCAATGGTACACACTACTGCTATTGTGCATCAGTGTGGAGGGAATGATTGTTGAAAGTGGTGGCTGCTTTGTCCTGGATGGTGTTGAGCTTCTTGAGTGTTGTTGGATCTGCACTCATCCAGGCAAGTTGAGAATATTTCATCTCACTCCTAACATGTGCTTTGTAGTTGCGAGGCAGGTTTTGGGGATTCAGGAGGTGAGTTATACACTGCAGAATTCCCAGCCTCTGACCAGCTTGCTCTTGTAGCCACAGTATCTATATGGCTGGTCCAGATCAGTTCCTGGTCAATGGTAATCCCCAAGATATTGACAGTGCAGGATTCAGCGATGGTATTGCCATTGAATGCCAAGGGGAGATTGTTGGGTTCTCCCTTGTTGGAGATGTTCATTTCCTGACACTTGTGTGGTGCAAATGTTACTTGCCGCTTATCAGCCCAAGCTTGAATGCTGTTCAAATCTTACTGCATATGGGCACAGACTGTTTCAGTGTCTGAGGAGTGGCAAATGGTGCTGAACATTGTTCACTGATGATTGAACTTCGCCACTTCTGACCTTATGATGGAAGGTCATTGATGAAGCAGTTGACGATGGTTGGACCTACGACATTACCTTGAGGAACTCCTACAGTGTTGTCCTGGGAATGACCTCAAACAACCACAATCATCTTCCTTTGTGCTAGGTATCACATCAACCACCAGAGAGTTTTCCCCCTTATTCCCATTGACTCCAATTTTACTAGGGGTCCTTGATACCATACTTAGTCAAATACTGCCTTGATGTTAAGGGCAGTCACTTTCACCTCATCTCTTGAGTTCAGCTCTTTTGTCCATTTTAGGACCAAGGCTGTAATGAGGTCAGGAGCTGAGTAGTCCTGGCAGAACTCAAACTGAGCATCAGTGAGCAGGTTATTGCTGAACAAGTGCCATTTGAGAGCACTGTCGATGACACTTTCCATCACTTTGCTGATGATCGAGAGTAATCTGATGGGGCAGTAATTGGCCAGGTTAGATTTGTCCTGCTTTTTTGTGGAAAGGACATAATTGGTCAATTTTCTACATGTCGGGTAGATGCCAGTGTTGTAGCTGTACTGGAACAGCTTGGCTAGTGGTGGGGCTAGTTCTGGAGTACAAGTCATCAGTACTATTGTCAGAATGTTGTCAGGGCCTATAGCCTTTGCAGTATCCAGTGCCTTCAGCCATCTCTTCATATCACATGGAGTGAATCAAATTGGCTGAAGACTGGCCTCTGTGATCCTGGGGACGTCATGAGGAGGCCAAGGTGGATAATCTACTCAGCACTTCTGGCTAAAGATGACTGCAAATGCTTCAGACTTATTTTTTGCACTGATGTGAGGAGCTCCCCCATCATTGAAGGTGGGGATATTTGTGGAACTTTCTCCTCCAGTTAGTGATTTAATTGTCCACTAATGGGGCATGGACAGGGTGGATAGGGAACAGCTGTTCCCCTTAGTTGAAGGGTCAGTCATAAGGGGGCATAAATTCAAGGTGATGGGCAGGAGGTTTAGGGGGGATGTGAGGAAAAACTTTTTCACCCAGAGGGTGGTGACGGTCTGGAATGCACTGCCTGGGAGGGTGGTGGAGGCGGGGTTGCCTCACATCCTTTAAAAAGTACCTGGATGAGCACTTGGGATGTCATAACGTTCAAGGCTATGGGCCAAGTGCTGGTAAATGGGATTACGTAGGTAGGTCAGGTGTTTCTCATGTGTCGGTGCAGACCTGATGGGCCAAAGGGCCTCTTCTGCACTGTGTGATTCTGTGATGCTATTCACAACTGGATGAGGCAGGACTGCAGAGCTTAGGTGTGGGATCGCATAGCTCTGTCTATTGCATGCTGCTTTTGCTGCTTGACATGCAAGTAATCCTGTGTTGTAGCTTCACCAGGTTAACACCACATTTTTTGGTATGGCTGAAATTCAGGTCATAAGCAAAGCCATATTGGAGTACTGTGTGCAGATGGATCATCCACTTGGCACTTCTGGCTGAAGGTGGCTGCAAATGCCATGTATGCCTGGTGCTACTCCTGGCAAGCCCTCCTGCATTTCTCATTGAGTCAGGGTTGATCTTCTGGCTTGATGGTAATGGTTGAGTGTGGAATATGGCTGGCCATGAGTTTACAGATTGTGGCTGAATACGATTCTGCTGCTGCTGATAGCCCACAGCACCTCATGCATGCCCAGTTTTGAATTGCTAGATCCATTCAAAATCTATCCCATCCAGCATGTGATAGTTCTGTTTGTAGGATCATGCTATACACAGGATGATTAGCACATTACCTACTTAACAACAGTTTTTTTTAATATTGGTTTACGGGATGTGGGCATCGCTGGCTAGACTGGCATCCCTAATTGCCTTTGATAAGGTGGTGGTGAGCTGTGTTCTTGAACTGCTGCAGCCCCTGTGGTGTTGATAGACATTGCTGCCAGGGAGGCAGTTCCAGGATTTTGACCCAGTGAAGGAACAGTGATGTGTTTCCAAGTCAGGATGGTGAGTGGCTTGGAGGGGAACTTCCAGGTGGTGGTGCTCCCATGTATATTCTGCCCTTGTCCTTCTAGATGGTAGCGGCCGTGGCTTTGGAAAGTGATGCCTAAGGAGGCATGGTGAGTTCCTGCAGTGCATTTTGTAGGTGGTACACACTGCTGCCACTGTGCGTCGGTGGTGGAAAGAGTGAATGTTTGTGGATGCAGTGCCAATCAAGCAGGCTGCTTGTCCTGGGTGCTGTCAAGCATCTTTGGTGTTGATGGAGCTGCACTTATCCAGGCAAGTGGGGAGTATTCCATCAAACTCTTGACTTGTGCTTTATAGATGGTGGACAGGCTTTGGTGAGCCAGGAAGTGAGTTACTCACCATGAGATTCCTAGCCTTTGACCTGCTCTTGTAGCCACAGTATTTATATGGCTAGTCCAGTTCAGTTACTGGTCAATGATAACCCCCAGGATGTTGACAGTGGGGGATTCAGCAATGGTAATGTCATTGAATGTCAAGGGCGATAGTTAAATTCTCTCTTTTTGGAGATGTGTAAGGAAAATATAATAATTCTAATAATATTATTGGGATTTATTGTAAAATAGCATAATGGTGGGATGTGTCTATATCGGACTGTTTGTGTTTGAGAGACTTAATTGAATTAGAGGAGATAGCCTGGGTGCTTTGATGGAGGAAGAGAAGTTAGGTTTGAAATGTTAATTAGGTAAACATGGGGATGTTTAGAAACATAGGTGTCAAGGGAATATTTGCATTTTTAAATAAACCAGACTATATTGTTTTCATAGCAGGGTGAAATGTGTCATCTAGCCAGGTGAAGTTTAGCAATGTTTACTGGTAAAACTTACTGCTATGAGAGGTTTTTATTATCAGGAAAATAAATAGTGTGCGATGATGTCGGGTGAGCGTCCTGACGCCATCGTGCACTATTGTGATATTTCACTTGGCGGGCACCTGCGAGAGGCAGTTAAGAGGCCTATTAAAGCCATTAATCAATTAATGAAATTGAATTTTTCACTGCCCGTCCAACCGTTCTGTTGGTAGGCAGGTGAATAGACCAAGCAGTCTTTGCACTTTTTGCGAAACCTCATCCATGGGCGGGATGAGGTTTTGATTAGTCATTAAAAAAAAACGTTTAAAGCTCATTTTCAACATGTCCCTTTTCATGTGACAAAGTCATATGAAGGGACACATTTTCCTTATTTTTTAATTCTTTATTTTTAATGTTAAAAATCTTCAGCTCCCTGCTTTCTGGGAGCTTTCACTACGTGCACACCCATACATGCGCACACTTCAGGGCTCGTGCTCCTCTTGCCCCGCGCTCCTCCTGCCCCCACCCTGGCAGTGCTGAGGCTCCCAGTGCACATTTCATGCTGGCCAGCCTGAGTGAAATCATGGTCGGGGCCCGGTCGTGGGCGGCGATCGGTATGGCAGCCGCTCTCGGGGCTGCCCACTGTGCCTGCCTGATGAGGTAAAAATCCTGCCTGTGGTGAAATAATGTGTATTTGCATTCAAAGAGGAATATATGTATAAAGAAGAGAAAACTGATTGTAAGGGAAGTTCCAATGGGGGGAATTTAGGAATTAGAAAGACACAGGCGAAACATTTTTATTGGCTTGGATTGCATAGGGATGCAGTCAAATTCTGTAGATCATATCATACATGTCAGGTGATAGAGAAACCACAAGCACTGATTAAGCTGGCACCTTTGATTCCAATTCCAGCATTTGAAGAACCTTTCACTAGGGTCATGATTGATGGGGTATGACCCCTCTTTAATACAAAAACTATAAATCAGTACTTTTGACAATAATGAATATGTCTACCAGATTTTTTGAAGCAATAACTTAGGGAAAAATTACAACAAAGAAAATTGCGGAAGAGTTAACCAATTTTTTAATATAAGATATGGTTTACATAAGGAAATATAGTCAGAGCAGGGTTCAGATTTTATGTCACAGCTGTTTAAGGAAGTAATGAACAGTTTGGGGATAAAACAATTTAAGTCAACAGCTTACCATCCTGAGTCACAAGGGGCTTTGGAAAGATGGCATCAAACTCTAAAATCCGCTCTCCCCAATCCAAAACATTTTTTTACAACTTGTCTAGTTCTTTGTCCATAAAAAGCTTAAATTGTACCAAGGAAAAACTCAGCAGGTCTGACAGCATCTGCGGAGAGGACTCTTCGATGAAGAGTCATACGGACTTGAAACGTTAACTGTATTCCTCTCCGCAGATGCTTTCACACCTGCTGAGTTTTTCCAGTTATTTTTATTTTTGTTTCAGATTTCCAGCATCCGCGGGGTATTTTGTTTTTATTTTGCTTTTATATTAAATTGTCCATGTTGTGGTCGCCATCACTAAAATGCTCCCCCACCACCACCTCAGCCACCTGTCCGGCTTCATTCCCCAGAATTAGGCCCAGCACTGTGCCATCCCTTGTTGGACCCTCCACGTTTTGACCTAAAAAGTTCTCCTGTAGACATTTCAAGAAATCCATTCCATCCAAGCCCTTAACACTTCATCTATCCCAACAATTAAGCAGGCAATTAAGCCCGTTAACAGCACAATTGTCTGCGATTTTTCGTGGCCAGACCAACCTTACGATTGGCGGATGGGCAAATTGGCTAGGCAGCCGTTACATTTTTCATGAAACCTCATCCAAGGGCGGGTTGAAATCTCCATTAGGAAATAAAATAAAAAAGAAACACCTGGGGATAACATTTTTATGAGGTATGCTTTCAGGTGCTTGATTGTGATGCATGAACATTTTTTGCAGCTTTTTAGTGCTTTATTATTTGCAGGTTTGCAGCACCCTGAGGTAGCTGTTTGCTTTCAGGGAGTTCTCTTGAAGCGCTCACCTGTGCCCGCAGTGACGTCGTCACCCGCCTCCATCCCAGCAGCGCTGAGCTTTCCAGCGCGCATTTCACGCTGGCTGGCCAGGTTAACTGGCCAGCCAGCGTGAAATCATGCTCGGGAGCTGATTGCAGACAGGGGCCTGTTTCCCAGCTGCTCCCAGGCCCACGAATCACGTGTGCCCGACGAGGGGAAAACTCAGGCCTATGAAATTAAATTACCAAGGGACACAAAAACAATACATATCAATAAAAACAGGAAGGCTGTAAGGGGAATAGGACCATTAAGAGATAGACAGGATAATACCACAGGCAACGAAGAGACGTGGCAGAAATATTAATTATTTTTCTTCTGCATATACCAGGGAGATAGAACAAGTAGACATGACATTGAATGATGACATAAGTAATTAGATAAGTGCATTTAAAATAAAAAAGGGGCTGGACGGAATAAAGTAAACAAATAATTGTGAAATGAAGTCCAATACAGATAAACGTGAGGTAGTACATATTAGGAAGAAAGGGAAATCACTCATTACTTTGAAGGTACAAGTCCAGGTTCGGTAGAAGAACAAAGGAATCTTGGAGTACAAATATATTAATCCTGAAAGTTGTGCCACAGGTTAGCAAGGTATTATTTCTCAAGGGATAGAATTGAAAAGTCGGGAAGTGTGGTTCGACCACACTTAGAGAACTGTATGTAACTCTGATCACCATGTTATAAAAAGCATATAGAGGCACTGGAGAGGGTGCAGAGAAGATTTACAAGTATGAGACAAGAAATGCATGGGAATACATATCAGGAAAGGATGGACAGACTGGGTCTCTTCTCTCTTGAAAAAAGAAAGCTTGGGTGACCTAATAGAGGTCTTTGTTGTAGGATGTTGGTTACAGTTCGGTAGGTCTGACAAAGTTTTCGTAGTCATACATAGGTTAACTGAAAGTCTTTACTGACTCTTAGAACTATTTACACATATTTAGTAAAAGGTACAAGCTAGGAGCTGTCTCCATACTTGCTGGTACACAGGCTCTGTCCACCACTAGACTGACCCTGGTATGGGTCACATGCTCTCTTACATCACTGTCCCACATTAACCTGTATATGCCAGATCTTTATACGACACCTCCCCCAATCTTTATCCAATGTATTTGAAGTGATTATAGTTCTTACATTGTTAATACTTATACATTTACATTGCCAGTACCACATGATCACTACCCCATCTCTCCCCTTCAAGTCCTTGACTTCAAAGGCTCAGGTGGCCTGGGGGTCTTATAACCCTGCCATATCTCATTTGCACTACTGACGGAGGAGTGGTGGGCTCTGTTGCTGCTGGTTCTTCTCGTCGGTTTGGAGGTTGTTCTGGTATCTGGGTACGTTTTTATCCTTTTCTTCCATTCTTTTGTGTTGATCTGCACTTGGTTGGCTCGGCTGTTCTGCTGGTCAGTGGTTGCTACTCTAACTCGTTTCCTGTGGGGGGGACGAACATTGTATTCATCCGCTTGTCATTTCTTTTACTTCTTCCAACATCGTGTGGTTCATGGTGATGTTCTCTGTGGCAAAGGATGAACATTCCTGTGACTAGAATGAGGTTTAGTGGTACACTAGTCTCTGCGCTTCGCTATCAGCAATGGATGGCTGCTTCAAGGTTCCAACATCTTTCGTAGCTTTGGCATGCTGGCTGGGAGTTGCACTAACTGTTTGGTGGTTGCAGTGTTGACCTGCTGTAGTGTCATCAGGGCTGGAGGTTGAGGCTCATCGGACTGCTAGTTGCTCTCATTTACATCCTCTACTGGAGGTGTTGTGGTTACCTCCTGGATGGTTGGCTGGTTTGACCATTGAAAGTTTTCCAGCACCTGTAATGAGAATGAACAAACCTGCTCCGTAAAGAGAGAAAGAGCTGAAGTCCCAGTCAGGATACTCTTTTTTTGTTTGAGTACTCGAGAATTTGCAGTTTTGTATGATTAATGACAGTAGTTGTCTTGACATCTTCTGTGTTTTGAGGAGATCCTGGGCTACACAGGCGTCTCTGCTCAAGAGGAGAAAGGCTGGTTATGGTTGCTGCACATCACCTTGAAGATTTGTTTGCTGCCATATCTTAGTTCCAGAATCATGTCTATGACTGGAAGTTGGATTCCTCTGGACCCATTTTCTGTTGTTTGAAACCAGAGGAAACCAGCCACTGTTCTTCATTTGCACTGTTATACTAGCTTTTGTGTCTAATTTAAAACTTTTAAAAATGGCTATTGACTGAAATGTCCACATTCCAAACTGAGAAACCAAGATCTTTGACCTCACCCAAGAAGCATGGTTGTGTCTCTTCTGGGGTTGCAGGCTCGATTTTGTGGATGATCTTTGGGCCTTCTATGCATTTCAGCATTTTTACCCTGCAAAGATTGCTGTAGTGTCTAATCCTGTTGCACTGAAAGCATTGGGCAGAAACTACAGGACATTGATCTCGCCTGTGCGTATGAATTGCACCACAGCTTTGGCATGGTCACTTTGCTGCCTGGTTCGGGTATTGCTTTTCCTGGCCTGGATTGTCCCTGGGTCTTTGTTGCTTAACAAACTGAACTGTCATTGACCTCTGCACCACATTTATTTTCTCCCCTTAAAATGGTTCTGTGCTGCTCATGGAGCTCTAACTACCAACTATCTGGATTGCATTTTCCAGGGTTAGACCTTCCTTGCTTGCATGAGGTCAGAGATGCCATGTCTGATACTCCTACTACTATTGTGATCCTGATGAGTTCACATTTTAAGTCTCCGTATTCGCAACCTTCTGTCATCCTGTACAGATAAGTTTTTTTTTTATTCACTCATGGGATGTGGGCATTACAGTCTAGGCCAGCATTTATTCCCCATCCCTAATTTCTCTTGAGGTGGTTGTGAGCTGTGTTCTTGAACTGTTACAGTCCATGTGGCAAGTGGTACATGGAACTCCCATGTGGTACACTCACAATGCTGATAGGGAGTTCCAGGATTTTGACCCAACAACAATGAAGGAACGGTGATATATTTTCAAGTCAGGCTGTTGTGTGGATTGGAGGGAAACTTCCAGTTGGTGGTGTTCCCATTCATCTGTTGCACTTGTCTTTCTAGATGGTAGTGGTCGTGGGTTTGAAGGTGCTGTCTAAGGAGCCTTGGTGAGTTCCTGCAGTGTATCTTGTAGATTGTACACACTGCTGCCACAGTGCACCAGTGGTGGACAGAGTAAATGTTTGTGGATGAAGTGCCAATCAAGTGGGCTGCTTTGTCCAGGATGGTGTCTTGCTTCTTGAGAGTTGTTGGAGCTGCACTCATCCAGGCAAGTGGGGAGTATTCCATCACACTTCTGACTTGGCTTTGGGGATTCAGGTGGTGAGTTACTTGCCGCAGGGTTCCTAGCCTCTAACCTGCTCTTGTAGCCACAGTATTTATATGACTAACCCAGGTCAGTTTCTGGTCAATGGTAACCCCCAGGATGTTGATAGTAGGGTATTCAGTGATGGTAATGCCATTGAATGTCAAGGGCGATGGTTAGAGTCTTTCTTGTTGGAGATGGTCATTGCCTGGCACTTGTGTGGTGTGAATGTTACTTCCCAGTTGTCAGCCCAAGCCTGGATATTGTCCAGGGTCTTGCTGCATTTGGACATGGACTGCTTCAATATCTGAGCAGTTGCGAATGGTGCTGAACATTGTGCAATCATCAGCAAACATCCCCACTTCTGACCATATAATGAAAGATCATTGATGAAGCAGTTGAAGATGAATACAATGAACTGATGAATAAATCAACGGGTTCCCCTGGCTGTTGGACTCGCTTGTTAAATTTAGCTCTTTGGAGTTTTTTATTGCTTCATAGCTTAAAATAAATGTTGAAAGATTTTAGTGCTTCTTTAAATTTAGCAGATGATTTATTGATTCCCTGTCTAGCAGTAATGTTGTCCACAATAGGGCCCACCCAGCAAAGCAGTGTGTTAACCTACTCTGCTTCTGACTTTTTGTCTAAATCTGAAGCGGTGCTGTATCTTAGGAGTCTTTCCTCCAAAGTCCCCAATTATGTGATTGATCTGAGCCTTGCATTAGTCTGAATTAATCTGTAAGTGAGGAATTCTGATCCATGGTTACATTTTAAAAAATGTCAGTTCTGCTTTAACAGCTTTCTGAATTTTAAGGTGGGAGTGGTTAAAATTAGGGATGTGCAAGCAGCCAGAATTGGAGATGTGCAGATAACTTTGGAGATTGTATGGCTGTGGAAGGTTTCAAAGATGGGGCAAGTTCATGGAAATGTTTGCAAAGAAAGATGAGAATTTTAAAATTGAGGCATTGCATTTCAGGTGTCAAGCATAGGAGCAATAATGAACGGAATTTTGGGGAGTTAGAACACATCCAGAGTTTTGAATGTGCTTAAGTTCATGGAGTGTGTAAGATATTGTCAGCCAGAGTACAATGGAATAGTCAAGTTTAGAGATAATCAAAACATGGATGAGGGTTTCAGCAACAGATGTGCTGCAACAAGGGCAGAGTCAGGCAATGTCACAGAAGTGGAAATTGGCGGTCTTACTGGTGTTACAGATATGGTCAGAAGCTCATCTTGGGCTCAAATATGACACCAAGATTGCGAACATGTAAATGAGAATTTGGGGGGGCCGAGGATAGATCCTTGAGGGACACCAGAGGCAAAGATGCAGAAGTTAGAAGAGAAGCCATTGCAGGTAATTCATTGGCTATGGCTGTGGGAGAATGGAACCAGGCAAGAACACTCCCACCCAGCTGAACAACCGAGGAAAACTGTTGAATGGGTATTAGAGGAGGATGATGTGCTCAGCCATGTTAAGGCTGCAAAGAGGTTGAGAAGGACTTGAAGGGATAATTTACCACAGTCACAGTCACATTGCACATAGTTTATTACAGATAAATGTCATCAGTCCTTCTGCAATTGGAAACATTTCCTTCTTGCTATATCCACTGAATGAAAAATTTGAGTGAATAATCAATAATTCCACACAAATTCTCCTCTTTCCCTGACTTTGCTAACGGGCATTCTTTCGCTATGTACAAATCTGCTACTTCCTTATCCAATGTACATTATACACAATACATTTAAACTGCGACCTAATGTAATGGGCAGAATTTGAACTACGGTCAACACTGCTTTCTGATACTGTTTTCTATTTACATTTTTATTTTAACAAGAATAATTTTTTGCTTTATTCTTTCCAAGTTCACAGCCATAGTATACTTTACACTTTCCCTTAACTGCCTCATGTTTTACGCTTTTTATTTATTCCTGTAGGGATGTAGGCATTGGTGGCAAGGCTAGCACTTACTGTCCATTCTGAAGTGCCCTTGAGAATGTGGTAGTGGGCCGCCTCCTTGAACTGTTACGATCCATGTGATGTAGGCATATCCTCAGTGGTGCTAGGGAGTGAGTTTCAAGTTTTTGACAAGCAACAGTGAAGGAATGGCGATATATTTTCAATTGAGGATGGTAGGTTACTTGAAAACGAACTTGCGTGGTGTTCCCATGCGTTTGCGACCCTTGTTCAACTAGGTGATACAAGTTGCTGGTTTGGAAGAGACTGTCAAAGGAGCCTTAGTGAGTTGCTGTCATGCATCTTGTAGATTGTAAATACTGCAGCCACTACGGCAGAGAGAGTGAATGTTTAAGGTGGTGATGAGTTACTGATCCATCAGACTGCTTTCTCCTGATGGTGTTGAATTGCTTGAGTTTTATTGGGGTTGTACTCATCCAGGCAAGTGGAGAGTATTCCATGACACTCTTGATTTGTGCCTTGAAGATCGTAGACAGGCTTTAGGGAGTCAGGAAGGGAGTGTCACCCCACAGCCTCTGACCTGTTCTTGTAGGCACAGTTTCCATTTCTGGGCAATGTTTCTGGTGAGGATATTGGTGGTGGGGGGGGATTCAGGCAAAGGAAATACCATTGAATGTCAAAGCCAGGTAGGTGATTCTCTCTTTTTGGAGATGGTCATTGTCATGATAATAGTTGATTGTAGGTTGTGGAATCCAGTATTAAATACTATACATTTCTCTGTACTGGATATGGGGTCACCTGGCCTGGGGGTTGAAGGTCAGATTGTACATGATAGAGTACAGATACTGCAGATATGTATTCAAGTTAGGAAAATGTGTTATCAATAAAGTTAGCTCAGCTACAATGTCGATGGCCTATGGGGGGCATCATTAAAACAAGAATCAAGACATGGTGTCAGAAATAAACTAAACGCAACAATGGAGATTCTGAAACCATTGACAGAGCTCAGTTTGGAGGGAAATTTCATTGAAAACTGGAGGAGATTCTGGCAGCAATTCGAGCTGCACCTCACAGTGACGGGAGGTGATAAAAAAGACCCTCAAGTACAGACTTCCATCTTTCTTCACGGGGCGGGGAAGGAGCCTTCAAAGTCTATAACACATTCACATTTGAAAGTGATGAGAAACGAAATGACTCAAAAGAAATAATGGAAAAGTTTGAAGCTGACTGCAGCCCTAAGAAAAACATCATGTATGAAAGATACCGATTTTTTAACTTGCATGCAAGGCAGTGACAACATTAGTCAGTACTTAACTGAGCTGAGAAAATGAGCTAAATCATGTGAATTTGGAGAGCTTGAAGAATCACTTATCCAAGATAGAATAATTTGCGGGATCATAAACGACTCTCTGAGAGAATGGCTTTTGAGAGAAATTGAGCTCACACTGGCGAAAGCAATAAATATCTGCAGAGTGACAGAGACAACAAAATGCCAGATTAACCAGATGACAGAAGATGATAAGCTGCACACAGTGAAGCAGTTAGATACAGTTAAACAGAAACAGCCCCGGGAAAGAACAAACAGTAAGTCTGAACGTAAAAAGAACAAAACTGCTATTAAAACATTTAATTGCAGCTGATATGGAACAGAGTATTTACCACGTAGTTGTCCAACCTACGGAAAGCAGTGTAAGAACTGTGATAAACTAAATCACTTTGCTAAGATATGTAAATCAAAGAAAGTGCACATGATTGATACAGACACTAAAACTGAACTTTTCGTTGGTGCAGTAACAACAAATTCCAAAGTTGGCGAATGGAAGGTTGATTTAAATATTGCCAATATGATGGTGAATTTCAAGCTTAACACAGGTGCACAAGCAAATGTCATTCCCATAAACCTGTATCGTAAGATACGCAAAGAAAAACAGCTACCTAAAACAAAAGTGACACTTCCTCCTATCTCTCCCTGGACCACGACTCCACCAATGAACATCAAGCCATTGTTTCCAGGACTGTCACTGACTTCATCTCCTCTGGAGATCTTCCTCCCACAGCTTCCAACCTGATAGTTGCCCAATCTCGGACAGCCCGCTTCTACCTCCTACCCAAAATCCACAAACAGAACTGTCCCGGTAGACCAATCATGTCAGCTTGCTTCTGCCCCACGGAACTCATTTCTCATTATCTTGACTCCCTTCTCTCTCCCCTTGTCCAGTCCCTTCCCACCTACATCCGTGATTCCTCTAACACCTTACGTCACATCAACAACTTCCAGTTCCCTGGCCCCAACCGCTTCCTCTTCACCATGGACGTCCAATCCCTCTACACCTCCATCCCCCACCAGGATGGTCTGAGGGCCCTTAGCTTCTTCCTCGAACAGAGGCCCGAACAATCCCCATCCACCACTACTCTGCTCCGTCTGGCTGAACTTGTTCTCACGCTGAACAATTTCTCCTTCAACTCCTCTCACTTCCTCCAAATAAAAGGTATGGCTATGGGTACCCGCATGGGCCCCAACTATGCCTGTCTCTTTATGGGGTATGTGGAACATTCCTTGTTCCAGTCCTACTCCGCCCCCCTTCTACAACTCTTTCTCCGGTACATCGATGATTACTTCAGTGCTACTTCATGCTCTCATCGGGACTTGGAAAAATTTATTAATTTTGCTTCCAATCTCCACCCCTCCATCATTTTCACATGGTCCATCTCTGACACTTCCCTTCCTTGACCTCTCTGTCTCAATCTCTGGTGATAGACTGTCCACCAATATCCATTACAAGCCTACCGAATCCCACAGCTAGCTCGACTACAGCTCCTCACACCCTGCTTCCTGTAAGGACTCCATCCCATTCTCTTAGTTCCTTCGCCTCTGATGATGCAACCTTCAAAAACAGTTCCTCTGACATGTCCTCCTTCTTCCTTAACTGAGGTTTTCCACCCATGGTAGTTGACAGGGCCCTCAACCGTGTCCGGCCCATCTCCCGCGCATCCGCCCTCACGCCTTCTCCTCCCTCCCAGAAACATGATAGGGTCCCCCTTGTCCTCACTTATCACCCCACCAGCCTCCGCAGTCAAAGGATCATCCTCCGCCATTTCCGCCAACTCCAGCATGATGCCACCATCAAACACATCTTCCCTTCACCCCCCCGGCGGCATTCCGTAGGGATCGTTCCCTCCGGGATACCCTGGTCCAGTCCTCCATCACCCCCTACTCCTCAACTCCCACCTATGGCACCTCCCCATGCCCACGCAAAAGATGCAACACCTGCCCCTTCACTTCCTCTCTCCTCACCGTCCAAGGGCCCAAACACGCCTTTCAAGTGAAACAGCATTTCACTTACATTTCCCCCAACTTAGTCTACTGCATTTGTTGCTCCCAATGTAGTCTCCTCTACATTGGAGAGACCTATCGTAAATTGGGCGACCGCTTTGCAGAACACCTGCGGTCTGTCCGCAAGAATGACCCAAAACACCCTGCTGCTTGCCATTTTAACACTCCACCCTGCTCTCTTGCCCACATGTCTGTCCTTGGCTTGCTGCATTGTTCCAGTGAAGCCCAACGCAAACTGGAGGAACAGCACCTCATCTTCCGACTAGGCACTTTACAGCCTTCCGGACTGAATATTGAATTCAACAACTTTAGATCTTGAACACCCTCCTCCGTCCCCACCCCCTTTCTGTTTCTTCCCCTTTCCTTTTGTTTTTTCCAATAATTTATATAGATTTTTCTTTTCCCACCTATTTCCATTATTTTTAAATCTTTTATGCTCTGCTGGTCTTTCCACCCCACCCCCACTACAGCTGTACCTTGAGTGCCCTGCCATCTATTCCTAATTAGCACATTTGTTTAGATAATATCACCACCTTCAATGCCTCTGTGTTCTTTTGTTCTTTTGTCTGTGACATCTTTTGATTATCTGCTCCTATCACTGCTTGCTTGTCCCTACAACCACACCAACCCCCCCCCCCCCACCGCCCCCCCCCCCAACTTAAACCAGCTTATATTTCACCCTCTCCTTAGATTCACTCAGTTCTGCTGAAGGGTCATGAGGACTCGAAACGTCAACTCTTTTCTTCTCCGCCAATGCTGCCAGGCCTGCTGAGTTTTTCCAGGTAATTCTGTTTTTGTTTTACAAAAGTGAAGTTGTCTACTTATACAGGTGAAAAAATTGCTGTAGAAGGCATGTGCGCACTTAAAGTGAACTACAAAAAACAGCCTCAAGCATTTCCATTCATAGTGGCGAAAACTGATGCAAAACCCAGTCTTGGAATCAAATCTTGTGAAAATCTGAAGCTAATCAAGAGAATAAAGGCTGATGACTTCCTGAGCAAGTGTGAAGATGTCTTCCAGGGGATTGGCTGCCTAAAAGGAGAACACATCATTAAGATTGACGAAACTGTGATACCCAAAGTACATCCACTCAGGAAAATACCAGTAATTCTGAGATACCAGTAATGCTACTCAGGGTCATCAGTGGTGACAGTCATTATTGTCTTGATGAACTTCAGATTTTCATAAGTTTTGATTCCAAGACTGGGTTTTGCATCAGTTTTCACAGCTATGAATGGTAGTGCTTGAAATTGTTTTTTGTAGTTCACTTTAAGGGTGCACTTGCCTTCTACAGCAATTTTTTCACCTGTATAAGTAGACAGATTCACTTTTGTTTTAGTTAGCTGTTTTTCTTTGCTTATTTTATGAGTGGATTAATCCAATTGTAATTGTAGAAACATCAGATGGGAATCTGCGAGTCTGTCTGGATCCCAGAGACCTAAACTAGGCAGTACAAAGAGAGCATTACCAGCTGCCCACAGCAAAAGAGATCATGTGTAAGCTAGCTGATGCTAAATACTATTCAGTCTTGGATGTGAGTGCAGACTTCTAGCAGGTCAAGATGGATGAACACAGCTCCTATCTCAAACACAACAAAAACAAAAATAGAAATACCTGGAAAAGCTCAGTTGGTCTGACAGCATTTGCAGAAAGGAACACAGTTAATGTTTCAAGTCCGTATGACTCTTCAACAGAACTAAGGAAAAATAGAACAGAGGTGAAATATAAGCTAGTTTAAGTGGGGGGAGGGGACAAGTAGAGCTGGATAGAGGGCCAGTGATAGGTGGAGATAGCCAAAAGATGTCATTGACAAAAGGACAAAGAGGTGTTGAAGGTGTGATATTATCGAAGGAATGTGCTAATAGGTGATATTAAGGGTAGAAAGCAGGACGAGCAAGGTACAGATAACCCTAGTGGGGGTGGGGTGGGGGGAAGGGATCGAAATAGGCTAAAAGGTAGAGATAAAACAATGGATGGAAATACATTTAAAAATAATGGAAATAGGTGGGAAAAGAAAAATATATATAAGTTATTGGAAAAAAGGGGGATCGGAAAGGGGGTGGGATGGAGGAGAGAGTTCATGTTTTAAAATTATTGAACTCAATATTCAGTCTGGAAGGCTGTAAAGTGCCTAGTCGGAAGATGAGGTGCTGTTCCTCCACTTTGCGTTGAGCTTCACTGGAACATTGCAGCAGGCCTAGGATGGACATGTGGGCATGAGAGCAGGGTGGTGTGTTGAAATGGCAAGTGACAGGGACGTCTGGGTCAAGCGTGCGGACAGATCGAAGGTGTTCCGCAAAGTGGTCACCCAGTCTGCATTTGGTCTCTCCAATGTAAAGAAAACCGCATTGGGAGCAGCGAATACAGTATCTCTGTACCTTCAACACACCATATGGGTGATACAGATTTTTATGCTTACCTTTTGGTATTAATTCTGCTCTGGAGGTCTTCACTAAACAGCGAAGCAGCTGTTTGAAGGGTTAGAGGGTGTGGAAACCTATGTTGATGATGCGCTGGTCTGAGGAGCCTCACGAGAAGAACACGACCACAGACTGAGGCAGGTGCTGGCCAGAGCTAGAGAAAGGAACCTCAAGTTGAAGAAGGAAAAGCGCAAAATAAGTCTTCCTGAAATAAAGTACTTGGGACATGAGCTAACAAGTGAGGGACTGAAGCCGGGCTCAAGTAAAATCGAAGCAGTCGTGAACATGCCACCCCAGAATGTAAGAAAGACTTGAAGATGTTTTTGGGAATGTTGACCTGTCTTGAGAAATTCATTTGTCAGACCTACAGCACCTCTTAGAGAACTTCTGCAAAATGATGTGGAATGGTACTAGAAAGAAAGTCACCAGGAAGCTTTGACCACTCTGAAGAGAACACTGACACAGGCACCAGTATTAAAGTATTACGATGTCAGTCCACCGGTCAAGACCTTGGTGGATGCTTCAAAGGTTGGCCTGGGAGCTGTCCTCTTGCAAGATGCAGCACCATCAAGGCACGCTTCAAGGCAATGACTGAAACACAACAGCAGTATGCCCAAATAGAGAAAGAAATGCTAGCAATTTTGTTTGGCCTAGAACACTTCCACCAGTTTGTCTATAGCAAAGACATGGAGGTAGAGTCTGATCATAAGCCTTTGAAAGCTATACTTAAAAAGTCACTGAACCGTCCACCACCAAGATTCCAAAGATTACTGATGCATCTGCAGAAGTACCAAGTCAGAGTTAAATACAAACCGGGCAAGGAAATGTGCATTGCAGACACTCTGTCACGTGCATACTTACCCATCATGCAGGAAGAGAATAAAGAAACAGAAGCACAGGTTCGCATGCAGACAAAAAACTTAACTGTGGCTGTAACCAAACTGGATGAGATCAAGGAAATGACTAAGAACGACACTACCCTGAGAAAACTGCAGCAGATTGTACAAATTGGCTGGTCCACACACCGGAATGGAGCCCCTTCTGCTGTACAAGAGTATTGGAACGTTCATGAGGAACTTCATATAGCAGAAAGGATACTTTTCAAGGAAGAAAAGATCATAATTCCTGCAACACTGAAAAAGAAATACTGCAGCACATACATGAAAGTCACCTTGGCATAGAAACATGCAGAAGAGCTCGAGATGTAATGTATTGGCCTGGAATGGGAGCACAAATTAGGAAAATGGTGAATGTGTGTGCAGTGTGCCAAAAGTATTGTAAATCGCAACAAAAAGAACCACTTCAACCACACAATATTCCAGAGAGGTCCTGGCAGAAAATTGGAGTGGACTTGTTCACATTTGACAACAGTGAGTACCTATTAGCAGTAGATTATTACTCAAAGTTTTTTGAGTCTGTGCTGCTGAGAAATGATAGAAAGAGCACCATTGTAATAAATCAATCAATTTTTGCTTGCCACAGCATATCTGAAGTGCTTATCTCATAACAGTCCACAATTCTCAGGCACCGAGTTTCCCAAATTTGCACAGGACTGGGAGTCTCTTTGTCAAGTCCCAAAAATCCACAATCCAACAGAATGGTGGAAAGTACTGTGCAGACCTTAAAACACCTTTTGAAGAAAGCAAAGGTGGATGGAAGAGACCCCTACCTGGTTCTGCTGGATTTCAGGAATAATGACACAGAGCTGGAGAAGGTCCCTTGTCCTTCAAAATCACCTCTGTCACCATTCAGAACATCCAGCGGAAGAATTGTGAAAAAAACCACAGAGATGTGGAGATGAGTAAAAGACAAAACAGACTGATCAAAACAGAGTGAGAAAGAATAGATAAGAGACTTTGTGTACTTGAGTTGTATAAAAGATTTTTTTAAAAAAGGGAAATATCATGATAATATTTGATTGTGGTTGAGGACTCCAGTATTAGATACTATACGGTACTCTGTACTAGATATGTATTCACCTGACCTGGGGGATGAAGGTCAGATAGCACATGTTGGAGCCTGTCTTGATAGAGTACAGATACTGCAGGTATGTGTTCATATTAGGAAAATGTGTTATCAATAAAGTTAGCTCAGCTACAATGGCGACAGTGTGTCATTGAAACAAGACAGTGTGGCACAAATGTTACTTGCCTATCCTATGAACCTGGTGCTTGAATGCTGTAATCTCTATGATTCCTCTAGTGACTCCTTAGTTTTTGTTCTATCATTGGCTCTGACAAAAACCTTGGTTATGTCTTATCTTCAGGTTTCCATGTGCCATTTTGTCTTTTTAGTCTTCCAAACACCCCAGCTCTGTCCGCTGCCTTTTTTAACCCCTTCATTAATCCCTCATCTTGATATTGAAATGAAGTTGTATTTTTAAATTAATCCCAGTTTGTGGGAGCTGCTAATACTAAAAGGAGAAACAAAACTTATAGATTGCAAGACAAAAGCAGAAAATAAAAAACCTGAGATTGAGTATATGTCAAGAAGCTAATGATCCAGATAAACAGTTACAAAAGAGGTTGTAACATCAAAATTAGATTTATACAAAGCATGATAGAAAGGCATTGAAACAAATGAAAAAAAATCCAAGCAATGAAACAAAGCGCCTAAGACCATAACATATGGGAACCAGAATAAAAAAGTCAACATTACATTTAAAAGAGGGTGCAGCGATTGGGACAGGTAGCAGATGGAAAGCAAAATTAGAATTATACTCAAATATGGGGGCAGAGTGACACAGCTGGAAATGAGTTTCTGAATTACATTTTAATCAGGGAATTGCACAGAAATTGAGACTCATTTGTCAGTGATTATTTAATCACACAGAGCTGAACGACATTTGATGCCAACTGAAGCAGACTATGATATTGTTCCATAAATTACTACTCACACAGACCTGACCACAACATTTCCAAAAGCTTTCTTTGCTAATATTACCCTTTGATAAAAACATATCTAGTCAGCAGAAGGTCCCAATGAATATTGAGCTCCTACAATAAATAGCGTTCTGGGCAGTCAAGGAATGTTACAGATAATGCTTAGAAAATGTCTGCAAGCGTAGAGATAACTAAATTCTAAGTGGAAAAATGTTTCTCTATGACTGAGAGTTGGAATTTGTGCAAACATCTGCAAACATCTGCAAAACAAAGGGATTTTCAAAGTGACAAGTAATGTTGTCCAAATTCTTTTACTTTAATCATCTGTTCGATTTAAATGAAAGAAGTAAATCAACTTCAGAACACTAGTAAAGATAATATTCACATGTGGGCAGGCAGGACAACTTTAGAAAGAATTATGTTTAAGCTAGCCTAAGCGAGCAAGGCAGGTTGAGAAAATATGCACCTCTTTATCACAGTTAACTCAATGGGCAGGATTTTCACCTGTAGGCATGAAAACTTGTGCTGCCAACCGAAGCCCTAGTTTGTTGGCACCATCCCAATCTGGGCCATTTGGCCAGTGGAGGGGGTTGGTGGAAGGGCCAATTAAGGTAAATAAATGGACAATTAAGGTCCGTGACTCAAGGTGTCAGGAACAAGGTCACCTGCTGGAAGTGGCCTCCCAGTGGCAGACAAGGGGGCCACCATCAGGGCAGGCTTTGAGGCTCTCGCCGCTTGCCTAACCATAGCTGTGGTCATAGACCACCCTGTGATGGGGTTTCCCCTCCACAACTATAGCCTGGCTGTTGTGACCATTTTTTATTTAAGAATTTTAAAAGTTGCCGAGAAGGTGCCTGAAGATGGAGGAGCCCTCTTTCTTTCTTATCTGAACTGCAGGCTGCAACACCTTCCAAGCTGGGAGGCCTCCTATTATCCCTCCAGCTTTGACAGTCTGATTGTGAACCTTAATTGGATGGTAAGCCTGCCTGCTGGCCATTAATTGGCTAATTCGGGAAAAAAAATCACTGACAGGTCTGTTTATTCACAGCGTGGGATCATGACCCCTTGTTGACCATGAATTGGAGTCCTGACACAAAAGATGTCCTGCCCAGTAACTAAAAAGTAAAATATGCCTTTCCTTTACATTTCAGAACATGTGGCACCAGTCGGCTCCTTGCCTCACTGCCCCTTAGTCTCATGGCATGATCAATTTCCAATTATATACAGTAAATTCCCGACGAGTCAAATCCCAGGGGATCCACCCACAAATTTGTGCTAAGTGGAGCCTCCTGATAGCTGAAGGGGCCCCATTCCCACATGGATTTGTCACTATGTAATCCGATATGCCTACAAACATGGTCTTTGTCAAAAACAACAGACTCAAATGCCAAATGAAAACACTGTAAAGCATCAAATGTATGAAAGTTTTAATTCACTTTATCCACAATTTACAATGGTCTGAACTTGTAAAAGGCCAGAACTTTGCATTGAAAAATGTTGGGAGTTGGCCCCGGAAAAAATCCATAATCTTTTTCTGCTTAGCACGCTGTCTTTGGACATGTGTGATGCAGTCCACCGTGTTGTCAATGCAGTAAACATGTCTTCAGTGTTTTTGTGTTGCAGTGCTAATCCTGGAGCATCTCTATGGCCTTTGAGGCATTGACTAGGGAAACAGCTGGTGATCTTTGATCGACAACACTGTTAACTTTCTCAAAGATTTAGCCACACGCAGGCTTTGCATGTCCTTTCACAGGGAGATCTCGATGTCAAATGATGGCCCAAGCACTTCATGATTTTGTGCTCGTGTGGTCCTACTCCTCTCTGATTGGTTGTCTTGTCATATGACAAGCTTAAACAAGTATGGCTAATCCAGAGTTACCAGTGCGGAATTTCGGCTTATCACAGGCATCGTTCAATGGGATTTGCTATTCTGCCGGTGGGAATGGTTGACAACTTCGACATAACCGGAATTTTGTATAACCCAATTTTGACGCATTGTGATTTCACTGTACATTTACTGGTTTTGAACTTAAATGTAACTACCAGGTGCATAAAATTTGAAAACCCTGCACGAGCAGTTCATCATACTAGTCAAAGCCTACTCTGAAAAGTTTGTACAAATGATTTTTTGAATATACTCTTGTGGGGTGAAAAGGCCAGCATTTGATGCCCATCCCTAATTGCGAAGGTGGTGGTGAGAAACCTTCCTGAACCACTGCAGTCCATCTGGTAATGGTTTGGTACAATGGAGTGTCTTGGTAGGCCTTTCAGAGGGCAGTTAAGAGTCAACCACATTGCTGGGGGTCTGGAGTCAAGTTTAGGTCATACCGGGACAGCAGATTTCCTTTCCTAAAGGACATTAGTGAATCAAATAAGTTTCTACAACAATCAATGATAGTTTTATAGCCATGGCTACTTTTCAATTCCAGATTTTTATTAATTCAGTTCAAATTCCACCAGCTGCCATGGTCAGATTTGAACCCTTGACGCAGAGCATTAGAACATAAGTACATAAGAAATAAGAGCAAGAGTAGGCTATTCAGCCCTTGCAGCTTTCTCCGCCATTCAATGAGATCATGACTGATCTTCTCATTCTATTATGAACTGGATCTCTAGATTACTAGTCCAGTGACAATACCACACCACCACTATACCCCTCAGCAATGGTAAGAATGTGTAGCCAGCCTCACAAAAGGACTATGGACTTAGTTTGCTTGCAGCTAAAGCCATTAAAATAAGCCCAAGGCAAATATGGTTATTGACAACTGTTTACCCACACAATAAATGACAGCTGTGGTTCATTGAAAGCACACTCACTTCTGAGTTGGAAGGATGTGGATTCAAGTTACACTCTAGAGACTTGAATGCAAAATCCAGACTGACACCCAGTGCAGTACTGAAGGAGTGCTACATGTCGGATTTCAGATAAGATGTCAAAACAAGGCCTTGCCTGCCCCGTCAGGTGAATGCAAAAGATCCCAGAGCACTATTTCTAAGAAGAATACAGGAGTTCTCCCTGGGGTCCCAACCAACAAAATTAGAATAGATTATCTCGTCATATATTGCTGTTTCTTGCTGTGTTCAGATTGGTTTCTGTGTTTCTGACATTACAACAGTGATTAAACACACATACAAACATACGAATTAGAAACAGGAGTAGGCCACTCAGCCCCTAGAGCCTGCTGTCCCATTCAGTAAGATCATGGCTGATCTAATTTTAACAACCTTACATTCCTGCCTACCTGTGACACCCTTTCACCCCTTTGCTTATCAAAAATTTCTACCTCTCACCCTCTTGCTTATCAAAAGTTTCTACTTCTGCCTTAAAGATATTCAAAGACTCTGCCTCAACCACTGTTGAGAAGAAAATTCCAAAGTTTCACAACCCTCTTGAGAGAAATTTTTTTTTCTCATCTCTGTCTTAAATGGGCACCCCTTCATTTTGAAACAGTGACACCGAGTTCTAGATTCTCCCACAAGAGGAAACATCCTTCCATTCACCCTGTTGAGTCCCCTCAAGATCTTATATGTTCCAATCAAGTTACCTCTTACTCTTCTAAACTCCAGCAGATACAAGCCTAGCTTGTCCAGCCTTTCCTCATAAGACAACCCGCCCATTCCAGGTATTAATATAGGAAATGTTCTCTGAACTGCTTCTAATGCACTTACATGATTTTCATCTGTGAGGCATGTCACGGGAGTCGGGAAAATTCCTGGCCCGGCCTGCCCGCCTTGAGAGAAACTGCCTACAAGGGTAGAATTTTCATTATGGAGGGCAGAGGCTGGGAGTGGCAATGATGGAATTGGGTTTGGATGGCAGCCACAGCGGCTCCCAGGTGCAGAGGTGGGCTGTTTAAAAGGTTTTGTCTCAGTTACAATAAAAACAGAAAGGCCCTCTGGCCCTCATCCCTCAAACCCCATATGCCCCATCCAGGTCGCCTTATGACCCCACCCACCCCCTATGAACCCTCATGCCCCTCTATGCTAAGGTATGCCCACTCAAACATCCCCAGGAGCCCTTCATGTCCCCATGTCAAGGTATGCCACCGCCACTCACCCCTGATGGCCCCTCATGTCTCCATACTAAGTTAAGCCCCACCACTCACCCCTGATAATCCCATGCCAATGTATGCCCCCACCATACAATCCCCACGGTCCCTCATGCCCTCCATGCCAAGGTAAGGCCCTATCAAACAACCCCTATGGCCCCCATGCCAAGCTTTGCCTCCCACCTCTCCCATGGTCCCTCATTCCTCCCATGCCAAGCTAAGACCCCCAACAACTCCGATAGCCCCTCATGCTCGCATGCCAAGCAATGGTACTTCCATGCCAATTCACCTACTATATACAGTGTAGGGCCAAAGAACCCAGTAGTGACAATAAGCTATGCAAACAAAGACCTAATAGAAACAGTCATTCATTGATAACTTTCCACTTTCTTTAAAAAAAACTTCCCTTTACTACAGCCTGATTTCATTTTAATTTATGCTTTCATGGGATGTGGATGTCACTGAAAGGCCAGCATTTGTTGCTGTCCCTAATTGCCCTTGAACCAAGTGGCTTAACAGGAGGGCAGTTAAGAGTCAACCACATTGCTGTGGACTTGGAATCACATGTAGGCCAGGTAAGGATAGATTACCTTCCTTAAGGACATTAGTGAACCTGATGTACTTTTATGACAATTGACAATGGTTTCATGATCACCATTACTGAGGCTATCCTTTCAATTCCAGATTAACTGAATTTAAATTCCACCAGCTACCATGGTGGGATTTGAAACCATGTCCCCAGAGCATTAACCTGGGCCTCTGGATTACTAGTCCAGTGACAATACCACCACCTCACTGTCTCCCCCAATAAAAGTGCGGATTATCCAAACCATTTAAAGTTTCAATAGCTAACTGCAGGCAGTTGAAACCTCCTAAACTTGTGTAAATAAACATTGTGAAATTGACAGAAGAGATCAGAGAACCAGAACTTCAATAAAGCAATGGTTTCTCTGGGGCTTAGATGTTTCAGTACTCTAATGGATGCCTGGGCACTCAGCTAAGGATGCATAATGAGGGTTGTTGATGAAGTTATTCACTTTGATCATAAGAATAAAAAATCAGAATACTTCTTAAAAGGTGAGAAACATGTAAGTGTTGATGCTCAAAGAGACTTGGGTATGCTGGTACAAGGAATGCAGAAAGTTAGCATGCAGCTGCAGCAAGCAATTAAGAAGGTGAATAGCATGTTGGCCTTTATTGTAAGTAAATCCTTTCTTGGACTGAAGTACAAGAATAAAGAAGTTTTGCTACAGTTGTACAGGGTTTTGGTGAGACCGTATCTGGAGTAGTGTGTGCAGTTTTGGTCTCCACATTTAAGAAAGGAATATACTTGCACTGGAGGTGGTACATTGAAATTTCACTTAATTGGTCCTGGGATGAGGGGGTTGTCCTATGATGAAAGACTGAGTAAACTGAGCTTATATTCTCTGGAATTTAGAAGAATGAGAGGCAATCTCATTGAAATCTACAGAATTCTGTAGGGGCTTGATGGGTTGGATGCTGAGATATTGTTTCCGATGGTCAGTGAATCTAAAACACGGGGGCACAGTCTCCGGATAAGGGGCTGATCATTTGGAGCTGAGATGAGGAGACATTTCTTCACCCAAAGGGTTGTGAATCTTCAGAATTCTCTATCCCAGTGGTATGTGGATGCTCTATTGTTGAATAAATTTAAGGCTGGGATAGATTTTTGATTAAGGGATATGGGGAGCAGGTGGGAAAATGAAGCTGAAGCCCAAGATCGGCCATGGTCACCTTGAATGGTGGAGCAGGCTCAATGGCTATGTCGTGTACTCCTGCTCCTATTTCTTAATTATTCTTACTTTGGATTGCTTCTTGTCCTTTTCCATAGCCAACTTAAACCTTATGATACAATGATCTCTAACCTCTAAATGTTCCCCCTACTGACACTTGATTCACTTCGCCCACCTCATTCCTAAAAACCAGATCCAGCAATGCCTCCTTTCTTATTGGACTGGAATGATACTTCTGGAGAAAGTTCTCCTGAACACATTCTAGGAACTCTCGCCCCTCTCTGCCTTTACATTACTACTATCTGGATAATTAAAGTCCCCTATTATAACAATACTTCTTGCACTTCTCTATAGTTTCCTTGCAAATGTGTTTCTCTACATTTTTCTCACTAGTTGGTGCTAGCTGTAGGCTATGCCGAGCAAAGTAATTGCACCTTTTTTGATCCTTAGCTCCAGCCAAATTGATTCTGTCTTTGACTCCTCCGGGACATCCTTTCCCTTCAGCGCTGCAATATTCTCCTTAATCAATGCAGCCACCCCTCCTTCTTTCCTTCCTCTCCTAAACACCTTGTAAACAGGAATATTTAATACTCAGTAACATAATATTTCTTTACACTTTGCTACCCATCTCTAGTATTACCTCCTGCCTCCCACATGGCTGCCAAGTTAGTTTAAACCTTCTCAAAAAGCACTAGTAAATGGCCCCACAAGGAAATCAGTCCCAGCTTTGTTTAGGTGCAACCCATCCAGCCTTTACAGATTCCATCTCCCCCAGGACTGATTCTAATGTCCCAAGAAGCTAAAGCCCTCCCTCCTGTACCACCTCTCCAGCCATACATTCATCTGGTCTCCCTTTCTATTTATATACTCACTGGCGCATGGTACTGGGAGTAATTTGGAGATTACTACTTTTGAAGTACTGAACCTGCTTGCTAATTTCTTGCCTAGCTCCCCAAATTCTGACAGCAGGATCACATTCCTCTTTCTACTTATGTGTTGGTGCCAATGTGGACCAGATCCGCTGGCTGTTCACCCTCCCCCCACAAAGTGCTCTGCAGCAGTGCAGTGACAGCCTTGACCCTGGCAATTTAAGACACTTCGCAGAATCACAGAATTGTTATGGTGCAGAAGGAGCCCATTCGGCCCATCATGTTTGCACTGGCTCTCTGAGCATTTTAACTTAGTGCCAATCTCCTGCCTTTTCCCCATAGCCCTGTATATTGTTTCTATTTAAATAATTATCCTATGCCCTCTTGAATGCCTCAATCGAATCTACCTCCACCAGATTTCCAAGCAGTGCATTCCAAACCCTAATTAGCAGTGTGAAAAAAGTCTTCTCACCACGCATTTGTTTCTTTTGCAAAACACTTCAAAACTGTGCCCTCTGGTTCTCGATCCATTTACGAGCATTTATGTTTATAGATTCCCCCTTTCTACTCTGTCCAGGTACCTCATGATTTTGAAAACTTCTATCAAGTCTCCTCTTAGGCTTTTCCTCTCCAAGGAAAACAATCCTAGCTTCTCCAATCTTTCCTCATAACTGAAGTGTCTCATCCCTGGAACTATTCTCATAAAGCTCTTCTGCACTCTCTCCAGTGTGTTCACATCCTTCCTATAGTGTGGCACCCAGAACTGTACACAATACAGTTAGCTGAGTCTAACCAATGTCTTACATAAGTTCATCAAAACCTCCCTGCTCTTATAGTCTATCCCTCTATTAATGAAGCCTAGAATACTGTATGCTTTAGAAACAGTTCTCTGTACCTGTCCTGACAGCTTTAATGATTTATGTACATATACACCCAGGCCTCTCTGTTCCTGCACACCCTTTAAAATAACATCCTTTATTTTATACTGTCCCTCCATGTACTTTGGTATATAGAACATCACCTCACACTTCTCCACAGTGAACTTCATCTGCCATCTATCTGCCCACTCCACCAATTTGTCAATGTCCTTTTGAAATTCTACACTGTCCTCCTCACAGTTTACAATTGTCCCAAGTATTGTGTCATTTGCAAACTTTGAAATTGCCCCCAGCACAGCAAGTTCTAGATCATTTATATATATCAAGAAAAGCATGTGTCCCAATACTGACCCCTGGGGAACTCCGCTACAAACCTTCTTCCAGCCCAAAAAATATCCATTAGCCATTCATTAATCTCTGTTTCCTATCCCTCAGTCACTTTTGTATCCACATTGCTACTGTCCCTTTTTATTCCATGACCTATAACTTTCCTCATAGGTCTCTTGTGTGGCACTGTATTGAACATACAGTCCATATATACCACATCAACGACCTTTCCCTCATCAATCATCTGGTACCTCTTCAAAAAACTCCAGCAAGTCAGTTAGACATGATTTCCTTCAACAAATCCATGTTGATTCTTCCGAATCAATCCACATTTTTCCACGTGACTATTAATTCTATCCGAATAATTGTTTCTGGAAGTTTTCCACTACCGAAGTTAAACTGATTGGTCTGTAATTGCAGGGCAGATCTTTACAAGCTCTTTTGAACAAGGGCATAATGTTTGCAATTCTCCAGTCTTCCGATAACTCCCCCGAATCCAGGAAACATTGAAAGATTATTGCCAATGCCCCTGCAATTTCCATTCTTACTTCCTTCAATATTCTTGGATGCATCTCATCCGGTCCCAGTGCCTTATCAACTTTAAGTACTGACAGCCTATCCAATATCTTCTCCTTATCAATTTTAAACCCTTCTAGTGACTAAGTTTCCTCCTCTGTCACCATGGCCTGAGCAGCATTTACCCTGTAGGTAAAGACAGATGCAAAGTATTCATTTAACACCTCAGCCATGTCTCTTGCCTCTATGTGTAAATCCCCTTTTTTGTCCCTAAACGGCCCTACTCCTCCTTTACCACCCTTTTACTATTGATGTGCTTTTAGAAAACTTTGGGATTTCCTTTTATGTTAGCTGCCAGTCTTTATTTCATAATCCCTCTTGGCTTCTCGTATTTGCTTTTTCATATCCCTTCTGAACCTTCTGTATTCAGCTTGGTTCTCAATTGTATTTGCTACCTGACACCTGTCGTAAGCACATTTTTTCTTGTTTGACTTAATTTCTGTTTTCTTTGTCATCCAGGGAACTATTCTTAAAGCCTATCTCTGTTCTAGCATTGCCTTCAGTGGCTCTGTGTCAAATTTTGTGAAATGCCTTGGGATGTTTTACTTTTTTTAAAATACAAGTTGCTGCTGTCATTGTTTACTCTTGTCATTGGACACCTCATGTGAAATTCCTCCTGAGGTTAGAATACAAGAAATAGGAGCGGGAGTAGGCCACACGATGCATGAAGCCTGCTGCGGCATTCAACAAGATCATGGACAGGATTTTTCTCTTGTTGGGTGGACGGGCACGGGCCCTGACTGAACATGCCTAAAATGATGTGTGATAATGTTGGGCAAGCGTTCCAATTTCATCGTGCACTTGCGCGATATTTCAGTCGGTGGGCACGCATGGGAGTTGGCAACATGCCCGCCGACATTTAAGTGGCCTATTAAGGCCCTTAATTAATTAATTGAGTAGAGTTTTTCACTGCCCATCCAACCGGTCGGCTGGCGGGCGAAAAGGCCAAGTGGCCTTTGCATTTTTGGCGAAACTTCGTCCATGGGCAAGGTGAGGTTTCAACCAGTGATTAAAAAAGTATGTAACTTTTTACACTCCTACTTAACATGTCCCTTTACATGTTTTCATGATTTTAAATATCTTCATTTTTATGGTTAAAAATCTTCAGTTCCCTGAGGTAGCTCTGCGTCTCAGGGAGCTTTTACTGTATACACCCTCACACATGCGTGAACTTCAGCGCTCGAACTCCTCCCGCCCCCACCCTGGTAGCACTGAGCGCTGCAGCATGCATTTCATGCTGGCCAGCCAGTTTGAAATCGCAATCGGGGCCTGATCGCAGGCGGGGGTCGGCTTTGCGACTGCTCCTGGACCCGCCCACCGCACCCGCCCAATGAGGGCAAAATTCTGCCCCTTGGCTCTACTTTTACACCAATTCATATCTTAAATCCATTCCCTTAATCCCTAAAAACCTATCGATCTCAGTCCTGAATTCCTCATCGACTGAGTATCCACAATACTCAGGGGTAGAGAGTTCCAAAGATTCAGAACCCCCTGAGTGAAGGAATTTATCTTCATCTCAGTCCTAAATGTCTGATCCCCTTGTTCTGAGACAGTGACCCCTAGTTCTAACTCTCCAACTAATGGAAACATCTTCTCAGCATCTATCCTGTCACAACCTCTAAGAGTTCTATACATTTCAATGAGATCACCTCTCATTTTTCTACCCGCCAGAGAATATAGGCCTATCAATATCTCCTGATAGGTCAGCCCATGGTCAACCTAGTGAACCCTTCCAAGGCAAGTATATTCTTCCATGATAAAAATGACCAAAACTATACAAGGTACTCAAGGTCTGGTGTCACCAAAGAGCTATAATTGCAGCAAGACTTCCTAACTCTTTTGCTTCAAACCCCTTGCAATAAAGGTTAGTTTCTTTGCCTCTGGTGATTTTAGTGCTTTTGTTTTAATGCTACAGGCCTGATTCTTGTCACTGCAGGCAATCATGTGAGATAATCATGAGATTCACTTAGTTTTCTGTACAGCACTGATTTTCCTCTCCACAGAGCCTGAAAATGCTGAAGACTGTGACTCTGATTATGCTCGGTTGCAGGATTAATGTACTAATGACACATTAAAACAGAAAACATTCATAGTCCACCCTGATTCTTGCTTAATTGCCAGCAATTCTCTCCATGGACCAATTAATGAAGTCAGTAATGCCACTTTTCCTCTAAGAGATTAAATTTGACTAATAAATAAGAAAACTCAGCAGGGTTTACTCTTACAGACACAACCACAAAATCACTTTAGCCAATACTGAAGAGGAACAGGCTTCTGCAAACTGCCCAGCTTTCAACACTGAACAACATCTTAACTTAATACTGCTGATAAATTAAGATAACCAATCATTGTACTTCTAAAATAATCACAGCAAAATGCCTAAACAAGCAGGTAGTCAACTGCTTAACCTCTCAGTAATCATGCAGGAATAACCCTGTCTGAACTGATCAGGAGGTGGCATTTCTTTCCAATAGAATCAGGGAGGTCAAATTTACAGAACGGCAGATGGGCCTACTAACAAAGAATGCACACTGGGCCCAAATAGCCAAGTGGTTATGGTACTGGGTTTGTAACCCCAAGATCAAGAATTCAAATCTCACAATGGCAAACTATGAAACAATGTAACTTCATCTGAAACAGATGGATTTAAAAGATTATCAAGAGTTCAAATCTCACAATGGCAAACTATGAAACAGATGGAAACGGGTTTGTACTTGAAAGAGTTACAAAGAATGCACTCCATGGTATGTGGATTTGAAAGCATCACACAAAACATCCAACAGGCTGTTTAATGGTTTTTTGCCAAGTGACTGGTGCTCTGACATGGAATTGTTGGGATGCTTAAAGGTGGAATTTCAAAAGTCAGCCAGCATTGTAAGTTGGACATGGATCAGTTTATGGACAGTTCAGCTTGTACCCTTCTTTCTTGTCAGTGGTATGCCCCTTTTCAGCCAGTTCGCAGTGGTCTTATTTTCACCTCCAAATCAGAGGGTTGTGGCTTCCAGAGACTTGATCACAAAATCTAGGCTGATGCTTCAAACATGACTGGGGGAGTGCTGCACTGTCAAAAGTACTGTCTTTTGGATGAGACTTTCAGCCAAGGCTTGAGTCTGCCTTCTCAGATGGACATAAAAGAACCCATGGCATTTTTCGAATAAGAGCAGGGGCGTTCTCCCCAGGTTTTAGTCAACATCACTCAAACAGATCATTTATTTCATTGCTGTTACTTTCAATCATTAGCCTTCCTGTTCCTCATTCTTTTGAACTCTTGCCCATGTTATGTGTATCAAGCTACTCAAATGTAATAAAACTTCTTGGGCAGAATTTTGCCGTCAGCGAGCAGGGGGCAGGACCCGCTCGCTGACGCGGGCGAAATCCCCGACATCATCCTGGCCCATTTAAATTTTCAGGAAGGCGGGCCTGCAGCAAAATCAGCTGTGGGCCCACCGACCTGTCAATGGCCAATTGAAGCCATTGACAGGTTCAATTATACAATTGGGATGCTTAAAGGTGGAATTTCAAAGTCAGCCAGCCCGTCCAACCTTAAGGTTGGCGGGCAGGCCTGGAGCCCTGACGGGAAATAGAAAAAACATGAAACCTCACCCACCGACGGGATGAGTTTCATGTAGGGTTTAAAAAAGTTTAATAAACTTATTATGTAAATTATGAACATGTCCCATCTCATGTGACATTGACACATGATGGGGACATGTTAAGGAATTTTTTTTCTTCTATTTTTAATATTTTTACAAGTGCCAGCAATCTCCCTGAGGCAGCAATTTGACCTAGGGAGATGTGCGCTCTTTCGTGCACATGCTTGAAAAAGCGCACTCTCGCTTTTGGGGAATCCCCCCACCCACACAGGAAGTGCATAGCACTTCCCACTGGATGTCACTCTGGGCGGGCCTTAGTTGGCCCGCCCATGTAAAATGGCGGCAGGGCCTGCTTTTCCAGCAGGAATCGGCTCCCCGCCCGCCCGACAGGCAGAAAATTCTGCCCTTTACATTTACTAAATAGTTAAAATATGTTTCAATCCAATTTAACTTGAAAGTAAATTGAAACTAGCAAGAAATATAAAAACAGGCATGTGATGACTTGATGGAACAGACGTAAAGAAACAGTAAAACTTTATTATGGAGACATCTAGGAGTGCTTACACCTAGACCTGATCCCTCATCTGAAAGACCCTGCACCCTCCTCCCCAACCCCCTGGCTACCGGATTGCCCGTGCTAAGAACTCACTGGTCAAAACCCCTACAGTACATCACATGGTCTATGACAGGAGGGAGGGGCAATACGTGCAGTTACCACATTTTTTCCCCTATGGTTTTTTACAATTACTCTTTACTAATCACATTTGAACATCCAACAAACATATATACAATTTCGGGTGATTGGAAATCAAGTCTTTGAGTGCTCTTTGTATATGGTGAGAGTGGAGTAGCCCTACCATTGGAGGTTCCTGAACAGGGTCGACAGGATCTGGAGCTGCACCATGAGGCACATCATTGGAACTGGGCAGTTCAGGATTTGGCAACTCCTCTAAAACATCTGGAATGTCTGTTCTAGGTCGATCACACACCTCAGAAGCTGATGGTTCAACATTAATCACAGGTTGATCAGTTATTTGTTGGAACGTCTTTCTGGCACAGATATGATCTACGTGCTTACAGACGATTCTATCTCCCACTTGTACTTGGAAAGATAATGGGCCAGTCTCTGAAACAATGGCTCCCGATGCCCAACTGGGTCCACTGCCAAAATTTCACACGTATACCGTGTCACCTACACTGAATGTGAGAATTTTACTGAGTCTGTCATGGTTAATTTTCTGATTACTCTGGTTCCGCACTACCTTCCCCTCTAAATTGGGAAACACCAAGTGTGAACATGTATGTAGACGATGTTTCATTATCAACTCTGAAGGTGTTGAACCCATAATTGAGTGTGATGTTGTATGATAACTTAAGAGAAACCGGTAAAATCAGGATTCCAGAGTGCCTTCTGAAAACATTTTCATACCAGACTTAAAAGTTTGTACAGCCCTCTCGGCTAGGCCATTTGATGGGGGATGACAAGGAGCTGGCTTTATATGGTGGATTCCATTCAGATCCATAAATTTCTGAAACTTGGTGCTGGTAAAGGTTGTGCCATTAACAGAAATAACAATTTCAGGTAGGTCATGTATGCTGAAATAGTGACATAGCGTCTCAATAGTTGCGTTCAACATTGGCAGTTTGACTTGGTATACATCTGTCCATTTAGAATGTGCATCTACAATTAACAAGAACATGAGACCTAGGAATGGTCCTACATAATCGATATGTAGTCAAACCCAGGACCAACCAGGTCACTCCCACGGATGCAAGCGAGTTGAAGCAGGCAACTTCTGTTTTTGTTGACAGTGGAGGCAGTGCTTGACCATATCATTTTCAATATCACTGTCAATGCCTGGCCACCATGCATCGCCTCACGCAAGCATTTTCATTTTTGATATGCCTGGATGTGTACTGTGGAGCTCTGTCAAGAGTGGCTCTCTATCTTGTGATGGGACCACAACCCTTGACGTCCCCAATAAAATTCCATCTTAACTGCTTAATTCTGTGTTTCTGACATGGAATGGTCTCAATTCTTCAGGTACAGGCAAGTTTGGCCATCCTTGCAAAACAAAGTCTCTGGCTTGCAACAATATTGAATCTCTGTTCATCCAATTCCTAATTTGTTTTGCATACGCAGGTGAAGAATCTAAGAAATTCAATAATAGCACTAATTCTTGTGGAATGGGAGTATTTACAATACTATCTGGTAATGGGAGACAACTTACACATTTGCAATGTGTAAGCCAGGCAGTACATAAAAGTATACTCATACGCAGATGTCAGAGCACAGCATTGTATTCTTGCTGATGCTTTTGGTGGAATGGCCTTGTCTTTGCTGAATAATCCCGTTAATGGTTATGGTCTGACACAGTGGGAAAATGTTGCCCATGTAGGTACTGATGAAACGTTTCTACACTGGATACTACTGATCATCCTTCCTTTTGTAACTGACAATAGCTCTTTGTGGCTTAGGAACGGATTCTTGAGACAGGCAATGGGCTTGTACACCATAAGGAGACAAATCACATGTTAATACCGACTCTTTCGATGGGTCATAATGTACCAATAAACATGACGAATGCAGCAGTTTCTTTGCTGTCACAAAGGTTTCTTCTTGTTGTGAACCCCATGACCAACAGTGGTTCTTTTTTTAGCAAGGAGTGTAATGGTGTCAAAACAATTGATAGTTTAGGTAAGAAGCGGCTATATGAGTTGATCATACCGAGGAAGGACTTGGCTTCTGTTACATTGGATAGTAGTGGTACAATATTTTATTGCCTAAACTTTATCTTCCACAGGATGCAAACCCCTGGCTTCCACCCTGTGACCTAGATAAGTTACTTCTGATGCTTGAAACGTGCATTTTTCCCTCTTTAATCGTAAACCAGCTTCCATGAACCTTCTCAGCACCTCCTCCAAGTTGGCTAAGTGTTCAGCCTTGATTAACCCAATGATGAGAACATCATCCAAATATACAATCACTTGTGGAAGTCCTTGATAAAGACTCTCCATTGTTCTCTGAAAAATAGCACATGCTGACAAGACTCCAAAGGTAGATGAGTGTACTGATAGAGATCCTTGTGGGTGTTGATAGTCACATATTCTCTCTAATTGTTAACAGGCATGGCTCATATCTAAGTTTGAATATGACTGGCCTCCTGCAAGCTTGGCATGTAAGTCATCTATCCTTGGAATGGAGTACTTGTCTAGTTTTGCTACTTTATTTACTGTCAATTTGTAGTCTCCACATAAATGTATGGTCTGGTCGGGCTTGACAACTGGAACTATGCTTGAGCTTGACAACTGGAACTCTCGCACTCAGAGAATTGAACAGGCTGAATTACTCCCAGGCTTTCTAACCTGCACAGCTCTGCATCCATCTTTTCTTTCAGTGTACAAGGCATGGGTCTGACCTTGAAGAAACGTGGTGTTGCCTGGGGATTGACATATATCTTGGCATGCATACCTTTCAACTTTCCTAATTCATCCCGAAAAACCATGTAGTATTTCTTCAGAAGTTCTGGAGTTCCATCTGATTTTAGGTGAAATATCTCAGACCAGTCAAGCTTTATCTTCTGTAGCCAATTTCAACGTAAAAGACTGGGTTCCCCTCCTGCCCCCTTTTACAAGTATCACAAGCAGTTTCTTGTCTGTTGCTTCTAACAGACTGGGACAGTGGAAATGCCCTTGACTTGAATAGATCCTCCTGTGTAAGTTCTTAACTTAGCGATTGTCTGCTCCATGTTTATTGGCTGTCTTCCTTCATTAAGGTACCTGAAAGTGTGCTCTCCAACCAACATAGTTGGGACACCAGTATCCACTTCCACACACGAAGGCTTCTCATTTACTTGTACTGTCATTGTAATAGGCTCAGCTTTCACAGCAGTTATATTATACAGGGAGTACACATCAGTATCAGCAGCTTCAGCCTTTGCTGTACCCGCTAACTCGATCATGTTTGTTTGCTGTCTTGCAGGCTGCCTCATCTTTGTTTGGCATTGCCTAACCATGTGTCCCTTCTTACGACAATTATGACATTCTGCCTCTCTGAATTTACAAGTATTTACTCCGTGGTCACCTCCACATCTATAACAATTTTGTCTTGGAGCCATTGATGAAGCATTTCTGTTAGGCTTCTTAACTTTTTTTACAGTGGACATTGAATCACACTTTAATTCTGAAGGTCTGGATTACGTGTCACACTCAGCGGCAGGTTCCCACCCCACATGAAGTACGGGGCCATTATCCACGTGTTGCAAAGCCTGAGTCTTTCACAGCACTTTCCATGGTGAGGGAGATTTCTAGGGCACACTTAAAGTTGATATCAATGATAGTAAGCAAGTGGCACTGTATGGCTTTGTCCTTGACTCCACAAAGCAGTCGGACCTGTAGCATATCGTTTAATGCGTTCCCAAAGTCACAGTTTTCTGTTAACTGCTTGAGGTTCATCACATAGGTTGCAATGAACTCTCCAGGGGCATGAACACTTGAATTAAATTTAAATGGTTGCATTATCACAGACAGCTTTGGTTGGAAGTGTGTGTTCATTAGGTCCACTAATTCACTATATGACTTGGAATCGGGCATGCTCGGGGCAGTCAGGATGCAAATTAAATTGTGTGTTTTACTGCCAGATACACTTAAGAGGATCACTCACCGCTTTTCTTCAGTGGTTATTTCATTTGCTACAAAGTAAAATCTGAGGCGCTCAACATGCTGGCTCCAATCTTCAACATTAGCATCATATGGATTATTCTTCCAAACCGTGGCATGACTGGTGAGTAGCTTTTAAATTTAGATTTATTCACAATAACAGGGTGAGGTGCACAGTCAAAGTCGATTTTACCCTCGTCACCAAATGCGATGACTCGATGCAGCAGACAGGTTTCGTAAAGAAACAGTAAAAAATTACGGAGACATTTAGGAGTGCTTGCCTAGATTCGATCCTTCATTCGAAAGACTCCACCACCCAATTGCCTGCGCAAAGAGCTCACTGGTCAAAGCCCCTTCAGTACATCACCTGATCCATGATAGACAGGAGGGTGGAACATTACATACAGTTACCACAAGATAGCAAACGCTTCTACAATTATATGAGAAGGAAAAGAAAAGCTAAAGTGAGCGTTGATCCCTTAGAGAATGAGTCTGCGAAATTGATAATGGGAAACAAGGAAATGGCAGAGGCTTAAAAAATTATTTTGCATCTATCTTCACAGTAGAAGGCACAAAAAGTATCCCAAGAATACTAGAAAATTAAGAGGCAAAAGGGAGGGTGGAACTTAAATCAATCACGATCACTAGAGAAAAAGCACTGGGAAAACAGAGGGACTAAAGGCTGACAAGTCCCTTGGAACTGATGGCCTACATCCTAGGGTCGTAAATGAAGCGGCTGCAGAGATAGTGAATGCATTGAGTTGTACTCTTCCAAAATTCCCTAAATTTTGCGAAGGTCCCAGCCCCGCCACTATATTATCTGTAGTAGGGTGAGACCCATGCCAGTTGAGTAGCCTGGCAGCTTTTACTGCATAGGCTGGTGTCAGGCAAGTTGCAGGGGGAATGGGCGACCACCTTTGGGGATTCATTGTGCCCACTGGTGGCACCACCAACAAGGTCATACTCTCCCCACCAATTTAACCCTCCCCCCATGGCCCATCAAACCCAGCCCCTTCATGCTGTGGCCTGCCAACCAGGACCTGCTGATAATCCAGACTTACTTGAACTCCATTACCTCTTCTTCTTCGAGGCTGCCTATAGTTCCAACAGTAGCCACCATGGCGCTGCTGGGACTACAGAGTTGCTGGCCAATCGTATTGGCTGGCAGCTGTCAAGACAGGACTTACTCCCCGGATGGGGGCGGAAATCTCAACCTTAGGCAATTAACACCCTGTGATACCCCGTCATCTGAAAAATCCTGCCCCTGGAGTAGAGCTTCAAACCACAACTTTCAGACTCGAGTTCTAACAATGAGGCAAGGCTGACACTAAAAAGAAATCACATTATTTTACATGTTGGTTCAGTTGTTTAATTATTTCTTTGTAGTTTTGTAGAATTTGCAATAGCATATATTTTTCAATCCTACTGATTTACAGGTGTATGTCTAATAGTTTCAATCAGATAAAACAGATGAGTTTTTCATTTATACATGTAAATAAGTAGATGTAAATGCATCTTATCCAGGCAATTTCCTTTGCTTGTATGTGTATAATGCTCAGTTATCTGTCAGTGAATAAAGGACATCTTAGATTCTGAGGTGCTGGACTTAATGTGGAAGTTAGTTTGAAGACCTCTAAGATTATTTCATAAATTGAACCCCCCTTTTCAGTTTACTGTTTCTTGCAATTAGCTGCTCATGCAGCTTTATGGTACTTGTTGTGGAAGATCTTTTTTCTCCCTCTCCAGATGCCATTATCATTTCACTGTTGCCTTTTCCTTGCATATTGCTTTTCTTGAATAAGAGGAGGAGGAAAGGAGGTAGGCCAGCCATGGCAGGTTTAATGGAAGCACCCAATTATAGTAGATTAGCCTTTTAAGGACAGAAAGCACACCAGGTGTTAGACAGCCAGCAAATCCTGCACCATGTCATTAGCCATATATGCAGACCTGGGCAGTTGTGCTGATGAATGCAGGTAAATGCCTTCACAAGGGCTGGGTCAACAGTAAGCCACATACAGAGCCCTGTCATCTGCTGCAATGACATTTGCTTCTACCAAGCAGCATAGGGCTGGTCAACTAGTGACAGCCAAAACCTCCTATTTCGTATCTACATGCTACCCTTAAGCACAGCATTCGTTTTCACATGTATGCTGACGACACCCAGCTCTATCTCACTGCCACCTGTCTTGACCCCTCCAATATAAATAATCAGACTGCTTCTTCAAAATCCAATGCTGGATAAGCAGAAATTTCCTCCAATTAAGTATTTGGAAAACTGAAGTCATTGTCTTTGGTTCCTGCTCCAAATTCTGTTCCTCAGGACAACATTTTATCCATTTTATCCCCCCGTTTGGCGGCGGAGGGGGGGGGGGGGGCGGGTGGTGGTTGTGTGGGAGCGGGTGCGAGCGGATGGCTTTCCAATCAGTACCCCTGTTCGAGGGCGTGCTGCCATTTTATGTGGGTGGGCCAATTAAGGTCCTCCTAGTGTGATGTCCACCCAGAAATGCTGCGCATTCCCTGTGCTGGCAGGGAGTGTTGGAGGGGGAGTTCTCTAAGCCGGGAGTGCGCATGAGAGCGAAAGAGAGCACAGATCTCCCTGAGGCAAAGGCTGAAAAAAATATTCCTGACACATCCCCTCATGTGACACTGTCACATGAGCTGTGACATGTGAATTTCTTTTATTTAAACATTTTATACAAATTTTAAAACCCTCATGAAACCTCATCCTGCCCGTGGATGATGTTTCATGTTTTTTCTGAAGGCCACCTGGACTCTTCGCCTGCCTGCCAACCTTAAAGTTGGGCGGGCAGCTCAGTTGATTGTTTTAATTGCTCGTTAACTGGCCTTAATAGGCCTCTGACAGTTTGGCGGGCACGCAGCCTGATGCAGGGTGACATTGGAATGCCTGCCTGACATCACCGTGTGTCATTTTATGCGCGGTGAGCGGGCCCCGCCCCCGCTCGCCAAAGAGAGAATTCTGCCCTTAGTTACCTTCTCCATCTTTCTCCCTGGCAACTGTCTAAGACTAAACCAGACTGTTCACAACCTTGGTGTCATACTTGAGCCAGAGACGAACTTCTGACCACATATCTGAACCATCAGTAAGTTTGCCCATTTTCACCTCCGTAATATCGCCCGACTTCACACCTGTCACAACTCATCTGCTGCTGAAACCCTCTTTGTTACTTCTAGACTTGGCTATTCCAATACATCCCTGGTTGGTCTCCCACATTCTACCTCAGTAGAGTCGAGGTCATCCAAAATTCTACTGTCTGTATCCTTACTATCACCAAGTCACCTTTCACCTATCTCCCCTGTGCTTGCTGATCTACAAAGGCTTCCAGTCAAGCAAAATTCTCGTCCTCATTTTCAAATCCCTTCATGGCATCGCCCCTCCCTATCTCTGTAATTTCCTCCAACCCCCAAACCCTCCAAGATATCTCTGCTCATCTAATTCTCGCCTCTTGAGCAGCTGTGATTTTAGTTCCGTCATCACTGGCAGCTGTTCCTTCAGGTGCCTAAGCCAAAACTCTGGAATTCCTGCCCTGGTTCCTGTGGCTAGGATTTTCCGCTACTGCCCGCGGGTGTCATGGAGGGCGGGAGTGGAAAACATCATGAGAGTGAAAAAATTGGTTTCATGTCATTGGGAAATCAGGCTACGATTGTTCGCACTTGATTTCAATGGTGGCATGCATTTCCTGCCCCGCCATGTCAGGAGCATCATTTTTAATACATTTGAATGCGATGAATAATTATTATAGTGGTTGCTCACCGGAATTACCCTCCACCCACCCCCCTAAGGATCAATAGGGCATGTTGGCAACTAATTAGACTGAAAGGTTTCACAACCGGTCATAAGTGCATGCTACTGGCAATCAGTACTTCACTTGTGACTTCGGGGTTTGTTCGCATACCTTGCATTGTGCATTGTTCGACAAGGCTCTACCCACCAGACCAGCAGTACGGTGGGGATGGCATGTAAGGGCCCACAAGGCAAGGTCTTCACCGGGGAAGAGGTGAAAGCATTCAGGGGAAAGTGAAGGGGCCACAGGGCAAGGCCTTCACTGGGGAAGGGGCGAAAATTGCAAAGAATGCACACATAAATTACTTGGGTTAGAAGCCTGCTGCGGTCCAGAATGGGGGACAGCGTCTTAGAAAGGGACATAAATGAGTTGGGGCCAAAATAAGAAGATGGCAGAGTGAAGAGGTGCTTCAGTTTCCATTGCTGACCTTGCAAGGACCGTCCTTGTCATAGATCAGGGAGGGGGAGGGCATGGCAGTCAAGTGTCATTCATGCCCAGCATGTTGAGCACTGGACGTGCTTGTTATAACAGATACCTCAGTCTGGAATGTTTCTGCCTCAATAATGGGCCGTGAATGACACACTCACAGCCAGGGTAAGCTGTAGATGATTAAACAGTAGTATAGGGCCATTTGAGGGTTTCATGGGATGGGCTCAATGGCTCATGTGCAATAGCCCTGAAGAAGGGGTGAGCTATTCTGCAAATGGGGCATAGGCACATCTGTTTCCATGCATTCAGGGGGTTATACAGGGATATCCTCCACAATCAAATTGGCATAAAGCTTTGGAGGGGAAGGCTTGAGAATCATTGGAGAGAAGAAACTTGAGCATAATGCACCCCGAGGATGATGACAGGGATTACCACAGTCACACAAGCTAGGATCCAAGCTGGTCTGGTAATGAGGCCTTAGCACCACCATCTTGCAATCTGAAGTGATGGCGCAGCACAAAATTATCTAATGCGTGGCTCAGCTGGTGAGGACTCAGAGGGCCATTTGGAGGATTGGTACACTATACTGGGGGTTTGATTAAAGGGGCACCCAACTGAACTGTGTATTGATAAATGAGAAGAGATGCACACCTGAGACATGTTCGGAGCCTTTCAATGATAATGCAAGGAATTGGGAGAGTGAAGCAATCAAGCACATTCATGCGAGATGAATGACAAGTCACGGCACTAATGGAACTCCTTGCTTTAACCCCTTATTCCAAGTGTGCCAATTGCCCACAGCAATAACGAGGTCTAGAGCATTTTGGTGATTGCACAAGCTGCAGATGCGCCTGTAATTCAGGAGCTCACAGTCTTGATGCTGGCAGACTCACAGATGAGAAGTCTCAGAGCCCCCTCGAATAATCACAATTTCTCAATAAACATTAGACATTATGAGTATCACAAAGAGTGTAGTATGATAGTGCAGTGATTGAGAATCCCGTTGCCTGGCCAAACCACTCTCATAGCAGCCGGTCATGTCAAGGGGGATGGGGGGGGTGGGTAGGTGTATCATCAAACATTCTTTGCATTGGCCAGGATTTCAGTGTCAAATAGATGCGGTCACTTGATCCAAGCCCTTGAACTCACGACACACTAGTAATCTACAGAAATTAGAGCTTTGAAGGCTCATGCTGACCTTTTTCTCATTGATGCTGAAGAGAAGAGCACTTTAGGAAGCTAGAAGTTAGATTTATTGATGCCTTAATTATTGCATACAGGCAGGAGAAAAGGCAGAGAAGAATGTGATTGTGGTGGCAGGCTCACTAAAGGGAGGAGCTAAACCTTCAAGAACAAAGGACAGCAGGGCCCCATCAGAGGATGAAGCTAACAGAGACGATGTGCATAGGCGGCTCTCAAGACCATGGTTGTATAGAACTTGCATGTCTCACTTGCAGATGAGCGAGAGACAATGTCGCCAATGCCTCCGCATGTCCAGGGATCTGGTGACTCACATTTGCCACATTCTCCAGGAATTGGAACCACAGGGACTGGGAGGACATCCATTGCCAATGGCTCTGAAAGTCACTGCCGCACTGAACTTCTACGTGAGTGGCTCCTTCCACTGGGGATCTCTCAAGCTTCCATGCACAAATGCATACATGAGGGAACAGATGCCATTCTTGTGAAGGCCCACAACTTTGTGCACTTTGTCAGAGATCAAGAGAGCCAGCAGGCCAGAGCACTGGGCTTTGCTGAGATTTCCGGATTCCCACAGGTGCAGGGTGCTAGTTACTGCACTCATGTGGCTATCAAAGCTCCCTAGCAACAGGCACTCCAATACATAAACAGGAAAGGCTTCCACTCGCTCAATGTTCAGCTGGTCTGCGACCACAAGAAACAAATCATGAAAGTGTGTGTGAGATATCTAGGAAGCTGCCATGACTCACACATCTGGAGTAGATTGCAGATCCCTGACATCATTGAGGGACCATACAGATTCCAGGGTTGGCTCCTCAGCAACAAAATGGTACCTGCAAAGGACCTGGCTGATGACGCCCATGTGGCAGGTACAAATTCCTGCAAAGAGTAGGTACAACAATGCTCATATCGCTACCCGAACAATGCTAGAACAAAGCATTGGCATCTTGAAGATGCTGTTCTGATGCCTTGACAGATCTGGCAGAGCACTCCAGTACACTCTGGAGGGTATCCAGGATCACTGTAGTCTGCTCCATATTGCACAACCTGGTGCTGCAAAAGAGTGAGGGCTTGCCAGGTGCAGACATGGAGGAGCTGCACGTTTCCTCTGATGAGGAGGCTGTTGAAAGGGATGAAGGCGTGAGTTCGAGGAAGCTGAGGCTGCAGAGGAAGAAGCCATAGCACGGGCCAGACAAGGCAGGAATGCGTGTGAGGTCCTTGTAGCCAGCAGGTTCCACTAGGATGGTGATGAGTGGCATCCTCTTGGACGTGTCCTCTCTCATGGGCTCACATGAACACAGCATTGTTAACCCTTTCCTTGCAACCATGCACTTCAATCTGAGAGTGAGTACTCACCCATTTTGCAAACCATTGTACTAGTTCTTTGAAGGATGATGAAACCTTGGGAACATGTGTCATTGCTGAGGTGAGGTCCAATTTGGAGGAGGGCATTCCGGCATAACACATAGAAGGCACAACCTCTTCTAGCATCTCTGCAGCATCGCAGTCTCCATGGCAGTCGAGGAAGGAGCTGCTCTACAATCCTCAGTGCACTCGTAGCTGTATACCTTCAGTCTGACAAAGCTCCTCAAGGAGATCCATCTGCCAAAATGGGACAACATATTCTGTGTCACCTTGATGGCATAACTGAAAGATCACACTTGGGCCAAGGCAGCCAAGGATGTTACGCAGTTCTAACTCCATTTTGACATCACCTAGTCCTCTATGCCATCTTCTCCTTCATCACATTGTCATTCTCAGCCAGGGATGTGGGTTTGTATTCATTCTAACTTTTCCAAGGATTCAGACCACCTGAGGATCACGAGGTTCACACAGTCAGTCTGCCCTCATGGTCAGCCCTGGCCCTTACAGCTGCAGAATGCAAAGATACCATAAACCACTCAAGGTGTGATTGGTT